>NC_046658.1:26382031-26383399 GCF_010883055.1 Belonocnema kinseyi
TTTGACACAATGGGATGTAGTCATAATGATGGAGACGTGGTTAGATGAAAAGGGATGGGAAAGAGTAAGGGGAAGGTTACCAAGTGGTTACAAATGGCAAGTAGAAAATGCAAAGAGGAAGAATAAAAAGGGCAGGGCAATGGGAGGAATGGTGATGGGAGTAAGGAATGAATGTATAACAGGGAAAGATAAAAAAGACAGGAATTAACAAAAGGAAGGAGTAATAGTAGAAAAGGCTATGATGGGAGGAGAGAATTGGAAGGTAGTGGGGATTTATGTGAACGGTGATATGCAGGAAAAAGCAGAGGAGATTAAAGAAATGATTGAAGAAAATAAAAAAGAGATGAGAATGATAATAGGTGGTGATTTCAATGCGAGAACAGGAGACAGAGGAGGAAGGGAATGGGGAGAAGAGAAAGGAAGAAAATCCAAAGATAAGGTACTAAATGGGGAGGACAAAAAGTTGTTAAAGAGCTTGGAGGAGTTGGGATGGTATATCTTAAACGGGAGTATAGAAGGGGATGAAAAAGGAGAATATACACGCTCGGGAAGTGAAAGGGGAACGGTAATTGATTATTTGATAGTGGATGACGAGGTAAGAGAGGAGTTTAAGAAACTAGAAGTAGGAGAATATATTGATTCGGATCACTTTCCCTTAATAGTAACATTAGAGGGACAAAAAAGGAATAGCAATATGAGTAAAAGGGGAGCAAATGTAAAAAGTGTAGGAAAAGGGGATTGGTCAAGGGAAGGAAAAGAACAGTTTAGAAAAAAAATAAGAAATATCAAAATGGGAGAGGGAAATGTGGACGAGGAGATGGAAAAAACGATAGGAGAAATAAAAATAGGATTAGAGTGCACAAATAATAATGAAGTTAGTAAAGGGGGTAATAGAAGTGAGTGGGATGAGGACTGCAAAGAGAAAAAAAGGAGGTCAGAAAGGAATTAATAAAATGGAGAAAAGAAAAAAGTAATGGGGAAGAATATAGGAAAAAAAAAAAGAAAAAGTATACTGAATTGTGTTATCAAAAGAAAGAGGAAGAGAATAAAAGGTCTGAGGAAGAGGCGGAGAAGGCTAGGACGGAAGAAGAGGTATGGAAGGTAGTAAATAGAGAAAGAAAAAGAAGAAAAAGAGCAAACCAAGATATTAAAATGATAGAATGGAAGAAATATTTCTTGGATTTGCTAGGAGGAGTAGAGAGAAAAGTTGTAAAGGGAGGAAAATATGGTAGAGAAAGAGACGAGGAAGAGGAAATTTCAAGGGAGGAAATAGTTAAAGTTTTAGGAATAATGAAGGATGGAAAGGCACCTGGTATAGATGAGATCCCAAATGAAGTATGGAAATATGGAGGGGAGGAACTAGAGGAA
>NC_046658.1:26383499-26410644 GCF_010883055.1 Belonocnema kinseyi
CCATGTTCTCTTTCCCTTTTTTCTTTCCTCTTCCGCTATTTTTCTTAATTTATACTGCATCTTCCTTTCTACCCATGTCAAATCATCCTCTATTCTCTCCGGGCTACCATATAATAACCTCTTCTTTGTCATTACCTCCCTCTTATGTTCCCATTTCTTTAGTTTCATCAGTACCATTATGTCCCCTCTTCTCACTTCCCTTCCTATATTTCGCATTTCCTCTATCTCTACCTTAGCAACAATGCTTTTTAGTACTTCGTCCACCCCTTCCTTCAGCTCCTTCCCCTCTAATTTTATACCCTTTATCACTATGTTCAATTTTCTTTCTTCCCTCTCTTTCTTCTCTATTCTTTGTTCTATGTTTCTCAGGCTTTCTATCTCCTTATTCCCACTCTCGCCCCCACCGCAATTCCCGTTTCAGCTTTCAAGTTTCTTCATCCTACCTCTTATCTCCTCTACCTTTGTCTTATTAATTTCTTCCTGCTTCTCTAGTTTTTGCTCCAATGACTCCATCCTCTTTTCCAACTTTTCCCTGATTTCTTCCCATTTTTTTATTTCTTTCTTAACTTCAGCCATTTCCCGCCTAATTTCCTTCTTTAATTCCTCTCCCCTTCTCTCCTGCTTTTCTTCATAAATCCCCATTACCTCTATCATCACTTCTCTAATTTCCTTTAGCCTTTCTTCTTTCATCGACATATCATTTTCGTCTCCGCTACCGTCGGCACCCTCCCTGTTATCGCTTTTCCCTACCAAACTCTGCTTTTCCGGCGGTGATCTAAACATTTTCTGGTATTTTATACTCGCCCCGATATCTGCCTTCTCTTCACTGCTTTCCCTCTCCCCTCTCTTCCTTTTGATAAATGCTTCTATGGACCCTACGCTTTTTGCTCTCAATCTTTCCTTTTCTATAGTTTTTTATACTTCCCCCTTGCCTTCCTTTCCTTTATCTCTTTCGGCGTACTGAAGACTTCCTGCTCTAATTATGTTTCTTCCGAGGAGATACTCGCTCCACTAGCCATTAATACAATTCAAATTTTCCCGCCTTCTATCTTCCCTGCCTCTATCGTCGCTGTTACCTGTCACGCCTTTCTTTGTCGCTACCCAACCCTGCTACTACCAATCCGTCAACACAGTCTTCCTACCCTGTCACAAATCTCCAAACAAACTTCCACACAAATCTGTCTCAATCCTCCAAAATATCTACCTCCCCTTTGCAATCTCACAATCCCTCAATTAGATCTCTCACCTCCACACCCTTCCACACACTTCCACAATCCACTCACCTCAAATTTCACCACAATATCAGAAAAACTCAGCATCCACAATTCCCATTACTTTACACTTTCATGCCGGAAACGGAAGTCTATATATATAAAGAGACTGTTTTGTACCAATTTTAAAACTTTCTTAAAATCATTTTTATTATATGAAAAAAGAAACCTTCTATTTTGTCATTAATATCAGAAAGTAATTTTTGTCTGAATACTTCTCTATTACACAAACGCGAGTTTCTAAAGTTGTATTATGAAAAATATGTAGGTTCAAAGTTTTCGCAATGAGACAGCTTGGAGATTTGTCCAATTATTATTTTCATTTCTAAAAATAATTTGTATTACACTATAATTATCTTTAAACAGCATTATAATTACCATTAGACGTGTTAAGTATCCAATTATTGAAGAAAATTGGTGAAATTTTTCAGTTAAGGGTGTTGGTTAAATCCGACTCTTAATTATTTTTTTCATTGGTACGGCACTGACTCAGTATACATTTTTTCCGAAGGATTTTCGAACGAAAGAAAGAAAACTTGTCGAATATCCGGGGTTTTGCGAGATCCTCGGATCAATAAAATGTTGAAAAATCAAGAAATTTATTGCCGACATAATTATTTTCACGACGAATATGAATTTTTCGAAAGATAGAAATCAGCTTGTAGAAGACAACAGCATTTAAACGGTTAGAATCGTTTGCAAATTAATTTTTTTACTTACAATTCTGTCATAATAGAAGAATTATCGAGATATGCCAGGTTTTCAAAGGGCCACGCCTTGATGATGGTGACCCTAAATTTGGCGAAATACGTTGCGAAGTGCAGAAAAAATCAGATAAAATTGAAATGCCTTGTGTACGGCATTTGTGTAATTCGCTATGTATACTTAAGCAATTTCGTTATTCAACAACGGCATCTTTCTCAAAATATTATCTAGCACTTGAATGTATGTTTGTTCATTGTGTTATCTAAATATTATGGTTGATGTAAGTATAAATAAATAATTAACTGAATTGCAAGGGTCTATTTAATGATTGTGGCTGTAAGATCATTAATTCATGTACGGCAACTTATTTTTTGACATAATGTTAGTGAATATTATTGCTGTACCTTATAGCCGTTTACAATAAATAGTACAAAATAAAAAACTACAGAAAAATATAATAAATTGTATATATCATAAGGTTAGTTTAATGCTCCTAGATTAAGAAGAGGAGGAATATTTTAAAATATTATTGCTGTTTTAAATGTAATAAAGGTAAATAAAAAAGATTCCGTACATTTTAATGTAGTCCATTTTTTCAGCTGATAAAAATGTCGATAACGTTTGTGTTGTCCCTAATGGTAATTAATTACTGTACGGTACTAACATATTTCTTATTTTCATATTTAATAATAAATTAAAATAATAATGCCGTTCGTTTGGGATGCAACATATGTATAGTATATCCAAAAAGTGAAATCCATTATTGTCAGCATTTAAGCTTTTGTCAGATTTTTCAGTTGAATAAATAAATTTGAAATATGATTATAATTTTCATAGAAAATATATGTATAGCAATTTACCGAGGTTTATCCAACATGCTTAATGAACTCACAAAAGAAGCAAACGAATTACGTCAGCGTACGAATTCATCAAGTTACACATGTTAGATATGCGCGATCGCGGCAGTGCCGTAGTCAACTGCGTTACTGCCAGGCTGTGGTTACTAATTTGGCAACTGTGAAGACACATACTTTGATCCTGTTTTGCGGGCTCGTTAGATGGCTCTGTAGGACTTTCCCCCGCTACACGTCGCTCAAGGGCCAAAGTTTGATCTATCTCTCTTACTCCTTCGTTATTTTCCGAACTTCAGCACATGTGAAACCTAACTCATTAAGAACTGGTTGAGAGCTGATATCTAATTTGTTGTCATGATTTTCTTTGAATATCTTTGGAGTAGAAAACTTAAAACTAAAAGAGGGAGCGGTACCTTATGTATTATTACCATAAAAACAGAGTAATATTTTGAGAAAGGAACCTGCCGATAAGAAAATTGATGTCGAAAATGATTATAAAATTTAAATGAAAAATTCTTTCAAACATACTTCCATCATCTTTCGTTTTTCCTTAGAACACGTATTTATGAAAAAAAAAACAATAGAAAAACAAGCAGAAATGTTTAAGTAATCATTCCGGTAATTATTTATGTATTTTCATTTGTTTTTCTATTGGTTTTTTCAATTTATTAAGTTTTTTAATTACATTAACCACAAATCATCTGGATATAACATCAAGCATCTATTATCTTATCTTAAAAACCCTGCGGGTTCGTTTCATGGCACCACCGCCGATTATAGGTCTGCATTTCTAAAGCATTGAATGATCACAGTCTGGTTACGGCCCCTCCCTGTAAAACACTGTTAATGGTAAATTGTATTTAAATATATAAAAGTATTGGAATAAAAAAATATTGTTTGCATTAGTATTTCTCATTAATTACATTATTTATAAGAAGGATTGTTTGTTAAAGCAAAGTATATAGAATTGAACTTTTATTGTACAAAATAATTTCACCGTAAAGCCGTTTTTTTCGAGGGAAAGTTATTTACCCCGGAAACCCATATGTTTCTTAAAAAATGTACGGCATGTCGAAAAGCTGGGGAAGATGAGGTAAAAAGGGACCAGGATAACAAGAGAGTTAGAAATAAACGGAAAACACCAGAGAGAGAGAGAGAAATAGGAGGGATAGGGGGATGTTTTAAAAATTGGAGGCTCTCAATAAAGGGTTTAGAGAGGAAACAAGAAAGAGATTGGATGACATGAATAGGGATATGAATAGGCAGGGAAACGATGTAAGGGGGGAAGTGAAAAAGGCCAGAGAAAAATGGGAAGAATGGTATAAACGCTGGAAGGAGGAAAAAGACAAGGTTTGGGGTAAGCTAGAGAGCATTGAAAATAGACAGAGTGAGGTTGACGTACAAAGATCTAGGAAAACAAAACAGTTGGAAGAACGGGTATGCAGCCTAGAAATTAGGACTGAGCATATGGGGGAAAAGACAGAGAATGAGGAAATAGTTAAAGGGAATGAAAAGAACGCCCGCAGTGAGAATGAAAGATTGAAGAAAAGAGTCAGTGAGATTGAAAGAAGATTAGAAGGGGAAGAAAGGGCAAAGAGGAAAAATAACATAGTAGTTAAGGGATTAAAAGTGGCGAGTGAAACAGGAGGAATGGAAATAAAAAATCTTTTGCAAAACATTAGAATGCAGGTAAGGATAGAAGGAGTCAAGAGAATAGGAGGGACAAACGAAGGAAAAGAAGGAATATTTCTAGTAAAAGCGGGGAGTGAGAAGGAGAAAAAGAAAATTATGGAGGGAAAATATTGAGAGAAGAAGGGAAAGAATTGAAGAAGATCTGACATGGAGGGAGAGGAAAAGCAGATGGCAAATAGAGCAGAGGGCTTGGGTAGAGAGGAAAAAGGGCCATGTGATGTGGATAGGGAGGGATAGGTTATGGATAAATGGGAAGGAATGGTGCTGAGATGAAGAATTAAGGAAAAAGGGAAAAAGTCTTGAGAAAGGTAGGGGGGGTGAAGACGAAAAAGAGTCCAGAATTAAATCAGAGGGGTTTCCAAACGGCAAAAGGAAAACAAAGTGAAGAGGAAAGAAGAGGGAAGGGAAGAAAGAAAACGTGAAAATAGCTTTCTGGAATGTGTCAGGTTTGAAGAACAAGAATAAAGGATTTTGGGAGAATGTAGAAAAGTGGGATGTGATTATGATGAGTGAAACGTGGGCAGATGAGAAGGACTGGAAGGGAATAAAAAAGCTGTTATCGAAAGGTTATGTGTGGACAATGCAAGAAGCAAGAAAAGAACACGTTAAAGGGAGAGGGATGGGCGGCATGGTGTCAGGGGTGAAAAAAGAATTAGCAGTAAAAGGGAGAAAAGATGACAGTAATAAGGAGGTGGATAGAGGAAAAGAAGAAAGGATTGGTTTTAATAGGAGGGGACTTAAATGCATGGACTGGCGAACAAGGGGGAGGGTTATGGGATGAAGAAAAGGAGGCATATATAAGGAACTTCAAACATAGAGAGACGGACAGGGAGGGGAGGCATTTACTAGACATGATAGGAGAAACAGGATCGTTTATATGCAATGGCAATATGAAAGGAGATTAGAAAGGGGATATCACATTCATAGAAAAGGGAGCAACAGTAATAGACTATATCTTGGTCAGTAAGCGTGACAGAGGGAGAAAGGAAGAAGGGTGCGAAAGAAACACGAAAGTGGGAGTCTGGGGGGTAGATAAATTAAAAGAGTTTAAACAAAAGATGGTAAAGGAGAAGGTTAGGTATGAAAAAGAGGAGGTAATAGACTCGTTAATTGAAAGGTTGAAGGGGTCCATTGAAGAAGTAGAGGATGAGCTATGACATGAGATGATGCTGGAAATAAAAAGACAAAAGGGAAAGGAAGAATATAAAGCAGAAGTAGAAAAAGTGATCAAAGAAGGTAGCGTGTGGGATGTGATACATAGGGATAGAGGAGAAAGGAAGGGCGTTAACGAAGAAATGGAAATGGAGGAATGGACGGATTATTTTAAGCGTCTATTAGGGGGAGAGCAAAATAAGATCAAAGGGGAAAAGTTTAGGACAGTCCAAGGAGAAATGGAGTAAGGGAACAGGATAACACGAGAAGAAGTGGATGAGACAATAAATAGGTTAAAAAGAAACAAGGCGACAAGAGAAGATGGGATGGAGAACGAAGTGATGATGCATGGAGAAGAAGGGATTAGGGATGGGATGTTGAAGATCTGCACCAAGGTCTGGAAAGGGGAAGGTTGGCCGGAAGAGTGGACGACGGGACTGGTGGTACTGCTTGTCAAGAAAGGAGAAGGAAAGAAGGTAGAGGAATACAGAGGGATCACTCTCGTGTCAGTCGGCTATAAAATATAAGTAGAAATCTTAAGAAAAAGGTTGGAGAGTCAGGTAGAACAAAAAAAAAGTATCCCACATAATCAGACGGGATTTAGAAGAAGGATGGGAACTATAGACAACATCTACGTACTCAAGCATTTATTCAACAGAAATTTGGGGAGAAAGAAAGAGAAATTAGTCGCTTTGTTCGTAGATTTCAAAGCAGCGTTTGATTCAGTGAACAGAAAAGTGCTATGGCAGGCAATGAAAGAGAGGGGTTTAGAGGAAAAGTTGGTGGAGAGGATAAAGGAAATTTTTACTGAATACAGGATTAGGGTGAAAATAGGAAAGAAAAAAGGGCAGGTTTTCTGGACAGGCTGAGGTCTAAGGCAAGGGTTCCCGTTGAGTCCGTTACTATTTAGTATCCTACTGGCAGACTTAGAGGAGAAGCTAAAGGAGAAAGGGAAGGAGGAACGGTTTTGGGTAATAGCAAACCATACTCTCTAGCATACGCGGACGATGTAGTTCTAATAGCAGATGATGAGAAGGGGATGAACCTAATGATGAGAATATTCGAAGAATATGTGGGAACAAAAGAGCTGACGGTGAACGTAGATAAGACAAAGGTGATGTGTTTCAGAAATAGAAAGAGCAAAATAAATTAGGTTTGGAAGTTGAACGGGCAAAAAGTGGAAATTGTGGAGGAGTTCTGTTACCTAGGTTTTTGCTTTGAGGCAGAAGGGGAAAACGAGCTGCAGGTGAGGAAAAGAATTGAATGTGCGAGTAAAGTAATGGGCCAAGTATGGGGTATAGGAAAGAGAAGGTTCAAGAATGATTGGAGAATGAGGGTCTGGTTGTTTGATGCGTTGGTGTGGGCGTTGTTGTGTTATGGTGTGGAGATCTGGGGATGGAAGGAACATAGGAAAGCAGAGAGCATGCATGAGCGATTTCTGAGGTGGGTAATGGGGGTTAGCTGGAGTTGCCCAGGATATATGTTGAAGAAGAGTTAGGAAGAGAAAATATGGTTACTAGACAAATTAAAAGAGTCTGGAGGTTTGAAGAAAATCTAAAAAGGGGAGAGGGAAGTAGAATTGCACAAGCATGTTTCGGCGAAATGCGGAGCAATGAAGCGAGAGGTAATGTGGGAAATTCAAAATGGAAGGAAAAAAGGAGAAAAATGAGAAGGGTGTGTACCATTCGAGAAGGGGTTATAAAGTGGCAGGACATAGAGTTAGAGCTATTAGTTAAACAAGGATAAGAGAGATGGACAAAGATTATAGGTTCGAGGTACAATAGATGGTATATGATGGTCAAAGGGTTGACGGAACCAGAATATCTGCAAAAAATAAAAAAGGAAGAAAAAGGGAATAGGGTTGTATGGTTCAGTATGGGAGAAGGAGTGAGAGCATGCAGATATTGGATGGATGAAGAGGGGAATTTATGCAGAGTATGTGGATACGAAATGGAGCCATAGGCACATGTATTAGAGAGATTTACAGGAGAGGAAGAGGGACAGTTGAGTGTAGATGAGTGTGTAAGATGGATCTTGGATGGTAGTGGACAGGGAGTGATCTAGATGAAGAAATTGGAAGAAGTAAGGGAAAGCAAGGGCGTAGGGCAGGGCCAAACGGGTGATCCTGAAAAGGGACAGTAAAAAGCGAAAATTGTTTTCAGTATCGTGGAAAATGCATTTTTTTATGGCAAGAGGAAAGGAAGCCGTAGAAGCTCGCTTATTTTCAGAATTAATGTCACAACTGTTACTATTGTTTATCCTACGTGATGCGAAGAGTAAAATATAAGTAGTAGTTAAGTTAGACTAAGGATGGAATTGTAAATGTATGTATAGGGAGCGGAGGCCCTAAAACCCGTAAAAGGGAGAGATTAAATAAATACATACATACATTCATCTGGATATAACTGTCGATTATAGGTCTCCACTTCTAAAGCATTGAGTGACCACAGCCTGGTTATGCCCCCCCCCCCTGTAACACACTGTTAATGGTAAATTGTATTTAAATATATTAAAGTATTGGAATAAAAAAATATTGTTGGCATTAGTATTTCTCATTAATTGCATTATTTTTGAGAAGGATTGTTTGGTAAAGCAAAATAAATAGAATTAAACTTTTATTGTCTTTACATTCAAAATACTTTTCTATCAATGTTAACTTTCATAGATGTACGGCATTTGCTTTTTATTGATGATTGTTTAAAGTATAGACAAACTATCTCAATGCCGTACAAAACAATTTCACCTGAAAGCCGATTTTTTAGAGGGAAAGTTATTTACCCCAGAGACCCATATGCTCCTTAAAAAATGTACGGCATGTCGAAAAGTGTCATCTATTTATAAAATACTTTCAAAATCACTTAATTTTGTGTTGCTTTAAATGACTAACACCTATAGTAATTAGGGTTAAGAGTTACAACCCTTGGATTCTTAACGTCTGAACTTGCAAATACGTACGGTGTTGCTGAATAACAAAACTGCATAAGTATACAAAGCGAATTACACAAATGCTGTACATCAATAACTTACCCGTAATGCTTCAAAAATTCTGGGAGAATAAAAAATTTTTCTTAACTTCCGGTACCACTACTTTTGTAAGGCACTATGTTTTTTGTCAGTTTTGTTCATAGGATCTATCACTGGTAAGCAAGCCATACAAAACTAAATTGCCGTAATTCACCACTCACACGTGTAAAATTCCATTTTCGCCTGTGCTAACCTGTACCGCTAAAAACTGACGGCATAGTGCTTAAAGTTACTTTTTGATATAGGAGCATTCGTTTAAACATAAGTCTTGCTGGGTCATTTGACCACCTTATTTTTCACCATGGGCTTGTGGCCTATACAGAAAATCCTGCTTTTAAACCTTTGAGCCCATCCTACATATATTCGAACGTAGAATTTTATGTAGGGTGGGTTTAAGGTGCTTCCCCAGGCTTGAAAATTCCCAGATAGCAATTCGTGCGCGCATGTTACACGCATGACATGCATGCCAAAATTCACCATATGCGCCCACATTTTGTGATTGTAACTGAAGTGCGTGCATAAGGTGTGCAACAATGAGAGCATGTTTACAATCACCCTGTGATCAAATTTTGCGGCGCGTACATGTGCGCAACATGAGTACTCAGTGAGGGCACAAAATGTTTAATTTATAAATTAACAAAATTTATTATTAAATGCTTATAAAAGCTATAAATTGCCTTTTCAATAAGGATGCCGTCCTGTAGGTGTAGCGCAACAGAATCACATAGCAGAATATCATAGATGTGTAAGAGATAGAGAATATATATTTTTTGTAATGATGAGAGTGAAAGAGATAAATAGATATGCCCGTCTGTTTTTCGCTTTACGCCACCATTTTCTGCGCACATGAGACTGTACGGAACTAGCCGGCTAGCTGCCGACTAGCCCAGTACCTTTTGCAACATTGCAACGCGTCGGTGTTTGCCGGTTCTAGTTTTGTGAGAATTACGAAATTCTGCAAGGAGACCGACCGTACGTCATGTTTTTCGACTGGCGCCAGTTCGCGATCGCCTGTCCTCGGAGATTTATGCCTTCCCAGATTAGAGCTTCCCTTCAGTGGAAGACATGAAAATTTGAGGACAGCCGATAGCCATTGTGGGTTTTTTTCCACAATTTCCGCTATAGGCGTGCTATTTTGTTAATAAATTCCGATACACTTATTTAATTCAACCTTTTTATTTACCTCCTTTAATATAAATAAATAATTTTAGGATAGTCAACCCACACGCACCGAGTGTTTGCTACATGCACGCGCGCGCGTGCCTCACATGGCGTGCACAATTATACACGTCCACAATTAGGAATTTTTTTATCTCATATTTTAACCACATAATCGTAGTGGGTAAATACAATCCCTCAAAAAGGGATTTTTCGAGAAATAGTCTGGTTCTTGTTTTCTTGCAATTAATTGTAAATTAGATGCATTTTATGCGCCTGGGTAGTAGCAAACAGCCAACATGAGTATACCCATGGTGAAAGAAATTCTGGGCGCTCGTTTCCGAATGAAACTAGAGTGTTATTTTTTCGACGATACTTAAAACATCGTAAAAACACAGGATTCAGATCAGGATTTGATTAAGTGCCTATCATGCCTCACGCAACCTCCCTATTGTTAGAGATAAGAGCCCGTTGATAGAAATTAAGAATGATTAAAATATTAAGAAATTTAATTTCAATATTCTGCATTAGATGCATTAGATAATGATGAGAAGATTGAAAAAAGAAAGAAGAATATCGGGTAATCCGTTTGAGAGTTTTCGTAACTTATCTTCTCTTCTCAGATTCTACGACAAAAAATATGGAAGAAAGATGCTGCGTATTCTTGAATCGAAAAAGTGTAGAATTGCAAGGGATATCTTTTTCAAGATTACACTTGAAGGGTATGCAATCCGCAGGATTTTCTTCAGAAATTCCTTTTCCATCATTTTCAAACAAAAATTCGAAATTCATCATTTTTCTCTCTTTTTTCTTGAATCTTTGTTTCAAATACTTTGCTTCAAATGGCTTCACAATGAATAGGATGTTGCTCAAGATTGATGCACTATTTTGTTTCAAACACGATAGTTACATTTTTAACCAAAGAGATTAATTAATATCAACTGAAGGGATGAACCTAAAAACCTGAATTTTCAACAAAACAGTCCCACATTCAACCAAATAATTGAATATTCAACCAAAACGATGCTATGTTAAACAAGACGGTTTGTTTATTACAAAAAAGACAAATTTTCAAACAAATAGTGCAAGTTTCTATACTAAAAAAAAGGATAAATTTTCAACCAAAAATAGTATAGTAAAGTTTTTTGTAAAGAAGATTAATTTTCATTTTGTTAAATATGAAGGCGCATCAAAATATGTACTTTTTCAACAAAATTGTGAAAACTATGAGGAAAAAAGGCGAATTATCTTCCAAAGGGTTGAATTTTCAACCAGAAAGTTATATCATTTTAAGAAAAAAGTTAATTTTCTACCATTTAGTTAAATTTTCTATTGAAATTTTGTTTTTAACTAAATAGTTGAATTTTCTACCAAAATAGTTCAATTATCAACCAAACGTATGAATTTTCAACAATAAAGTTTACTTGCTACCAAACCTTTTTATTTCTTACCGATTTTGAATATTTTTAAGCCAAAAAGATAATGCAGCAATATATGTAAATTATTGTGAATACTTTTCAGAATTTCCAATTTTTTTAACAAATCGACATTTTCTTTTTTATTTAAATATTGGTGAAATTCGAGACGTCAGATTTTTTAAATTGAACCGAATAGTAATAATATTTCTAACTACCTCTAGTGTCATCCGATTACGTTCGTCGCTCCACTGAAATAAGTGAAAAAATACGTTCTCAATTCGCTTTATGTCCAGGAATGGCAAAGAAATATTGCATTATTTTTAGGAGTTCCGAATAGAAATCTATGTTTTTTTTGCCGCCAAAAATCACAAATCTTTGAATTGCAAGACTTTCAAAAGTTTTCAGGGTCATTCCACTTTCCTTTTAAAAAATCATTCAATTTCATAACTGGATCGAAAAGTTTACTTTCATCAATTTGATTATTTTTGGCTAATAAAAACAAAACGGATTCTTCAACTGATGGATAATTCAATTCCATTTCTGTTTTGAAATCAAGCCATTCGCAAATCTAAAATTCAAGAACCGAATCAGTCCATTTGAATCAAACCTGGTTTTCAATTACTTCGAAATGTCCTAAATTATGGAGAGATTTTCCAAAACGCTGTTCTCCTGTCTTTGTACGGCTTTCATTTTATCAAAAAAATTGACATTAGAGACTGAACAAAAAGAAACTGCAATTCGTTAAAATTGTCGCTAAAAAATTATAAAATAATTTTCGGCGGTTCTTCTATGGATAAAAAATATGCTTTTAAAGCGGGACTGATTTGCAGTATTAGCTGCACTGCAGGCAGGAAGCTTAACCACCGTGTTTTACCATGCGATAACAAGTTTCGAAATTCGAGCTCAATAAAGTCACAAAGTTCTTCTAATTCGTGTGTTCTTACGATGTAAATAAAAAAATAATACAAAATTTTAACAACAATTGACTGTATATCAAATGAGCCGAACTGATCTAGACCACGATAAACCCCGTTGTGAAGAACGTGAGCTGGGCAACCGATGCTTACAAGAAACGAATTCAGATTGATGTTCAAGTGTGTAAATATATTTTCTCCAATTTTCCGATTAGGCTCGCCAAAGTTTGTATTCGTATTGTCGCATGCGAATGCTACAAGTTTTTCTTTTAAGTAAATGAACGTGGCCCATATTACAGTGAAACCTGATCCTTAAGGTAGGTATTCATGTCCAAAATTTCATTGTTACCAAAAATCATTGCTCCCTAAAAGTACCAGAACGTTAATAAATTGGTAATATAGCATAAAAAATGTCTAGATTGTCTAGGAATTTTGGTATGCTTCCTTTCCAATCTGATGATGTTCTATTACTAGTTGGGAAAAATTATGTTTTGGACAAATGAATACCTACCACCCTGAAATGTACGATAGAAGAAGTAAAATTACAAAAACCAGTAGTTTCTACAGAAAAGAAAGAGTCGCAAAAATTACACCGTGTTTCAAACTAATTTCTCCCTTTAATAAAACAAGGATACTTGCTCTTTAATTCGTCAGTAAAATGACATTTCCGTTTTTCGTTTTTTCTCAGCATCTCTGATCACTAGATCAGCTAAGGCACAAAGTAAGACCTGTGAATAATGAATAAGAAAAATATGATCACCGCGACCGATTATTGTTTATAATTTATTAGACTGTTTATTAGTCTGGTCATTCTGTTTCAGAATAATTCCATTTTCAAGGAATACAATTGAGACTGTTTTTTGCATTTTTATTGCTTTTTTTTAGGCTTCTAAAATGACTAAATTTTAATTAATTTTTTTTTTAATAATTGACTTAAATGTTATGTTTTTTTGACTGAAATTTGATCTGTTTGACTATTTTAAACCATCATCAACTCAAGTAACAATGTATTAAAATCTACGTAATTATCCATCATTTTTGTTCAGGCTAAAATTACTAATCTTTAATATAATTATTTAGGTTAAGAACCTTTGAAAAAGGTACGCATGTGTACCGAAACGTCAGGAAGTTCAAAAGGAGTTTTTTCTATTAAATAAATATCTGAGCTTCGAAAAACATGTTTTTTTGACTCATATTTATTTTCGATTTATGATTGGACCGTAAGACATAAATAATTTGAAATCTACGATTTGAAATCAATAAATATCAATGGTCGAAGAAAGGATTGGTTTGTTTCATGAAATCATTTTACAATGAACAAGTTAACAACGTTTTGGACAAAATGGGTTATTTATCTTACATCCTTGAGAGGTATGGCGCTGTCACAAGACAACAAATTGGAGATTGGTTACACACCAATCGAAACTTAGTTATTCTTAAGGAACAGCGTACTTTCTTAATAATGTGTAGAAATAATGCCTTATTTCCAACACATATTCAACAAAATTTAAGTAAATATAATGTAACTAATTTAAATTATAATTTAATCTCAAAATTTCACAAAACTACATTCAATTTCCACACAAAATGTCTACGTTTATAAATTGAAAACATTGTGAAAAATATTAAAAAATTAGGTTAGTTTTCAAATTACTTAAAATATCGTTTCTCAAGAGTCATATCTGATGGCTCTTTAAACAAGTTTTTTGATTCACAAGATTTAAGTCTTCGTAAACTAAAATACTCAAAACGTGATGAGTGTATAAAAAAATTTGACTTATTAAAAACAGGTCTTTAGTTTCTAATAGAGAGATTACTAATTTCAGATGAAACAAATGGTTTAAGAATTTATCAACAGTTGAAATCCCTGATGATATTGCTGAAGTTTTAGCATTAGGAAACAATTTTGGAGTTCCTTTAAATTTTAATAGAATTTCTATCAATAGTTTAGTTGCTAATATTGACAATTCTATCAAAAATATTAAAGAAGAAGATTTAAAATTTAATATTCGAAAAACTGTTACTCAAATAGTTTCAATCACAGTAATAATAATAAATTTAAAAATTTTGAAAAATCTGTTCAATTAGTTGAAAATTTCCAAAAAATTCATAAAGATTTAATTTTTGTGAAGGCTGATAAAAGTAAATTAACGGTTGCAGCAAATAAAGACGATTATAACATTACAGTTGAAAACGTCCTTAAGAATGATATTTTATACAAGAATATTAAAACTAGTATGGTTCCAACTATTGAAAATAAATGTAATGACATAACTACTAGATGGGAAAATAAAAGATTAATTAACGACCAATGTGCATACCATTTAAAAACTCACAATAGTGTTATAGCAAAAGCTTATGCTCTCCCTAAAGTTCACAAACCCAATTTAAGTTGGAGACTAATTGTTTCTACTGTTGGCTCCCCAGCTTATAAATTATCAAAGTATATTTTAAATATTTTGAAACCAGTTTCTATAAACACTGATTCATTTGTAAAAAATAGTTGGGAACTTAAGGATTGTTTAAAAAATATAAATGTACCAAAAACCCATTCGATAGTTTCTTTAGATGTTGTGTCCATGTTTGACAGCATCCCACTAGATCTCGCTTTAGATTGCATTGAAGAAAAACTTAATTTAAATCATAACTTGACAAAAATAACTAAAAATGAATTTCTTATAACCACCAGAACAGTTTTTAATGGTACTGTTTTCTCCTTTAATAATAAATTTTATAAACAAATCTCGGGTTGCCCTATGGGTTCACCGTTATCTCCAGTAGCTTCTGATTTAGTTTTACAAGATGTTGAAAAAAGAGCTTTACAATTGTTAGATTTCACATCTATTTTGTACAAACGATATGTCGACGACATTTTAGCCATTATTCCCACAGATAAAATTCAAGTTTTCTTAAATGCATTTAATAGTATTGAAGATTGTATAAATTTCACTCATGAATGTGAGATTAATAATGTTATTAACTATCTTGATTTAAAAATTGTAAAAACTCCAAATGGTGATTTATTAACCAATTGGAATAAAAAACCTTCTTGGTCTGGTAGATACTTAAACTATAATTCACATAATTTATGTGGGCATAAACTTGGTTTAATTAAGGGTTTAGTAGATAGATGTGTAAAATTATCTGACATTCAATTTAGAAAAGAAAATTTAAATCTATTAAAAACAACTTTAGTACAGAATAACTATCCTCTTGAGTTTGTAAATGACATAATTAAGGAACGCATTCATGAGATTTACAATAACAATAATAAAACTAATAAGAAAAGAAAATGGAGTGATACTTACAATAGATTTAATTTAAATGTTACTTTGCCTCACATTCAGAGCCTATCAGAAAGATTAAGAAATTCTCTTAAAAAAATTTAATATCAATGTTTATTTTAAAAACACTAATACCTTAGATAATTATTTGTTAAAAAGAAAAGACGTGGATTCCATTGAAAATTTATATGGTGTTATTTATCTAATTAAATGTAAATGTTCTAATAAAGCTTATATAGGTGAAACTGGCAGAAGATTAAAAACTAGAATTGCTGAACACAAAAGAGATTGTGAAGTTGGGAATTTTAACACAGGTCTGTCGCAACATTCTTGGAATTTCAATCATTACTTTGATTTTGATTTTAAACGATAAACAAATATCGTAAGATTTCAGTTAATCTACAGACTGAAATTCTAAATATTAATAAAATTTATCAGAGTATTATAAAATAATGTTTTTAATATTAATCATCTCTATATGTATATATATGTATATGTATGTATTTTATATGTGGGTATGTATGTATGCATGTGTATGTATGTGTACATATACACATTTTTTAAATTTCTTATTTCAAATTAAAATTCAATTACGCGCTTCCTCATCAGTGGTTTTCAATGAAAACTTGCCTATTATATTATCGTTCATTACGTATTCTTCATGTATTTCTGAAACTGTCAATTCCTGTTCGTTCGTCCTAACCTACGCTAATTTGTTTTCTCGTACTATATTTTAAAAAATGTAGTCTAATCAATTGAAGTCTCAGTATTTTTTGAGGCTTCTAAAATGACTAAATTTTAATTAATTTTTTTTTAAATAATTGACTTAAATGTTATGTTTTTTTGACTGAAATTTGATCTGTTTCACTATTTTAAACCATCATCAACTCAGGTAACAATGTATTAAAATCTACGTAATTATCCATCATTTTTGTTCAGACTAAAATTACTAATCTTTAATATAATTATTTAGGTTAAGAACCTTCGAAAAAGGTACGCATGTGTACCGAAACATCAGGAAGTTTAAAAGGAGTTTTTTCTATTAAATAAATATCTGAGCTTCGAAAAACATGTTTTTTTGATTTATATTTATTTTCGATTGGACCGTATGACATAAATAATTTGAAATCTACGATTTGAAATCAATTGCTTTGTCTTGTTTTGAGGTTCATCCCTTCAGTTGATATTAATTAATCTCTTGGTTAAAAATTTAACTATCTTGTTTGAGACAAAATAGTGGATAAATCCTGAGTAAAATCACATTCATTGTGAAGCAAGCGGCTGTATTTTAAACACAGATTAAAAAAAAGAGAAAAATGATGAATTTCGAGTTTTCGCTTTGAAAATTATGGAAAAAGAATTGCTGAAAAAATGACTGCGAACTGCATACCCTTCAAGTGCAGGGTTACCAGGCGCGCAGATTTTTCAGCACATGTTCTGATTTTTGGTCCTTGCGCTGTTTCGCTACTTTTTCATGAAATGTGCTGATTCTTACCCGAAATGGCGATTTTTTTTCATTCTTAAGAATATTTTTTGTTTTTTTTACATGCGCTTTGAAAAAAAATCCGGGTAACAGGATGTCAAATAAAAAGATTTTTTTCTTGGTCTTACTACATTTGATACAAAGAGACAAACGTATTTTTTTATTGGCTGACCCTTCTCCAGTCTATTTACTATTGGTTGCTTATTTGATGCGTTCGGATTTTTTTTAATGGTGTTTGGCTAGGTGGGTTTTGTTTACCTACTTGCTGTGTGTGTGTGAGAGAGGGGTGGAATACAGGAGGAAATGTGCTGCTTTTTCACGAGACCCATCTGCTAACCCTATTCAATTGTAAGCTTGAGAAAGAAATAACTTGCAATTCCACATTTTTCCATTTCAAGAATACGCAGCATCTTTCTTCCTTATTTTTTTGTCGCAGAATCTGAGAAGAGAAGATAAGTTACGGAATCTCTCAACAGAAATAGAACGGATTAACCGATTCTCTTCTTTCTTTTTTTAATTGTCTGCTCCTCATCTAATGCATCTAAATCAGAATATTGAAATGAAATTACTTAATATTTTAATCATTCTTAATTTCTCTCAACCGGCTCTTATCTCTAACAATATGAAGGTTGATTGAGGCATGACCGGCACTCTAGCAAATCCTGAGCTCGATCCTGGGGTTTTACGATGTTTAAGTATCGTCAAAAAAATAACACTCCAGTTGCATTCCGAAACGAGCGCCCAGAATTTTCTTCACCATGGGTACACTCATGGTGGACGTTTGCTACTTCCTAGGCGCACAAAATGCATCAAATTTTCCATTAATTGCAATAAAACAAGAACTAGGCTCCCATTGCTGCACCTGAGGTTTGTTCGTAGAATTGGTTATTGAACGAGAAGTAAGTATTATTGAGACATTGTTCTATCAAAGGCACAAGCTGGGAAGGGAAGTTTGTGAAGCATTTAATAATATTAATTGTATCCGAGATTGGTACTTTCGTAAAAAGAGATACGATGTCGAAACTCACTATGATGTCTTGGGGTTGAATGTGAAACTGTTTATCTTTTTAATAAAGTCAAATGAGTTTTGGACGTGAGTGATGGAGTTTCCTGTAAAAGGATTTAGTTTTGCAGCGAGGAAACGTGGTAGGTTGTAAGTTGGTGAGATTATTGCGCTGACGATCGGTCTGAGTGGAATATTTTCTTTGTGTATTTTTGGGAGCCTGTAAAGTTTTGGAGAGATGGGATTAGTAGGTATTAAGTTAGATATTGTTTGGCTAAGTTAGATATTGTTTGGCGATTTGGATTTAGATGTTCCCAAATTATTTTTCTGTTGTAAGAATTTTGGGACTATTTTGTTGTCTCTGCACCGTTTCAAAAAAGCTAAGGATGTTAGTAGCTTACCTTGAGAAGTCCTGAGCTTACTAATGGTGTTGGTTTTAGGAAGAATACTCTCCCCGTAGAGTTCCTTGATAATAGATTTTATGCTTTCACGATGATTCATTGAAACAATTCATAGTTTTTTTACACGAGTGAAATCCGAAATATCTCTTTTTATCAAAATGAATCATCGTGAAAGCATAAAATCTATTATCAAGGAACTCTACTGGGAGAGTATTCTTACTAAAACCAACAGCCTTAGTAAGCTCAGGACTTCTCAAGGTAAGCTACTAACATCCTTAGCTTTTTTGAAACAGTGCAGAGACAACAAAATAGTCCCAAAATTCTTACAACTGAAAAATAATTTGGGAACATCTAAATCCAAATCAATTCTGCACAATACAAGTTTGCTTCTCGTTAAAGAAAGAATACAGCATACCAAATTTCTTTTGCACACTACCTCTAAAAAACTATTAAAATTTCACCTTTTCCTATCAAATACCCTCAGATTTGATATTTGGTCCACATTGGACCGCATATCGTTTGACCAATCCCAACGGATTACAGAGCTTTCCACTCCAAAACAAAAAACAAAATTTGACAAATTACTTCCAGTAAAGCAAACTAAACTAACAAATACAGTAAAAAACATTTCTTACCAGCCTCTCAACAATGAAATGATTTCAGACTTATCTAAAGGACATAATTTTGCTGCAGCTCCATCGAAAATCCCCAAAAAAGAAATAATCAGCAATTTAGAGTCCACAATATATACACTTTCACCCGAAAAAGCAAATGACATACGACGCAGGGCGGCCAACATTTTACGCCAAGCTCAAGTTCCATCTTCAAACTTAACAAAACAGGAAAAAACCGCAATTAAAGAACTCAATCAAAATAAAGATATTCTAATATTACCCGCAGACAAAGGCAACACAACAGTAATAGTGAATAAAGAAGACTATAACAACAAAATCATGGACTTTCTAACTGACGATACATACAAAAAACTTAAAAAGGACCTCACAAAAACAATAGTTAGTAAAACAAAGACGCTTCTCGAAAACTCTAAACTTGACAGCCAAACAATATCTAACTTAATACCTATTAATCCCATCTCTCCGAAACTTTACGGGCTCCCAAAAATCCACAAAGAAAACATTCCACTCAGACCGATCGTCAGCGCAATAAACTCACCAAGTTACAACCTAGCACGTTTCCTCGCTGCAAAAATAAATCCTTTTACAGAAAACTCCATCACTCACGTCCAAAACTCATTTGACTTTATTAAAAAGATACAACAGATTCACATTCCACCCCAAGACATCATAGTGAGTTTCGACATAGTGTCTCTTTTTACGAAAGTACCAATCTCGGATACAATTAATATTATTAAATCTTTCACAAACTTTCCTTCCGAGCTTGTACCTTTGATAGAACAATGTCTCAATAATACTTACTTCTCGTTCAATAACCAATTCTACGAACAAAACTCAGGGGCAGCAATGGGATCCCCAATCTCACCTGTAATAGCCAATGTCTTTATGGAACATCTAGAAACTAAAATCTTTAACCAAGCCAAACTTAAACCAGAATTCTGTTTCCGTTAAGTTGATGACACATTTGTCATCTGGCGACATGGACGAGATGAACTAAATAAGTTTATCGATTTTATCAATCAATTACATCCTAATATCCAGTTCACCATGGAAATAGAACAAAACGGAAAATTGCCTTTCTTGGACGTATTAGTTTACAAAAAAATTTGATAACACATTAGGACATGAAGTTTACAGAAAACCCACGGATACAAACAGATACTTACATGCCTCCTCCCACCATCATCCATCTCAAAAACAATCGGTCATCAACTCCCTTGTATACAGAGCTGTATCCATAACAGACAAAGATAAATCACAAAAGGAATTACAAAACGTTAAAGAAATCCTAATACAGAACGATTACACAAACAAACAAATTGAGAAAGCAATAAGAAAACACACTCAAAAAAGCAAGTCAACACAACCTACGAAAGAAAGAGAGAGAAAAATGACCACAACTCTACCCTACATCCAAGGTGTCACAGAACAAATAGAAAGAATTCTCAACAAACACAACATTCAAATATCCAACATCCAACATCCATATTTAAACCACCCGCGAAAATAGGACAACTACTAAATAACCCTAAAGATAAAAAGGCAACCTTCAGTGATCCAGGAGTATATAAAATCCCTTGTTCTTGTGGCAAAGTCTATATTGGAGAAACCGGGAGAGCGGTGAGCCAACGTATGAAGGAACATAAAAGTAAAGTAAGGCTAAAACATTTCACGCAATCAGCACTAGCTGAACATCATATCGAAACAGGACATAACATTTTATTTGATGAAACAACAGTCACTGCAAAAACACACAACAAATTTCCAAGAAAACATACAGAAGCAATCGAAATCTTAAAACACCCTAATAACATCAATCAGGACAATGGATATAATCCAATCCGATTTGTGTATCCGTTCTCCCGGATTTTTTTTTTAAAGACTTGATTGGCCAATCAAGTTGGACCAGTCCCCACGGTGGGTCAAACATTTCGTTGTTTTTTACACGAGTGAAACCCGTAATATCTCTTTTTATCTATGTGATTTAAAATTCTTAAGAATAGAAAACACATATCGTAAACCCAAATTTTTACTTTCACACTTGAAAAACTAATTTTGCTGTCCCGAGGCGTCGAACGACGAGGTGAAGGAGATCAACCGTTCGGGTGACACTCGGCGTTATTATGGCACTAGCGGGGTAGCCCCTCTCTTAGTACGTGAGCGGCTGAAAACTGTCAAGTGCAACTTTGATTTATTAGAGAGCGGAATTTGACATTAGGAATTTGGTTTAGAAACGGAGATTTCGGCAGGAAGGATGGCTTGGAGCTGACGGTGAGTGGGACGGTCGAGATGGAGAGGGTGAGAAGTTTTCCGGAGAGGAACCGATAGGTATGAGGAGCAAATCGTCGCCGGTATCTGGGTTGCGTCTGGAGGATTGTCCCAAAGCTGGCGGTAGGTTGGCGGCAGCCAGCGATGTTCTAGTATCAAACAATGTGTTGGTCTTAGGTGACCTGGGCGAACACCACTTTCCTGAGGTAGGTGGTGGTTCCTTGAGGGCTGGCGTGACTGGTAAAACGAGGCCTTGCAGAGAGGGTGCGGATGCAGAGGTACTACACTGGGAAACGACCGGCATTGGCGAAGCGCGAAAGATCGTGGCGATTACTGGGGCCGGATCAACGGAAACTTGGGGGAAATCTGGGTGCCTTATCATACGCGGTACGTGAGGGCTACTCTGTCTCGATTTTCGTGGATCGGATTTGCTTCTCGGCGGGTATCAGCTTCCTGTCTCGCGCGGCGATCGCGGGTGGCTTTGCCGGCTCGTTTCCGGCGGACGACGTCGTTCGGCATGAAGCAGGAATTTACCAGAAAACTACAGTTGACGAATAAGGTTATCACGTGAGAGGGGGGGGGGGGGGGAAACGAAAGAACGCGGCGAAACGAGCACCCAAACAGGGTACAGGCCTCGTATCGGAACGCGGACGCGAAGAGACGAACACCCAAGCAGGGTACAGGCCTCGAAACGGGACTGAGCCACCGAGGCTCAGTCCCTATTATTTTTGTTATTATTATTACCTTTATTTTTATTATTATTAATAAAATAATTTACTATTATAAATGCAAGCAAAAAAAAAAAGGAAATTATAAAAGAATATAAAAGCCTAATGTCGTCTAATTAGGGAACATAGTTATTATGATTAATTTTAAAATATATTTCAAAGAGTAAGCAATCCTGAGGTTAGGTCATTGGATTTTGTTAATTAAGACATACTTCTTCAGTATGAATCCTAATCAAAAGTTCCTGATAATAAAGAGTTTCGATTTCAAAATAAAATTCCACAAACTTGATCAGGGTTTGGAGAAGAAGATTCGAAACCGAAACTTGAGAGATGTTTCTACGCGGCCCATTAGAGTGATAGAGAGGTCGAGGGAGCGGTGACTGAAAAAGAGTTAGTGAGAAGGAAGACAGTTGCACCAGCGCGTGCGAGAGAGAAGAGAAGTGGGCTGCGTCGTGTCTGTTCGGCCCCTTGGTAGTTTTCATCCGCCTAAAACTGGTTTGGTGAAAGCGAGAGTGGCCTAACGTGAAAATAACTCATCTCGGGTAAACAAGATCGTCTTGAAACACCATGGGAACGACAATTTGCAGCGCACGCCATCCTTCAAAATTTCTAAATGATATTTTAAGTGAGTTCTCAACACTTACGAATTGTCGACCCTTGGTGGTTCTCAACCAGGCCGGTGGCCTATAACAAATCCACCCCTTCCCGTATAGAGCTTGCTTACCCGAGCTTAATTTAATTTAATTTAAAAAAAATTAATTTATTTTATTATTTTTTCATCCCCCGAGGACAGCTTATCTATATATCGATATCCAACAACGTGGACTGATAATAATATATCTTAGTGTTAACTTAACATGGTACCTTGCGGTAGCCCCCTTAATCTAATTGTATACGACGCGGTACTTTTCGGTAGCCTAAATCTAGTCTAATTACATATAACGTGATACTTTTCGACACCCTAACTCTAATCTAGTTACATTGAACGTGGTACCTTTCGGTAACCCTCCTAATCTAATCGTCGTTGATTCCTTCGGCGAGCTGTGTAAGGTCGGGCATCTCGGTAGTGGACCGGGTCACGGGCCGATGGTACGGGCAATGTATCAAAATCACCCTGATAATAGGTGGTACATTCTTCGTCGACTTCATCGTCTGCTTGGCCTACATCTAGAGGCCGCTCTGCTTCGCCTTCCTTCGGGATCAGGTCTGCTGCAGTATCGGCATTTTGGATTGGGTTACGACGATTTGGAGCTCGTATCACCACATTACCGTGTACCTTCTGCGAGACTCCTCCTTTATCAATCCGATACACTTCACTAGAAAGGTGCTCTAAAACCTGATGAGGTCCGGTACGTAGGTCGGCGAGCTTTGAATTATGACCCGCCGCTTGGTCGGACAGCTTTCGTTGCAAGGCGTATACCCAATCTCCAGGACGAAATCTGTGTGCCAACGGTGCTCACGCGTATCGGGCTTGGTATTGCGCTTGGTTCTCTCGGACCTCTTGCTCACGTTCATTGGTTAGACTCATGTAACCGGAGGCGCAGACCCTTTTTTATCTCCTGATTTCTGCGCTCCGTCGGATTCGCGCGTGGATGGTACACTGGGGTGGTCCAAAGCTCGCAATCCCATCACAAGCTTGCTCTTGTCCATACATGACCCGTGAACTGAGTGGCGTTATGTCTAAGAAGGCGCTTTGGATAGCCGTACCTAGCGAACACTTCCTTTTCAAGAAGTTTTGTTACTCGTGGTGCGTCTGATGCACGGAGGAGAAAAGCCTCTACCCAAAGCGTAAGCAAATCGGTAACAACGAGTATGAACCGATTTCCGTCTCTAGTAAGAGGGTAAGGCCCTATAAGATCGACGGCTACTGCTTCCCAGGTATGACTTTCGGCTCTTGGACGTAGGTGATCGACTGCTTTCGTACGATCCGGTTTGCAACATAGGCATAGATGGCAGCCCGACACATATCGGCGGATTTCGCGGTTCATGCCGGGCCAGAAGAAGTATTTTCGGATAGCACGGATTGTTTCATCTGTGCCGGGGTCACCGGACAGTGGTGCGTCATAGTATTCCCAGAGAACACGTGCACGTAGGGACGACTGCACCGGTAACCTCCAAACTCCATCAGTAGGATTCTGACACCAAAATCCATTGTCTGTCAGTTTATGGCGTGAAACGTAGATTTGCTCGTCCCGCGTGAGAGAAGGCGATTTCTTGAGCTCCCTCCAACGAACGGCATCGCGTGTAATTATGGGATCTTCTTGCTGAAGGACTATTACCTCATCAAATAAGGGTAGTGCCTCGGGGTTGGTGATGGCGCTAAGTACAGGAACAGAGACGGCGTCTCTTTGTTTATTGTAGAGCGAGTTGGGGCTAACATTGTGTCCAAATCGGGTTCGCCTGGTATCCTTCTGGCGTTCGAGCCAGGTGAGATTTCTGCTACCTGCTCTCAAAATAAAAGCACGGTCCTCCAAAAATGGTCCATAACGCTTAATACCCCAAACGACCACCAAGCCCTTCTGCTCGTTGCAGTGGTACTTCGCTTCGGTGGGAGAAAACTTTGCGCTAGCGTAAGAAACGATTCGACGCTTTCCATCCGTTTCTTCTTGCATCACCATAGCACCCATTCCTCGGGTACTGGCATCAGTCTGCAGGACAAATGTTAGTGATGGGTCGGGACGGCTCAAGGTAGTTGGGTTCTGGAAGGCTTGCTTGGCAGCCTCAAACTGCTTCAGTTTCTTGGGCGTCATCCTACAAGGCCGTTTTGTAGATAACAGGTCGGACAGCGGGGCTAAGATTATAAGCGGGATAACCCCTCTCTTAGTGCGAGAGCGGCGGAAACCAGTCAAGTGTAAGTTTGATTTATTAGAGAGCGGAATTCGACATTAGGAATTTGGTTTAGAAACGGAGATTTCGGCAGGAAGGATGGCTTGGCGCTGGCGGTGAGTGGGACGGTCGAGAAGGAGACGGTGAGAAGGTTTCCGGAGAGGAACCGATAGGTATGCGGAGCAAATCGTCGTCGGTATCTAGGTTGCGTCTGGAGGATTCTCCCAAAGCTGGCGGTAGGTTGGCGGCAGCCAGCGAATGCAGAGGTACTTCACTGGGAAATGACCGGCAGTGGCGAAGCGCGAGAGGTCGTGGCGATTACTGGGGCCGGATCGACGGAAACTTGGGGGAAACCTGGGTGCCTTATCATACGCGGTACGTAAGGCCTACTCTGTCTCGATTTTCGTGGGTCGGAGGTGCCGGGAGGACAGCGTCGAAATTGCAATAACGAGAAAGCGCCACGGGGAAGGAAATCGGGGCGTCTCGGATTGTAGAAATTTGCTTCCCGGCGGGCATCAGCTTCCTGTCTCGCGCGGCGATCGCGGGTGGCTTTGCCGGCTCTTTTCCGGCGGACGACGTCGTTCGGCATGAAGCAGGAATTTAAGAGAAAATTACAGTTGACGGATAAGGTTATCACGCGAGAGGGGGGGGGGGGGGAAACGAAAGAACGGAGCGAAACGAGCACCCAAGCAGGGTACAGGCCTCGGAACAAAAAAAACCTGAAGAGACGAGCACCCAAGCAGGGTACAGGTCTCTGGACCGAACCGTGACGTCGCGTCACGGTGCTCTGCGGAAGAGCTATCGCACGAAAAAAATAGTCGTGGAAGAACAATTTGGAGAAGCGTCTAAATCGATCAGCTAATAATTATTATAATGCCTAGAATAATGATAAATGAAAATTAATTAAAAGTTAATACAATTAAAATTAGTTTAACGGAAGTACAATTTTCAATTAGTTCCAACTAAATTGAATATAATTAATTCAAATACGAATTATTATTTACATAATAATAATAATTATTATTATTATAATAATAATAATAAAGAAAAAGAAAAGGTTAGTTGTTTAACAATGATATGAAACAAGGCAAAAATTAATTGCCGAAATTATACTGGTATTCATGATTGATCTTGAAGGCCGCTGGGAATAATAATGATAATTAACACAATAATTATGGTTGTTATTATTCCAGCGATATTCTATTATTTTTCCATTTAATTATTTAATTTGTCATTCCCTATTATTGTTGTTATTATTATTATTACCTTTATTTTTATTATTATTAATAAGATAATTTACTATTAGAAATGCAAGCAAAAAAAAGGAAATTATAAAAGAATATAAAAGCTAATGTCGTCTAATTAGGGAACATAGGTTAGGTCATTGGATTTCGTTAATTAAGACATACTTCTTCATTATGAATCCTAATCAAAAGTTCCTGATAATAAAGAGTTTCGATTTCAAAATAAAATTCGACAAACTTGATCAGGGTTTGGAGAACAAGATTCGAAACCGAAACTTGAGAGATGTTTCTACGCGGCCCATTAGAGTGACAGAGAGGTCGAGGGAGCGGTGACTGAAAAAGAGTTAGTGAGAAGCAAGACAGTTGCACCAGCGCGTGCGAGAGAGAAGAGAGGTGGGCTGCGTAAGTCCCTTTCGGAGGAACGTTGTATCTGCTCGGCCCCTTGGGAGTTTTCATCCGCCTAAAACTGGTTTGGTGAAAGCGAAAGTTGCCTAACGGGACAATGACTCATCTCGGGTAAACAAGCTCGTCTTGAAACACCATGGGAACGACAATTTGCAGCATACGTCATCCTTCAAAATTTCTAAATGATATTTTAAGTGAGTTCGCAACGCTTACGAATTGTCGACCCTTCGTGGTTCTCAACCAGGCCGGTGGCCCACAACATTGTGAAGAAAACTTTTACCACATTGCCGTACGTAACAAGAAAGCGGTAACTGCATTTAGGATTTATCGCCTGATTCGAAATCCTTTTTCATTTAAATATGTATAAAATAAATGGGCATCGGGAGGTCAAATCCCAAATATAATTACCGCTTATCTTGTTTTGTACGGAATTATAGAAGCAGGTTTTCTCATGGCAATTGTCACTCAAGTTCATATTTTCACATATGAATCTTGAACATGAAAATGTTTCCATGTTATATATTGTGCTAAGTTGTGCTAGGCAAACATTTAAATATCTCATTAGCATTTTCAGTTACGACTCAAAATTTCTAAAATTACTCAACTTTTTTCTGCGCAATCCTTATTATTTTAATTAAGTTTTAACGTGGTTGCCTGACCAAACATTAGGTCACTGAAAA
>NC_046658.1:26410744-26424942 GCF_010883055.1 Belonocnema kinseyi
TGTTTAATGCACAGCGTTCGTCGTCGGATAGATAATGCCAGAGATTTACTGCACTAATTTATTAAAATAGCTGGTATTAGAAAAAAGAAATCCTAGACAATCTCAAGGAACCGTGGCGTACCTCCCTGTCGACGACATTTTTCTATTGTTCAGCGTTGGTCTGGATCTCGAAGCGCTGTGGCCCTCAACCGGCGCCTTCTGCATTTTGTTACAGGGGTACATTTAAATGGAATAGTGGATGAACTCAGTTGCGCTCTACCATGGAGGTCGAGTCGAAGCCGCGTTGCCGTGTTAAAATGATTGGGCAACTGCAATGCACAGTAACGTACGTTACTTAAAGAAAAAAAGTAACGTACGTTACTTAAACTTAGTATTTTTGGTACAAAATTCAACTATTTCGTTCAAAATGTATTTTATTTCCTTAGAAACTGATTTCTTTAACTGAAACTGAAATTGTTTTATTTTTTGCTGTATATTTATCTCTTTTAATTTAAAATTCATTTTTTTCAAAGTTTGTCTTTTCTGCTAAATACTTAATTTTTTGTTGAAAATTCATTAATTTGGTTTAAAATTACTTTTTTTAAAAGTGAAAATCAATTTGTTAAAACAAAAATTTAAATTTTTATTTTTTTAATTGGCTAGTATTAAGGAATTTTTTGCAACACTAGCCAGTAGTGAGAATTACTGGAGATAGGAATGTGTCATTAAGACCTGAATTTAGTAATTTTTAACCAAATAAATAAATTTTTTACCAAAAAAGACCAATTTTAAACAAAATAAATCAAATATAAATTCAAAGAGATAAACATACAGCAAGAAATAAACTAGTTTCACTTAAAGAAATCAGTTTCTGAGGAAATAAAATAATTTTTCAACGAAATAGTTGCGTTTTCCCCAAAATAAATGAATTTTCTACCAAAAAAATTAAGTGTATATAAAAAAAAGTATGCAAATGATAAAAAATGTCTGTAAATCGAAAAAAAAAAGAAAAAAAACCCGCATGTTCCGTTCACAATTAAACTCCACACATATTTAATTTAGTATAAATAGTATGATAATTTCTTTAAGTAACGTATGTTACTTTTTTCTTTAAGTAACGCACGTTGCTGTGTATTGCAATTGGTAGGCCGCAACTGAGTTCATACACTATTCCATTTAAATGTACCCATGTAACATAATAAAGAAGGCGCCAGTTGAGAGCTACAGCGCTTCGAGATCCAGACGAGCGCTGAACAATAGAAAAAAGGTCGCCGAGAGGGCAGGTAGGCCGCGGTACCTTGAGATCGTCTTAAGCAGAACAATTACAAAATTAATATAATAAAAGTGAGAAAAACAGTCACTTCCCAACTAAAACAAGATGTCTTCTGCATATCACCTTTCCTGGTAATCCGTCCCAGTGTCCCGCGTTGCATAGATTGTGATTAAGAAAATCGGATGTCCCCGCGTATGCCCCCTCGCAGATAGTTTCCCTGTCCCTATATGCAATTATTTCCCCGTTCGCAGTTCCTTCACCTGCCACCACGATCGCTGCGTGGGCTGTACGTTCACGTCCACGAGAGTCCCTGACCAATTAAAAAAATAGGCCCGAAGAGCGGGAAGTTTAAATTGAGTATTTTAATATTTCGTCATGGGAATACAGACAACTTTTTCGAGAAACTATTCGAAAAATAAAAGTAACTCATAAATGTCAGAATAGCAATATTTCTTCAGTGTAGAATGCATTTTATCAGTCATCTTTCATTATTTTGTTGATTGACGACCTTTCAGTGTCCAGAAATACAATAAACTGTCCGAAATTTGAAATGAGTGTACCTGATCTAATACACTAACTTCAAATTTTGGGTATTTAATTTCGTGACACTGAAATTCCGTCAATCGACAAAAGAATGGAGCATGACTAAGAAAATATATTACATTTTGCACTTGAGAAATATTACTATTCAGGCCTTTACAATTCACCTTTATATTTAGAAAATTCTCCAAACAGTCGCGTGTATATTGCATGTCAAAACAAATTGTTCAAACAAAAACTGCTCAAGAGTTTAACATAAAAGATAATAACCAAAATCTTCGTAATTAGGGGAATACTTTTGATCTATTAAACTGTTTTTTTCTTTTTATATAAGAATTGATATATTGTAACATTTTCTTCATGGAGATGCCATTTAGGCGCTTCTTCCCTACCGAAAGAAATCTCTGAGCTTTCTTTAGCGAAATAGCCTGTCCCATTTGAGTCTATAAACAAAGTCGATTTGAAACAAAATAATCTCGGAGATAGTTTGAGAGATTTGGGTCCTTTTCAAGATCCTTTTAGTGGCCCTTTTAAGAGTGGTGCGACGGTAATATAATGTTCCTTTTGTACTCGTCACGTACCGGGCGGGTAGAGTTATTTACAGTAGTTGGTCATGGCTAATCCGCTCTCTCGTTAAATTTTCCCTTAAATTATTAACATTTTTTTTTAATTGATGAATTTTCTCATTATGCTTATTTATACTTATAGCTTATATACTGATATACAATTTTCCAGTTGAATTAAAAAATGTTGTCTTTTTTGGCGTATCTCATTCCATTTAGGAGAAACGTTCTATTAATTCCAATTTTAAGCATTAAAAAAAAGTTAGATATCTGAAGTCATCGAAATCCGTAGATTCCGAATTATTATGTTTTCGACTGTTAACTATGGAATTTAAAAAAAATCTACTTCTAAATTTTAATCCGAAAGCTTAACAAAGGACCCTTGAGTGTCGGCTACTCTATTGAGATAGCCTCTCTGCTTGTTATTTATGATCGTATTCTTATTTCAATTTCGGAAAGGATATTTTAAAGCCTTCAGACCATTTAAACGAGCTTCCTGGACCTTTAAAAATATCTACCTGAGTGCCTGCGGTGAGTTTCTCTGAGCTTCTTTGACCTACACAATTTTTAGTATATACTCAAAGATTCTTTTCGGTAGGGTTCAGGCTTGAAAATTAGCTCATGTATTACTCTGACAAGCTTTTCTCCTACAATTCTGAATTGTATAATTTTATATTTCAAACACAGAATATAAATGCCTAAATACAGGACTAACCAGAGCTTTTTTCGAAATATGGCGTGGTTCTTGTTTTATTGCAATTAATTGAAAATATAATGCATTTTGTGCGCCTGGGAAGTAGCAAACGGCCACTATGAGTGTACCCATGGTGGGAGAAATTTAGGGCAGATCATTTCCGAATGAAACTAGAGTGTTATTTTTTCTACGATACCTAAAAGGTCGTAAAAATCCAGGATCGAGCTCAAGATTTGATTAAGTGCCTGGCATGCCTCACTCAACCTTCCCATTGTTAAAGATAACAACCGGTGGGGATAAATAAAAGATCATTAAAATATTAAGGAATTTAATTTTAATATTCTGCATTAGATGCATTAGATAACGACGAGGCGATTAAAAAAAGAAAGAAGAAAATCGGTGATTAAATGGAAAATTTTGTATTCGACAAATTTTGCAAACAAGTTTGATCTTGAAAGCTCAATTTAAAAAAACTGATATGTCAAAATGAAATAATTTCTTCACTTTTTAATGGTTTCAATTTCAGAATTCTAAAGTTTTACGGTAAGAATTAAATTATAAAAGTTTCCTTGTTTATAAGTTTGAACTTTTCAATTAACATTGAAATTGTGGAATTTCTAACAGTCCAATTGACATTTTAAACATTGTTCATTTCTGAATTTTTTAATATTTTCCATTTAGCCGTATTTTTTATTCCGAATCTTCTTTCAGAATAATTCCATTTTTAAGGATTACGATTAAGACTGTTTTTTACATTCTCATCCTAATGAGAAGGTATTGGTTTTATGTAAAATTTTACTTTGTCGGTTTTCATCAAATCTCCAGGTTTTGAGACCTACTGAGTCAGAAACGACGATTTTTACGAAAGAGTTTGTCTGTCTGTAGTCTGTATTCTTTAGGCACGTTAACTTTCGTAAAATTCATCAGATTGAATTCTGCTTTGGCACACTTTTTCAAAACATAAAAACAAAGAACAAGTTCGTAAACCAGCTGTTTTGGATCAAAATTCAAAAAGTGAACGCGTTTTCAAAATTTTTGAAACGACATTTTTTCAAGATTTCAAAATTCTATAAACGGTTATTCATAGTACTCAGAAACCCAAACAATTTATTTTCATGACTTTTTTCTATAAAAAGAAAATTATCAGAGTTAAAGCATTTTCAAAATCAAAAAAAAAAAAAACTAAAATGAACATTTCAAGCCAAACAACGCATGATATGGAAAAAATCAAGAGAAGAAAAATGTGAATTTTTGAAAGCCCTACAAGATGATCATAACAACTTTTTTGTAATCTGGTCGAAAAGTTGAAAATTCAAAATTTGATGGTACTAAAAATTTTTGAAATCACATTTTTAAAGATTTTAAAATTCTATGTACGACTATTCATAGTACTTAGACACTGAAACAATTGATCCCAATTACGTTTTTGTATAAAACCAAAAATTTTTGAAACCACATTTTTTCAAGATTTCAAAATTCTATGGACGTTTGTTCATAGTACTCAGAAACTCAAACAATTGATCCCTATGACTTTTTTCTATTAAAAGAAAATCATCAGAGTTACAGAATTTTCAAAATCAAAAAAAAAAAAACTAAATTAAACATTTTAAGCCAAATAACGCATGATATGAAAAAAATTAGAGAAGAAAAAGGTTGATTTTTGAAAGACCTACAAGATTATCATAACAACTTTTCTAATTTGGTCGAAAAGTTGAACCTTTCAAATTTGATCTTACCAGAAATAATGAAAAATCCAAAAATTCCATTTTTTTCTCAAACTATGCACGATACGCAAAAAATGTATAAGCTAAAATTGCGCGCCCTGGAAATACCTACAAATTTCTAATGAATCACTTTCCGATAGGACGCGTAGTTTTTTATTATAGTCGTAAAAAACAACATTAAAAATTAAAAAATTAAAAAATTTGGACTAAAGACACAAGCTACGACAAAAAATGAGACAAAACTTTTTTATCCAAAAAAGAGCTATATGTTTTGATAGGACACGTGTTTTTTGCTTTAGTCGTAAAAAATAACATTCAAAATACAAATATAAATTTTTTTGGAAAAAACGACATAAGTACGAACTAAAATTAACAGACAAAAGTTGTTCGCCTAAAAAGATATATAAATTTATTATTAATCATTTTTTGAAAGGACTTTTAATCGTAAAAAATAAGATTGAAAAATAAAAATAATTAAATTTTTGGAAAAAGGACAGAAAAGAGGAAAGAGGACATAGGACCCTATATATGTTCCTGTATTAGAACCTATGCAGATGCGCAGTCGTTTTTATTTAATCGTAAAAAACAAGATCAAAAATAAAAAAAAATTATAAAAACAAGGAAATAAGAGTTAGTATGATTCAATTTTTATGCATATTATGAATTGGAATGATATACATTCATTGAAACGATACATTTTTCAGCGCAGCTTAGAATACAATTTAAAGCAAAATAAGAAACAAATATAAAAATAATCATGATAAATACAATTTGCTCTTTATTTTGCAATTTTTTAATAAGCAATCCCAGGCAGAGTTGCATAAAAATGTATTATATTTGATATAAAAGTGTTGTGTATAATGTAGTGTATAATGTAGAAAAATTGGCATGTTGAAAAAAATCGAGTGCGAAGCACGAGATACGTGATGAGAATGTGTTCGTTAAAACCGAAAGAGCTTTAACAAAAGAGAGTTCAAAATCATATAATTGCAGCTGTCGGTCTGTTGACCTTTGATTTCAAAAGGTGTGTGTACGAATGCGGGAGAAATGCAAAGACCCAGCGCGGAGTGCAATTGCTATAAGTCGCGTTCCAAAGGTGCGCTCAAATTCTCGAGCTAAGCTCTTTTAAAAAAAGAGAATTGACAATCACAAAATTACAGTGGTGGATGTTTTGAGTCTTAATTTTGAAAGGTTTGCGCAAGAATGTGCGAAAATATAAAGACCGAGATCGTAGCGCAAGAACCAACTGTCGCGCGTTACATTGCAATTTTTTTAAGTTGATATAACTTTACAATTCTACAATTTCAAATGGTTAAATTTGAATCCTTTTGCATCTAAATTAATACTTTTTTTTTAATTTCACTTTTCAATAATTCTATTTTATTTTGATTCTTTTAATTAAAAATAAAAAATTTTCAGCCCTTCACATTTTAAACCATCTATTTTTCAAAACTCTTAGCGGACAATATTCCATTGTCAAGTATTATATTACATTTATTTTCTTATTGGTATTTCACGGCTCATTGCTCACGAAATAATAATAGACAACATAGTCACCGTATAAGTTCTTGCAATACATATTAATTACAGGAATTTAAAAAATATCACCGAAACATTTAAGTATGATGTATTGTTTTAATTGTGTCAGCGATATGAATATGAAGAAGCAAAACTGTTATATTTATATTCATACTAGAGTCACAATAAATGTATTTTTTTGGTAAGAATTTATGAAGTATTTTGCTTCAAGATTCACATTATTTGGTTCAATTTCATTGCTTTTCATTTGAAAAATTAAAATATTATTAACAGAAAGCGGAGGAGCCTTCTTTATCGACTTGGGGACCTAGCCATAGAATTATAAAATTAAATGGCACAATGTGTACTGTTCATACTATTTTAAGATTTAATAAAAATTATAAATATACTTTCAATCGATTTACAAGATGAAATGTTTACGAAATAAATCCATACTGATAAATTGTACCCCCCCCCCCCACGCCCCAAATATGAGCCAAAAATAAAAAAAAATTTACATTCATTATTGTTAATTTTTAGCAAATATCCGTCGTCTTTTTCAAGCAAATAATTACTAGTGGACAATTTTAATATTTCCCATTACTTTTTAAACAATTTTCAATTGTTTAAGGAAATGTACATTATTTAAACAATAATTTAATCCCAAAAAATGTAACAAATAATCTTATTTTCTGATTGAAATGTAATGTATTGTAATGTAATGGATTACCACTTTGGAAAGTGATAAGTATAGAATTTAATGAAATGATATGAACATGATATCTTGCAATTGGTATCCACTTTCATCAAGAACTTCTTTGATTACCACAATATTATTAAACCCACTTGACTAATAATGTATTTACTTAACCAAAAGTATTAATTATTATGGTTTACACCTTTTAACACTAATTTTACTTAACAGCTCAACAAAGTGTTGGTGGTAGCCAAAACAAACAAGCTCGAATAACCTGATAAACATACTTTATTTTAAAAAGCTGTTTCACTTGCACGTTATCTGTGCGTGAGAAGATGACAACGTGGCACTCGCAATTATAATAGTGTAAAAAGGTTGTTTTCTACCGACTACTTACATTTTCCAAATAAATAGTTTTACTTTTAACTGAATAGTTGAATTTCCTAAAAAAATAGATTAGCAACCAAAAGTATAAATTTTCGACGATAAAGTTTATTTGCTCTCTACCAAATACTTTTTATTTCATACCAATTTTGTATATTTTTGATCCAAAAAGACAAATTCTTAACAAAACGTGCGATAGTTGATATCTCGACAAACAAAATTTTAATTTACAAAAAACCAGTTCAATTCTGCCCAAAAAACGAACTTAACAAAACCGTATTTATTTTAACAGATTTCAACATTCAATCAAATAGTTGAATTTTCAAATAAAAAGATGAATATATTCAACCACAAATAATTTTATAATCAAGGAGATCCATTTACTACCAAAGAAAGACAAATTTTCGACAAAACACATGCTTTTTCAACAATATACTTGTATTTTCAACTGAAGAAGATAACTTTTCATAAAATATGAGTTCAAAAGATTCATTTTCTACCAACGCTCAAACCAATTTTGAACCAAATAAACATCTTCAACGAAAGATAAATTAGTTAACAAAAAGTTACATTTTGAACAAAATACATTAATTTTTAACTACATAAGATAAATTGTCAATTAATTGGTATGATAAATAATTTTTCCGTTACAAAAATAAGTTTTCAATCACTAAGATTAAATTTCTCTAAAAAATATAGAATCTTTACAAAAAGTGGAATAATTGCAATTTCAGTTACATATGTTAAATTGTAAATCGAATCATACATGTAAGTGTTTTCGGTTGAAAATTATGCAGAAGGAATTTCGGAGGAAAATTTTGCGAATTGCATACCCTTCAAGTGTAATATAGAAAATGAAATAACTGGCAACTCCACATTTTTCCGATTTAAGAATACGTAGTATCTTTCTTCCATATTTTTTGTCGTAGAATCTGAGAAGAGAGGATAAGTTACGAAAACTCTCAACAGAAATTAAACGGATTAACCAATTTTCTTCTTTTTTTTTTAATCGTCTTGTCGTTATCTAATGCATCTAAATCAGAATATTGAAATGGAATTCCTTAATATTTCAATGATTTTTTATTTCTCTCAACCGGATCTTCTCTCTAACAATGGGAAGGTTGAGTGAGGCATGGCAGACACTCAATCAAATCCTGAGCTCGATCCTGGAGTTTTACAACGTTTTAAGTATCGTCGAAAAAATAACACTCTTATTTCATTCTGAATTGGTCTGCCTTACATTTCTTTTGCCGTGGGTACACTCATGGTGACCGTTTGCTACTTCCCAGACGCATAAAATGCATTAAATTTTCAATTAATTGCAAGAAAACAAGAACCAGGCCATTTTTTGAAGAAAGCTCTCTGGTAAGTCCTGTATTTATGCATTTATATTCTGTGGTTGAAATATGAAATCATATAATTCAGAATTGTAGGAAAAAAGCTTGTCAGAGTAATACATGGGCTAATTTTTAAGCCTTAGGAAGAGCCTTAAAAAGTCATATTTGTAGCCAAAAATTATTCTCTTCTGATGATGTTTCAACTTGTGTTTTTGGTTAAACAAAAATTTTTCTAACAATATATTAAACTTTTCTATCTTCAAATAAACATTCGTTACGATTTAATTATATTTTTGATCATTCATATCGTTTGTTAAAAGTTTATCTTTTTGGTGTAATTTCTTTAAGGATGTACACTACGTACAATCAATCTCAAAAGTTGCCAATCTTTAAAATAATTAATAAAATTGACAAAAAAAGATCTATCATTAACTTCTGTAAATTTTGATGGAGGATTCTAAACAAACTTCAGAAAACAATAACTTAGGTTAAAATTGTTTATTTAACAGTAGTTATTTAAAGTTTTAGCTTTTCCTTTCTCTTTAGGGAAAACTTACAATTTTTATTTAATCCGAATGATCAAAGTCTCATTTTATTTTTGGAAGGATTCTCTAAATTTCTATTTGGGTTGATTCTATTTATAAAAATTAATTGAGAAATCATGATCATTAGGATTAAATAAAAATTGTAACTTTTCCCTAAAAAGCCAGGAAAAGCTAAATCTTAATATAACTACTGTTAAATAAACAATTTTAACCTGAATTATTTTTTTCTGAAGTTTGCTTAGAAGCCTTCATCAAAATTTACAGAAGTTAATAATAGATATTTTTTTGTCAATTTTATAAATCATTTTAAAGATAGGCCACTTTTGAGATTGATTGTACGTAGTGAACATCCTTCATTCAAAATTCATAATTTTTTTGGATGTTCGTTTTTTTTCAAGTAAAAATCCAATTTTTAATTGAATATGTAACTGTTTCATTTCTGGTAGGAAATTTTATCTTGATTTGAAAATTTACATCTTTGTCTAAAAATTCTTGTATCTGGTGAAAATTTAGTCTTCTTAAGTGCTTATATAGAAAATTAAAGTACTTCATTAAAAGTTGTACTACTTGGTTAAAATTTCAATTGATTCGTTGAGGGAATTAACTATTTTCTTGAAAACTCCCTTTTTTAGGAATTTATCGTACATATTTGGATTGTAAATGAAACTATTGGAAAGAAAGTTTAACTAAATTCTCACAAATTCATATAATTCGTAGAAAATTTCATTATATTGTTAAAAATTAGTCTTTTGGATTGAAAATTTATTATTTGTGGTAGAAAATTCGTCTTTCTTGGTTAAAAGTTAAAGCGTCTCGCAACAACATCGTATGTTTGTCAACATTTTTCATTTTTATTTCAACTATTTTGCCGAAAATTTGCACTCTGAAATTTTGAAGAATCAATCGAATGCATTCTATTTAAAACAATTCAGCTGGAAGTTGTTCACTTTTCAATATCTGATTTATATTTGCCCCTTTAAAATAAACAGTCCAATATTGCCACATATTAGAAAATATATTCTTTTTCATTAAAAAACATTTCTAAATTGAATGAAGGTTGAAAATCGTTTCTATAATCGGCATAATCGCATTTAGATATTTTAAATTATTAAATACTGAGCCAAAATACAAATCTTACACAATCTATGGGGCAAATTAATTTCAGGATTTTCACTCTAGCCATAACCGGTTTAACCAGGCAATGAAGGAGTCGTGGGATGGGGGGGGGGGGGGGGGGGGGGCGAGTTACGTCAACCCATTGACAAATTTCTCTGTCCCCTTGGTTTAAGTTAGATGAGCACATCTGCCGAATTAGTAACGAAAACCCGACCCGATCCTGAGCCGATATACCGATTTCCCGATCCATAGTCGAGTCGAGCTAAAACCGACACGATCCAAACGCGATACCGGAGGCTGGCATGGAGTCGGGATCGTGTGGATATCGGGAAATATCGCTCGACGTAAATATAGACAGGGCCTCTTAAAAATCAAGTTATAATTTCTACCCGGAAACAGAAATTTGGGTATTTTAAATACAAATAAACTTTAATTATGCAAATTATAGCAAATATTCAATTACACAACCTTCCAGTTGATTCTTGATTTATGTACTTAATTTAAGAAAATCAAAATTTAATCTTTGTATAAATTAATATTGTGAAAAAAATATATCAGCTAATACATAATTAATCTATGCATAACATAAAAGGCATTAAACTATCATTTTCATTTAAACATTGAAATAACTTTTAAACTATGTACATGGTTTAAAAAATTTTTTATTTTATTCATAAAAATTTCATTTATTAGTGACTTCTAATATTAATTTAAGGAAAAAAATTAAAACATATTTACATCTGATTTTTAAAATTGAATGAAAATGTTCATCTTAAAACACCAGCATCATTCCGAAAAATTAATTCATTGAAATAGGGATACTTTAAAAATAAATAAACGTATATTATGCAAATCATATTGAATGTTCAATTATATAACCTACAAGTAAATAATTATTTATGTTACTTAAATTTAAGAAACTAAATTTGATGCTTGATTCAGTTTAATATTCGAAAAAAATTACACTGAAACCGCGGTTATATCCTCTCTCATTTATATCCTCTCGTGCTGATATCACTGCATAACTCTCATTTATATCCACTTGGCATCCACCATATCGCAGTACCACGTGACAAATAAGCCAATCAGAGCGCAGCGCGGTCATTTTCCCTTCGCTGAGCAGCATTGGTGGGATCCCCTTCCGGGAGGATATAACTGAATGTTTACATTTTCGGACGGCGGATATTTATGTGGTTCCAGGTATTCAGCTTATATCAATTGATCATTTTACAAAATAAGAAGCATTAAACTATAATTCTCACTACTACCTTTCGAATAATTTTTAGTTAATATATTTTTTTAAATTTGAACTTTCAGTTCTAAAATTTTTATTTATTAATAAACTATTAAACTAATTCCAAAAAAGGTGAGTTTTAGTGAAATCAGTTAATAATGAATTAAAAATTTTACAGCATAAAAAGCCCCAAACAATTATTTTTATTGAAACAATCAAATTATTTTTACTTTAAATTTTTTCAAATGCAAACCTTAATTTCCTAATGTTTGGACTTATTAATATATTTTTAAATCATTCCAGGGAATTTAGTGTTTGATATAACCAATTAATAATGAATCAATCATCTAAAAACACACAAAGCATCAAACAGTTCTTTTAATTCGGGTAATTTTTATTTTATATTTTTAAAATATTTTAATTTTTTTACTTGAAATTTAAATCAATAATAACCTTTCTACACATTTTAAAACAAATTAAAACAATGTATATATAATTTTGAAAATTGAATTCAGATAATCCTTTCTCATCGTCGCCAAAATAAAAAAAATTAAATAATTATAACTTATTATGATGAAGATATTTAAAATAAAAACAAGCTCTTAGCATACGAATTCTAGCCGACATTCAATAACATAACCCTAAAGTAAATAATACAATAATGTGATCTAATTAAAAGCAACTAAAATTGATTCCTTATGTAATTTAATATTGTGAAAAATTTAAGCATCTAATAATAATTAATTTATCAGTTTAGAACATAAAAAACATTAATAATTGTTATCATTGAAATATTCTATTCAATTTGACTTTATATTTTGATGAAGATTTTAATTATTAATCATCTTTTAAACTAATTTTAGAAAAAATTAAAACGTATGTTCACATAATTTTTTAAATTGTATTTAGAGACTGATTTCGCAACATCAGACGCATTTGAAAAATTATGTAACTTAAATAGGCGTATTTTAAATACAAATAAACTTTTATGATACAAATTATAGGCGATATTTAATCAGATAACCTCAAAGTAAAGAATCTATTTATTTACTTAATTTAAAAAATTTTCAATTATTTTTTATGTAAATTAACATTGTGAAAAGAATTAATCAGTTAATAATATTTATTAATCACTTCACAATATTAACATATTTAAACAATGATTTTCATTGGAATATTCAAAGAATTTTTTATTTTGTTTGCAATTTGAAATGTTCTTTTCTTAAATTTTATTTATTTATAAGCTTTTAACTATTTCGAGAATATGTAACTTTTAACAGAAATAGTTAATAATTACACGCAGAAAAGAGATATATAATATTTACTTATCAAGAATTGTAGAGGGTTTCTTGTTACAGTAACAGTATAAACTGCTCTAAATAGGATGGTGAAAATGTCAAAATCACTTAGCATTTTGTAAATGTCACAATGAAATTAAGGTTAATTCAACAGTTATCCTTCTTCAAAATAAAACTCTATTCCCTTCTATTACATACTATACGATATGTAAAATCCACTGAACCGAGATTAAAATAGTGGTGCCGTTTATCAAGTTATATTACATATAGATGCATATAGAATTCGCAATTCTATAAGAATCTATATGCAATTACTAGTAGTCGCTAAGGTGTTATCTATTAGTTTCTGTTGGTATCTTTACTTTGTTTTTGGAAATTCCTCATTGATCCTCACAGACTTCCGGGTCTATATGGCTTTATATGGAATTACCAACAGCCACTGAGGTGATTTCTATATGCTTCTGTTGGTATCTATATTATCTTTCGGTGGATGTCCCATTGACTCTCAGACTATGACTATCTTACACTATCATAGTCTATGTGATCCTATATGGAATTAACAATAGCCACTGAGGTATTTTCTATATGCTTCTGTTGGTATATTTACTTCGTTTCGGTAAATGTCACATTGATTCTCATAGACTTCTGGTTCTATACGGCCCTATATGGAATTACCAACAGCCACTGAGGTAGTTTTTATATGATTCTGTTGGTAGCTTTATTTTTTCTAGGGAAATGCCTAATTGATTCTGATAGACTTCGGGGCCTATACGATCCTATATGGAGTTACTAATAGCCACTGAGGTGTTTTCTATATGCTTCTATTGGTATATTTATTTCGTTTCGGTGAATGTCACATTGATTGTCATAGACTTCTGGTTCTATACGGCCCTATATGGAGTTACCAACAGACCCTGAGGTGGTTTCTATATGCTTCTGTTGGTATCTTTATTTCTTCTGGGGAAATGCCTCATTGATTCTGATAGACTTCTGGGGCTATGTGGCTCTATGTGGAATTACCAATAGCCACTATAGGGTGGTTTGTATATGCTCCTGTTGGTATCTTTATTTCTTCTTGGAAAATGCCTCATTAATTCTGTTAGACTTCTGGGCCTTTGTGGCTCTATATGGTGTTGTCATTGCTGTGACGACGATCAGTATCGTGAGAACTAGCAACTAGTAAGAAGATTATAATCGGCTACCAAAATACACGAACTCTATGCAATTTGTAACAAAAATGTTCAGAATTAAGACCAAACGGACGAATTATCTGCAGGCTGGTTGATCACTCAGCCC
>NC_046658.1:26425042-26426178 GCF_010883055.1 Belonocnema kinseyi
AACCAACGGCTGATCATAAGACCAAAAGACGAATGCATCAACTTGCCATAAAGATAGGCTGGGCAAGACAGTACGCGTCCCGCATTCAATGTGGGATTGACTGCATCACATCTGGCAGGAAGTTTACCGCCAACATTCGACAGTTCGCGCGCGAACTCCGGACCCGTTGTCACACACTTAACAAGTCAAAGCTGCTGACCATCAGGCAGCATATTGTTGAGAGAATACTTATACTATCTGACGCTAAGAGAAGTCTAGAGCGGTGGGAGAGGTGGGTCAGAGAAAATCAACAGTTTCTCTCTGACCCATCTCGACTCTTCCAAGACCCTTCAGTTACTATCAAACACCCACCCAAACCAGAGGGGGTCGAAGTATTTTGGAGAGAAGTCTACGAAGTTCAGCATAGACTGGACGAAGACTCAGAAAATATAAATAGCTTCAAGGAGTTATGTGTTGCCCTTCAACCCATCAGCATTTGGCCCGTATTTTCACCTCATATTTGAAGTCGGAAGAGCTGATTCCAGAGTGGTTGGTAGAAGGGCGCACAGACTCCTGCCGAAAATAGGCAACTTAGCTGACCCGAAGAACTACAGGCTAATAACTTGTCTGAACACGCTTAATAAGATATTCACAGCTATTCTAAATGATAGGATTGTTCGGGCAATTGAACCTGTGTGGCAAGAAATGTATGAACAACGAGGCTCAAAGAAAGGCGTAGCCGGATGTCGCGAGAACCTGTTCATCGACAGATGTTTCTGCAAAGATGCAGCATTCTACCAGCGTGACCTAGCGATGGCCTGGATTGATTATCGGAAAGCTTTCGATTCGACATCCCATAGACTTATAATCTGTCTTTTGGAAACCTTAAAAGTTCATCCGCAAATAGTTGGGTGCATAGAGAGATTAATGCCGCTTTGGAAAACCAGATTTACTATCTCATCTGGAAAAAATCGTGTGACAACTAACAAGGTCCCGTTTCAGGGAGCTGTCTTTCAGGGCGACACCATGAGCCCACTCCTCTTTTGCCTTACATGATTGCCACTATCTCTAGCACTGCGCCATTCCGACGGGTACTTGTGCGGCAAACCTGCAGATCGAAAGTACAAGGTTACTCATGTATTTTACATGGACGATCT
>NC_046658.1:26426278-26435413 GCF_010883055.1 Belonocnema kinseyi
TCATCGGCGCTCTTGGAGGTGCCAAGCTTTCACTTGCTAATGGCCTAAAAAGCATCCCTGCGTGTCAACAATATGCTAGAACACTTGTGGGAAAAATGCAGAGGGCGGTCGTCCTTGTGTCGCTCCGTTTTCTTAGGGTGCACGAGGCTTTTGCTGGATCGTCGTATTCATTCCTTTACAGACTGTAACCACCTATCTCACGGTTGTGACACGTAGTTGTGGCTGAAATTTTACCGCGATGTCGCTGGAAGCGGGTGCAATTTTTTAGATTAGCACCCGCTCCCGGCAAAATCCTGCGGTTGTCCTCATGACATATATATATATCGATCAAAAACCTCAATTTTCAACCAATTTAGAACAATTGAGCTGCCGGATCGAAGAAGGGCACATAAACTTATTTCGCCGGAAGTGGGGAGGCCCCTGGAAGTTTTAAAAAACATTTTGGAATTTTAATTTATAAATACCCTACCTAGATGTAGAATTTCATTGCGCATCTTTATTCCCTCAGGAAAAAAGTTGCAGCTTTTTTATTTTTCCAATGAAAGTAAAAAAAAAACTGGCTTTTCTGGAAAAATCTATTTTAATTCGTTTTTCACTTAAACTAGTGCTCTGTCTGTCAGTTTTTAAGATTTGTTAATAAAATTGTCAGAGAATGTAGGTCGAAATGTCCTTCAACTGATAGAGCAAAAGAAATACAAAAATTTATTAAAAAAAAATTTTTGTTAATTTTTTTCTGATGCGTGGCGCTAATCGGACTTCTCTTATTTCCAGCGTTTCGTTTATCGAGCAAATTTTGACCAAGGAAAAACTTTCAGGGAGAATGTTGTTAACTACAGTACAATGAAGTCTTAAGCCGATAGCGGATAGGTGACTCGTGCACGGGCTGTAGCGAGAGTCTCAGATCCGATTCATAATACAGTTCACCGGCGCCAAAAGTAAAAACTAATCAAGTAATCAGGTAGTATCAATGTATTATGCTCAAAAACTTTTGCATTCTGGATTTTACTTGAAACAGATATATATTCTTCACCCTGAACATTTCACCCTGACATTTCGGTGATAAAATAGTGAGAACTCGTTCGCTCACTTATTGTCACTGATTTTCAATGAAATTTTACTGATTCGAAGGAAGAGTAAAATATCTCACATTTATGAATTGATATTTGCAGTGAAAAAGTAATTGCTATTATTTTTATGATATATTTCTTTACTGAATTTTTTTTAGAATATAAAATTCATACCTTGTTTCTCTTAGTTTTTTATCAAATTTTCCTCCCAGTGTTCTTCATGTCTACTTCTTCTACCTCTAGGATTCGCTTGCTGACATCATATTACAACACTTTATTCGACTCATTTCGATATTTCACTGTTTTCAATTGTACGAATTTGAAGCATTAAAAAATTCGCAGAATTTAAGAATCCGGTAAATCTCAACTATCAGATTTTATGTTTTGTTTCACTTTTGTGCAGTTTGTCACAAAAATAGAACCATTCTATTTTACATAATATTAAATTATTAAATTATTTTACATTATGCACTATTATTTATTTATGCATAATACTTTTATATTACCAATTTACTCGATTAGTTTTTACTTTTGGCGAGTCGCCTAGCTGTTATCGGCTTAAGAGGTTAATAATTTCTGAAATATCAATTCGATTGGAAATCTGATAAGCGCCACACATCAGAAAGAAATTAACAACAATTTCTTTTTAAATAAATGTTTAAGTTCCCTTTGCTCTATCAGTTGAAGGACATGTCAAACTCCAGCTTTTGGCCTGTGGGGAAAAAGATGCGCAATAAAATTCTACGTCTAGATATAATCTTTAAAATTTAAATTACGAAAATGCTAGTGAAAACTTCTAGAGGCCTCCCCACTCCCAGCCATTCTTCAATCCGGCAGTTCAATTATATTCTCAATTAAGTAAATTATTTTTAACCAGAAACAAAACGAATTTTCCACAGAAAACCCAAAAATATTAATTTTCTAGCAAGAAAGCTGGTTTTCTAAGAAAAAATTATATTTTCTTAAAAATATTTTAATTTTTAACCAAATAGTTTAATACACACCCAAAATATGATTTTTTGACAAAAAAGTTCATTTTTCACCGAATAGTTTTATTTTCTATGAAATCGTTGAATTCTCAGCTAAACCAGATTAATTTTCGAACAAAAAACATGGATTTTTAATAATATAAATATATGTATGTATATACTGAAAAAAATTGTTCTTGAATCAAGAAAATATTACTTGATTCAAGTCAATCGCAGGTATGAATGGGGACGATAGAATATGAGTGTTTTCCAAATAAATAAGTACTTGCTACGGTATGCTTGGAACAAGCGTACATTTTCTTAATCTGAGAAAATGTATTCTTCGATAGAATATCGCATTCTATTATTCTAAAACTTTATTGTGTCACTTCATATAGAGATGTATTCAAATGCAGAACATAGTTTACTTCCAAGAAATCATTTCTGATTCACGTCAAGAATATATTTTCTTAATATAAGAATATGTAGTATCAGAGCAATAGACGAGTGCCTCAACTGAACACTATTTCTAAAAAAAATTGTTTTCAAAATTATTGTTATATAACCTTCATTTTTTAAATGATTAAAGTACGTAATTTGCACACACTGTGTCACTTACACATATAATCGTACGCCTAGACGCTTTGAAAAATCGCACTCGCCGAGGACTAAGCCCTCCCTACCTAAACTAGTGTATCCTAACCGCGCACTCTACCGACTACGCTATCGAAGCACTTAGAGCTCGGTGAAAAAAGTATGAAAAAGAATTTCAAAGCAGGGTCGTACCAAGTCATATGGTGAGCCTCAACCAACTTCAAACTAAAAGTTTTTGATCTCAACTTTAATTTACTATTTATTCATTTAGAAAAATTTTAGAATTGACTCTTTTACTCAATTTTTAATGAAAAATAACATTTCTTAAACAATAATTTAAAATATTTGAAAAAGCGAAGTAAATTTCACTTATTTAACGAGGCATTTAATACTTTTTGTTTTTAAATATTTAAAACGCTTAAAAACGAGCCAAAGTTAATAAATAATAAAGAAAAGTTGCAAGTACAAAAATACTTTAATTAGATTAATGACAAAAAAGATGTTCTGCTATACGAAAATTTTCATAACCCGCACAATTTTAAATTTATCGAATTCTTTTATCATACCTTTTTTTCAAAGATTTGAATATGGAATTGCTTTCCTAAAGCAACGATTTAAAATATGCAAAATGAATTGAACTTTACTTATTTTATAAATATATTTATAAAATACATTTTCCTTTAAAAGTTTAATCCGCTTAAAAACTATCTAAAGCATATAAAAAATAAAGAACTTTTAAGTTAAAAAACGCTTTAATAACGTCAGTGACAAATAAATATTTTCTGATTTTTAAAAACCTTTGTAAAACGCAATCTTCGATTTATGTAAGTCTTTTATAATACTTTTTAACTCAGTTTGTAATTAAAAATAACAATACCTAAAAAATAATTTAAAATATGTAGATAAAATTGATGGCAAGTTTAAATATTACCTATTTAAAAAAATGCTCGATACTTTTTTTTTTAAATATAAAATACTTCGAAATCAGAAGGAACAAGAATTCTGTCAAGAAATGCTTAGTGCAAGAGCTTGCAGGTTAAAAAAGACCTCATGGTGGTCGGCTGAAAAATATTTTTTTGCTTCCTTCTTGCACTCTCAATGATTTTATTTAAAAAATTTTTAAGTGCCCATTTTTTAATTGTTACTTTATAAAATGAAATGCATTCTTAATCAACTTTTTAAAAATGTTATTGAATTCTTTTTTCTTAAATATTTTGCTTTAAAACGCATACAATTTTTTTAAATTATCAAGAAAATTCAATAATCGTATTTTAAAGCATTTTTTAAAGCTTATAACTTTGTTCTATGCTGTCATATATTTATTTTTTATTATTTACATGATAAAAAAATTATGTAAGGATATGGATGATTGCCAAAATGTTAACCATTTGTAGTCCAAGACAATTTCCACGATTAATGAATTCTTTGACTGAAAAACCTAAATTTATTAAGTTCTTATAAATATACTTACTAAGAATATCCGCATTAAATTTAATATAATTAATGACATGTTGAAATAAAACTTTCCATGATCATTGAATTCATTGACTGAAAAACATAATTTTGTTAATTTTATTTTTAAAAAACCTACATTTCTACTTAATTATTTAAAATAGCAACATTATATGCGCGCTACAGTACGCGGGAAGCATTGCATTGCCAATTAATAACATACAAATATAAAACAAGGTATTAGCTATTTCAGATAGCAAGTAAGAATATAAAATTGAAAATTATTTTAAAAATTCCTGCCCGATAAAGAAATTTGTTTCTCATTAAAGAGAAATTAATTGTTTGAATTCGGTTAGATTACCATTTTTTTCTGAAGTTAAAAAATGTGATGCCTGAAACTCATTTAGTTTAAATTAGAATAACGCATGATCATTTTATATTTTCAAAACTATTTTTTTTACTTATAACTTTCATGAATTTTGCCATTTCTGTGATTTCAAAACTGCTATTATAGGACACGAAAATTTTGTGAAAACAAAATACAACTATGTCTTACAACTCTAATTTAAATTAAATAAGGTTCACACAACAAAATTTTTAACTTTTTAGAAATCAATTTTTATCTAGATGAATCCAAAAAAGTAATATTTCCTTATTGAATAAAGAATTCCTGTATTTATCAGGAATATTTATTGTTATTTCTAAGGTGGGATAATTTTTTGTTACCTTGAACACTACACAAAAATAATTTCAGGGTGGCCGTTTTAATCGAGGAAAAAATTCCCAGTCATTTTCCGATTCACAAATATGTTTCTCGGTTTAAAAAATTCGATATGGTTTAATGTTGAGTAGATTAATACATATAAATAATAAGCGAAAAAAATTATAGACGTAGTAAATTTATAACCTTTTAATGATTTTAGGAATGAAATGACACTTTTTTCAAATCTATTTAAAAATTTTAATTTCTTGCCACCAAAAACTTACCGACGCAATAAACTTATAATTTTTTTATAGTTTTATGAGTGATTTGATTTGGGTGAGCCTAAAGTTAGTAGTCTATCAAAGTTGCAAATTTCAAAATCATTGTTAGCGGCGATTGTTATATTGAAAAATTGAATTGTTATATTGAATCAGATACTTATGTAGTACGAAATATATTAATTTAGACTAATGTATTAATTTTCATAGTATGTGTGTGATATGTCTATTGTATCAAGTCTACAGTTCTTATGTTGAAAAAATTGATGTGATTCTATCACATTCGTTTCAAATTAATAATTATTTGAAGGAAAATATTCAAGAATTGTTCTAAGAGAAATTATTTCTTCTCTGAATACATTCGTTTTCTCGTCTCAAGAACATGAACATTGTTTCAATTAAAATAGTAGTTAAAATAAGTATATGAATTTATTTGGAACAAGAAACATTTTGTTAGAGTTTTAGTTACTTATCATAAGAATATAATATTCTTAATTCAGTATTTTATTAAACTTGACGCAAATAAGTATAATGGAACAAATTAGCTCATTAGTTTTTTGCTTAGAGTAAATATATTATTGATTCAAATAGTCCTGATTTTATTATTTTCTTGATTTAAGAAAATCGGAGGTGATAAAGTCCATGTCTCTGCTTTGTTCCGGTGGAAATTTTGAGAAAAATTCTTTTTTGAAGAAAATACCAGTGGAAGTTTTCTTTCCCAACTTACGTCCACACGGAATGAGATATGGTGTTAAAAATTTGGCACGATAAATAGAAGGCATGCAAGAATGTGTCTCGCCCTAAATAATTAGAATAGTGAAAACGTTTTTTTTTAATTACTATTTTGGAGAAATACCGACCGAGCTGTCGTCAAACCCTGCAAGCAATTTGCAATGTTCTCAATGGGCTAGTTATGAGGTTTATATTGATGAAAGTGGGGAAAAAGAACAAAAATAGCTCACTATGCTCATTATGCACAAATAATGCAAAAACTAATGTTTGCACTTGAAATGCAAATAAACATATTTAGTGAATTTAGTCTGACATACGTATCTGTCTGGTATCAGCTGTGTCAAAGCAGCACTAGCGCGGCGAGTAGACAACTTCGAACTTCTAGGGGTCTGATAAAACCAGATTGCATGGTTACCGTCAGGGAAAGTTAAAAGTCAAACTTCTGCTGTAAAACCTAAATGTGTCCGTCGATAATCATTATTTGCATAAATAAACTTTTTTCTTCCTCCAACTCTTTGCAAGGCCGCAAACGGTCCTTTAATATTTATTAACATTTCCCAAAAATAATTTCCGCGTTATTTAAACTTTTATTTTTCCATATGGGTGAAAAAATATTGATCTTAGGGCTGACTTGATCAGCTGTTATACTTATCACATGGCCTTAAACTTTTAAATGGAAAGTATCATCTTCTGAAAATGGTACAGTCCTTGGATTTATTTTTTCAATAATTATAACCCTGCGTGCGAAGAAGCCAAGAGTGCAGTTCTTTCATTCCTTCTGTTGGATCTTGTTGGCTCACTGTGGGTTGCTGGAAGGTTCTTTTTACCGCGGCTTGTTTGAACATCTCCCAGGAGCTTAAAGGCTTCATTCAATTGTTCTAAATCCTTGGATACGTGGACGGAGTCAGCATTCCCTTTAACAATTTTTCTATCTTAAATTCCCCCTGTCCCTGGGTAAACCAAACCCTCTGGAAGAAAGGTCAAACCGAGTTTTGGTTTTGAAAATAAAAGGCGGGAGGTCCTCCGGATCATCCGCGAATATGGTAAACAGCCTCTCGGTGGTGAAGGTGGGTTCCGACTCGTGATCGGTTTTTCAACGTCGAGTATCGGACACTGCCGTTGACTTCTTGGCGAAGGTGTTCTTGTTGGTGAGTTGGCCAAAAATTCGTAATCCGGTTGATGGTGATCGTCTCCACTGGGTTTGGTGGAATAGCCACGTTCCCTATAAGCTTGTAGTTCCATCTCAAGCTGTTTCTGGATGGCCCGGGCTCTTTTTTGGCGGGGGTTAAGCCCCATAAAAGAAAATTTAAACAGGTGCGAGATCCGGGGATTTCCTCGCTCAACAATCAGAGAGAATGATACCAGGAGGGCATTTAAACTGATTGCTTGTTGAGCGGTTTCGCTTCAGGGACCGAAGGCCAAAATCGTTTAGGTAATGCCCCCCCCCTTGGGGGGGGGCATTACAGATTGATTACTTATTGAGCGGTTTGGGTCAAGGAACGGAAAGGCCAAAGACCGTGCGGCATTCGAGAAAATCAAAATTGCTCTGAAAAGAGTAGGTGATACATGTCCGACGGCAATAAAAATTTCAATCGAAAATTTCCAAGCGTGAATATTACTTATTTTCTCTGAACTCCCTATGCAGAGAGAGAATACTGGTGGTGTAGTGGATCGTGACGTTACTCGTGGCGTCGACGAGCTGATTCCAATCAGGTCCGTGTCATGTGCCAGGTAAAAGCCGAATGATGATAGTGAAAGAAAAATGAGTGCGGATGAGGGGGCACTCTCGATTAATAATTTCCCCGAAGAATGATCGGACTGGAAGAAGTTGTTGTGTGTTACCCGTTTTGGCATTGTTACACAATCTGAGAGAAATTTGGCATGACTGGAGTTTAAAGTGACGTTAATTATGTGTGGGAAAAAGCCCGCAAGCGGGAAAACCCTCATAAATCTTTTATTTTGTTTTATACAAAAAAAGACGAGTACAGAAGAAGAGGACGAAGTCGAAGAAAAAGAAAGTTGCTGGTAGGTCGGGGGTGGCAGAACCACCTCTACCTGGTTGACTTACTTCATGAGAAAGTCTTTTTATATTCTCTGTGAAAGACAGAGTTCTTAGTATATTTGGGGGTTTTTGTGATACGTCTAAGAAATGTATTTTGTATGATTTGAATGTGATTGATATTGCTTTTTGAGGCGCCTTCCCATATTGTACATGCAGAAGGTATGTTGGTCGGATAAACATTTTATAGATTAGCAGTTCATATTCGGGAGTTAGACTCGAGTGTCTATTAATAATAGGATTTAAGCGCGAGAAGACCCCGAAAGCTCACCCTTTAGTTTCATGGATATGCTGCTTCCAATTAAGACGTTTATGAAGTTATTTTATTTATTATGGGTTCGTTAAACATTTTGGGTGACTCAATTTTAGCTGGTCTTCTGACTGAGAAAAGAATTAATTCTGACTTTTCTACGTTTATTTTTATTCTCCAGAGTTTAGCCCAACCCTCGATGACTTCAAGAGCTTTGTTAAGTAGTTCCAATTGGTTTCTATTCTGAGAGTGTCTGGCCTATTTTGATTGTGAATTTACTATCAGAAAGATAAGAGCTTAGAAAAAGGATGAGCTCTCTTGGGAAATTGTAATTTATTAGGTTTTTTAGCAGTCCGACATGCCAAACACTGTCAAAAGATTTTTCTACATCGAGGAAAACAGCTCCAGTATGTTGCGCTTTAAGGATGCTGTTTTTTTCGAGAAGAAATTTTACGCGAGTGAGTAGTATTATCTCAAAAATTTTGCTCATTGTATTAAGAAGACTAATGCGCCTGTAGCTGGTTGGATGACACGAGCCCTTGCCTTTTTTTTGAAAGACTAAAATGTGAGCTATTTTCCATGAGTTAGGAAAGTATCTTAGTTGATTTCAGACGTTGAAAATAATGGCGAGCAGAGAGAGACACGAATTCGGAAGTCTTTTGAGGACTAAGTTTAAAATTGAATCAGGACCAGGAGCTTTGTTACTTTTAGTAATTTTAATTTGTTTTGATAGTTCCTTATGGGTTATTTTTTTAATATTATCGATGCTAGGGATTTTAAGAAAATCGGAGACAATTGGTTTACATTCCGCAATGTGCTGAGGATCAGATGGCTCGTCATGTGGAGCGAAGTTACTTTCATAATTTGCCGCTAGGAGATTTGCTTTATCGATAGGAGAGAGCGCAAATATTTAGTCTGGATTTTTGAGAGGGGTAATACGAGGGTGGATTGATAAGTTTCCGGCCTGACCAAGAAAAACAACGTTTTTAAGAATTTTTTTTTTTATTTCTCAACATAATCTCCTCCAAGGCT
>NC_046658.1:26435513-26446819 GCF_010883055.1 Belonocnema kinseyi
AGCTATCTAAGGATGGTACTATAGAACGCCACCTCAAGGTAGGCCTAGTGGCGCCATCTCTTGGTCAGGCCGGAAACTTATCAATCCACCCTCGTATTAGTTCGCGGGTTTGTTAGGGCTTTAGTCAAACGATATATAGAGTTATCCTTAATTTGAAGTTTATCGACTTCTTTATTCCAATTTTTGTATCTGTACTCTTGAATTTTAATTGCTATAGTTTTCTGAAGGTGGTTAATGATGTTTTTAAGGATACAGCTTTTAGTTTTTTTATGTGTTCGGCAGAGCTTATTGCGCGTGTGGATAAGGTCCTCAATCTCGGGGCTGCGAGGTGGATCTTATTTGTTAATAGTAGTCTGAGGGACGAATCCTGGGTCGGGTTGAATGTTTGCCAGTTTGCTTTTGCAAAATTGTAGCGAGGTGAGACCGGAGCCTTTTCACAATTAGTAAAAAGGCTAAGGAGATCTGGTCGATGATCTGAGTCTATTTCGTCAATAGTAAAAGTATCGTGGTTGTAGAACGCGCGTCCTTACAAACGTCAGCGCGGTGCGCGTGCCATAACTCGCGTCGATTCTTTCACCCCTGCGCATGCGTGCAGAGAGGGGTATCTGTTCGCGAGTTCGCTCCACCATTCCGCTTTTTGGGCCCGCGCACCAAAGCTCGCCTCGATTCTCCTACTCTGGCCAATGTGTGTAGAGAGGGGTATCTGTTCACGAGTTTGCCCCCACCTTTCGCCTGTGCGGTCGGCGCGCCAGTTTCCTTCTGCTCGTTCGTCTGCGTTTTCAGTTCGCTGCTCTAATCTCTCTCTTTCTCCATATTACAAAACATAAAGTCTTACAACAATCGCTACACTTTGATTTAACCATGGAATATTATAAGGGAAGAATATTAATATTATCCTTGAAATTAACAATTAAAATGGTCATAATTATTCTACACCTATTATAACTCTAGAAAAACAAATCAATTATCAAGATCAATATACAACATAAATCATTATATTTTATTATTGATGTAGGTTTCTTAACCAGGGAAATTAATTAATAGTCTAAGATGTTAATTTTGTTTGTCTTCTTGGTCATAATCAATATTATTAAAATATTGATTAATTTTTAAGATTGTGAAAAAACGCTCTCTAGTTCCGCTGGGATATAAGCGCAGGTCCTTCAGATTGCCGGTCTGATGCTCTACCAACTGAGCTACGAAGAGACGAGAAAACTTTCCTCACAATCTCCTTACAAGCAACATGTCAACGTCATTCCTTATACTTTTAAGATTTTTCTTTCTAAACATGAAATTCATATTTTATTATTGATGTAGGTTTTTTGACCAGGGAAATTAATTTATAGTTTATGATGTTAACTTTGTTTGTCTTCTTAGTCATAATCAATATTATTAAAATAATGATTAATTTTTAAGATTGTGAAAAAAACGCTCTCTAGCTCCGCTGGGATATAAGCCCAGGTCCTTCAGATTGCCGGTCTGATGCTCTACCAACTGAGCTACGGAGAGGCGAGAGCACTTTCCTCACAATCTCCTTACAAGCAGAATGTCAACGTCATTCCTTATACTTGTAAGATTTTTCTTTCTAAACATGAAATTCATATTTTATTATTGATGTAGGTTTTTTGACAGGGAAATTAATTGATAGTTTAAGATGTTAATTTTGTTTGTCTACTTGGTCATAATTAATATTACTAAAATATAAAATATCTTAAAAATTAATCAATATATTAATAATATTGATTATGACCAAGTAAACAAACAAAATTAACATCTTAAACTATTAATAAATCATTATAATTACGAACATGATCAATTGTTGATTAATTGTTCATTAATATCAATATAATGGTTTATTAATACTGATTTAGTGTGAAAATAACTCTTACTACCATTTCAAATTTGCGATTCAATTATAAGATTGTAACATTTCAATCCAGCTTGCCTTGCTTCATTGCAAAACTTCTTCTAAGCTACTGATAAATGATCAGTTTATAAGCCCCTTAGGAAAAAATTCTACTTTGAACCTACATATTAAGCAAAACAAGTTTGGGAATAGAATTTGAAATGGCAGATTGTAGATAAAATGACTAGAGAATGAAGGCTTGTCGAGGTGAGAGTTGGAAATTCAGATCTGCGAAACCAATATTTGTAATAATCACAAGTGACAGTTCTCGCGTATAGGAATTCCTAGCTCTCCCTTTTTATACATTGAAGATGTATATCACATGCATTACATTTTTAACATATTTAGGTCGGATTTTGTGTTCATTAACTAATTTATTGATGATAGAACATAAGAATATAGCTTTTTTGACATAACTGTTTAGAATAATTGTTATATAAATAAACTAATTTAAAAAAAGGCCTTTTTCGAAAGAGTTTATATTTGAAGAATCTATTTAACATCATAAATTAAAAACCCCCTACTCGGGGTCTTTTTGGGGCCGTGGATTACGAATCGAAATTAAGAATTTGGAAATATTCAAATTCAAGATGGTTGATTGAAGATGGCAGTTCCAAAATCTTGAAAAGAGTTATGCGAGCTTGAAACTCTATACTCGGTGGTTTTTGGAGTTTCTAATTTCAAATCTGATGTCAGAATTTGGAAATATTAAAATTCAAGATGGCGGTTCGAAAATTTTGAAAAAAGAGATATGCGAGTTTGAAAATCTATTCTCAGGGTTTTTCGAGACGCTGATTATGAATTTGAAGTTACTTAATTAAAATTAGTCGATAAAATGTAGTTTACATTGGTACGTAAATCTTCGAAATCGTATATGAGATTTTTAATACTTTGATGTCAATAATGTAGGCATTTATGGTATTTTGCAATTTATGTATAACGAATATAAAATTAAAATTATATAATTGAAAAAAATCAGTTAAAATAGTGTTTACAAATTTTCATGTTTTTCTTCATACTTTTTTTTGTAAAAGGTGAACAAGCGCATAATAATGTGTTTACAACTGATAACTAAATTGATTTTATATTCACACTGGAACCGCGTTCATATCCGCCGTCCGAGAACGTAAAAATTCACTTATATCCTCCCCGAAGGGGATCCCACCAATGCTGCTCAGCTATAGGGAAATGACAGGGCTTTGCTCTGGTTGGCTTGTTTGTTACGTGGTATTGCGAGGTGGTGGATTCCAAGTGGATATAAATGAGAGTTATTCAGGGATATAAGCGCATTTTTCTATAAGAATAAGTCTTCCCAAATTCGAGAGTTTTCAAAGTTTCATTCCGACGCCAGTCACAAACATGGGGATAAAAAAGGTAATATAACTCAAATTCCTAGAGATTCACAATCAGTTGATGGTCTTTACCATTCTGATATGAAGAAGAGATTGTGAACTCAAAATCACTCAAAGACGAAAGTTTTTCTACTTTTAATAATAATATTGAAGATAAAGAATCAACAGAAGCAGATCTTGGTGATTCAAATCAGTGTCATATATGGGAATCCATTAGTCGACCAAGAACGGATATTTCATTTTCTAAAAGCTTTGGTCCAAAAATTCCGGAGAAACCCAGTTTCGAAAGTAATAGGACCTGATAGAAACCATATCCTATTAGGTTCTATTTGGATTCTGATAGGCATTTTTAGAATACAACCACACCAGATCCTAATAGGAGCCAATTAGAAAGTTCAAAATTACTAAATACCAACCGCACAGAAACCGTATTAAAATCAAAACCCACTTTCGAAATTAATAGGACCTGATAGAAGCAATATCCTATTAGGTTTCTATTAGAATTCTATTAGGCATTTTTACTAGGGACGAAGACCACACTCCTTGCAAGCAGCACTCTTACCCCGGCCACAGTTCCCTCTGATTTTGATGATACTAAATTATTCTTTTCTGACATACCGCAAGAAACTCTAATTAAAAAACTCTTCAAAGTAAAATCAAATTCTCAAGGTTCTGATGGTATATCAATTAAAAAGATTCGCCTTGCTTTACCAGGTGCTGGCCTTATACTCTTGCACATCTATAACCATCCTCTGTGCCTTATCTAAACCTTTAGAACTGATTGTCAATCAGCAACTTATGGCATTAACACCAATAAATAGGAAGATTTATGCCATTGCTCTCGGTCTCCGTAGAAAGAAAAAGATCAAATACTTATCGACTGCTAATGGAAAATTTTCTGTCGTAATGAAGATAGCTCGCCTAGAATACCCCTGTCTTAACATCCAATCTGTTGAAAGAGTACAATAGCAATTACTCTCTAAGTCCATTATGTATTTGATTTTTTCTAGTCGATCATGAGCACTACTTCATCGTTTATAGTACTTTTTCTAATTTTTTCTTCTGAATGTGCCTTATCCTCTGTTTTCAATTGTAATCAAGCAAGTTGGATTGTGTTGGTTGTAACTCTCTGTTACTTTAGCTTTACAAAAAGGCTTTTTTCAACTTATTTAAGCATTTCAGAAACTTTTATATTTAACTATACTTGAACATTACCTATCACTCTCATAATGGAAACTTTAAATATTTGTCACGTTAACACTCAGTCTTTACTCGCCCATTGCCTTGAATTTAAAACTCACTTTATGTCCTGTTCCTATCATATTACAGCCGTTTACGAACCTGACACACGCCTAACTTTTCTTTGAGCCTTGTAGCACTTAATTATAACACACTTTTTCGCAGATACAGAGATGAGAGAAAAGGGGGTGGGATCTGTCTCTATATTCATGATAGCTTAAGGGAAGTACATGTGGTAGAGAGTGCTCTTGACAATTACCCTACTGCTGAGAATCTTTTCATCAAGTCATCATCACCTCAGGAGAGTGTGTTAGTGGGTCTAATTTACAAACAACCTAATGCCTCCTACGATAGTGAACTTGAGAAGGACATATTTGTCCTTTTACCTAATTGTAATAACATTGTACTCAGCGGCGAGATAAAGACAAATCTTAATGCTGCCAACAATTTAACTCGCTGTTTAAAATCAGTAGATTTTTCTGCCGGATTATCTATAGTTCCCCATGATACCACTCACCACACCGATCATTCTAATACATAAATTTACTTGATGATTGTTGATGATTTAGTGAAGGTGACTTCTTCCACTCAACTTCCCAAATAGTTAATCGGTTTGGATTTAAAATGAACTTTTTTGTTGAAAAGTCAACTGTTTTATAGAGCAAATCGCACAATTTGAACATTATAATATAGTTACAATAAAAACGTTTCATTCATTAATAGCAAATGACGAAGGTTATTAAGGTAACAAAATTCCCTTGTGAAATTTTATTTCATTGTCTATCTTCAGGTGAATTTTGTACTACTAGGGTTTACTTTTTTTTTTAATTTGTTATTTAATGTGATGGTTTGTAATTTCTAGAGTTATGTATAATATATTTGGCGATATCTATTGATTGTCAAGCATTCGAGGGTCGTATTTCATATAGATTTCACACGTTCCTTTTAATTATTTATTATATTATTTATTATTATTTATTATAATTCAAAGCAAGGTTCTCATCCTGTCTCAGGGGGCAGGACGAGAGACGGTTGCGACTTTTGTCTCAAAAGTGCTGCTGTGCGTGAGTACTAAGGTTGTACAATAATATATAACATTGCATATATATTATATATATATTAATATATTAAAATTTTACTCGGGTAAATCGGGTTATACATCATAGCCACGGACTAAGCCAAGTGACTGATGAGATTAGAATGTTTTAAGTTAATTCAACTAACTTAATGCGATGCTTAAACCTCCTGCGATGATGCAGATATACAATTACGAGCGGTCACGAGCGTTGGAGGTGACAACAGTCACCTCTGGCTGATTTCTTACAGCTATCGTCTACCACTCCACGGGTTTTTAGTCGCTTATTTCTTGATGATTAAGAAATTTTCTTACATGTTCTTACATGTTCAGTGCATCTTGCGTACACATTGCCTGTAGCCGAAGTCACAATGGGATGCACAGATGCATGATTCACATTCTTCCATATGGTCTTCACTTCATGCCTTAACTCGCTATACTTGTGGATCTTGGTTGCATATGTTGACTGCAAATTTCTGTTAAGCGGACAAGCAATGTCGAGGATGTAGAATCTTCCACCTTTTTTTTCTCGCATCACGATGTCAGGTCGATTGGCTCGGATGTCATGATCCGTTTGGATAGTTATATCTCTGAGCCATTACGCGACAGTCATCAATAAGATGTAATATTCGCTTTCTAAAACGGGCATTGGCATGTGTCTATAGAAAGGCATCCATTCTTTTAAGAGTCTTAGGTTCACGAAAAGTTGTTGATGTATGATGCCCGCTACATTATTATGTCTGTATGTATATTCTCTTGTCCTGTATCGCAATGACGAATCCTTCCGTCTCTGGATACCGAACACCCTGTCTGAGTCAAATATTAGATGCCTCACTATCCACTTCATTTTGATCTAACGTTTTGGGGTTCTCGCCATGGATGGCTTTCTGCCTCCATTGTATTTTAATTCCTTTATGTTTTCCTCCCTGATATTTAGGGTTCCATCTGAGGACAAATTTAAGGGCGTATGGGCAAGATCCGTTTTATAGATGCTACTGTAAAGCGCAACCTTTCGTTTTCTGTTAAAATATTCTTGCAACTGTATAACTTGTGACTCACACAGTTTTTTGAGATGTACAACTGCCCCTACCCCCTAAATGTCGTGATAGAACTACCCTTTCAATCGGTGAATTTCTGTGGTGCATTCGGTGCTTCGTCATTTATACGCAAACAATTATTTTTAACTTTTCAAGGTCGGTGTCAGACCATTTTATGAGCCTGAAGGGGTACGCGAGGACAGGGATGGTATATTTGTTTACTGCCCTGATTTTGTTTACCGAGTTGAGAAAACTCTTCCTAATTCGCCTGCAATCATTGCCTCGATGTCATTTTCGAAGTCGTTCTCTAACTCTGTGGTCCCTAATTTCCCTCTGATTAAATGCACTATTCTACATTTATCTAGTCCGAACTCCATGTGGATATCATTGGAAAACTGATTTGTGGCATCGATCACTTGCTGCTGCTTCTGGGCTACACTAGCATACAGCTTCAGGTCGTCCATGTTAAGAAGATGGGTCACTTGATGACCATCATCATTATCATAATTTCTGACCCCATGAGACATGCTGCTCAGTGTTTTTCTCAATTTATTCAACGCTCAACAGAACCATAGTACGCTGAAGGAGTCTCCTTGGAATATACCCGTCGTAAAGTGTATTGATGTACTCGTAGTTATCCTTGCTTGTCCATGATCAAAATACTTTATTTTTGTACCACAGAGTCTCATCGCATGGCTTAGAAGGTAACGCTTTCTTATAGTCAATGTATGCCATGTGTAAGTTCCTCTGATGCTTACGAGCTTTAGTCATGGCAACAGCGTCTATAGTGACAAGATCTTTACAGCCTCACAATTTTGTACAGCATTCTTTTTGTTCTTCTGTAAGAATGACATTCTCGTCGCAATGAGAATATACCTTATCTGCGATGATAGCTGTAAGACATTTATAAATTGTCGAACGACAGGCTATTGGTCGAAAGTCAGATGGATTTTGAGCTTCTGGTTTTTCTGGTAACATATACGTAGCACCCTGGAGAATAAAGCCTGGCATCATATCTGGGGATTTCAATGATCTTCTCAAAACACCTTTCCAACGCAAGATGCACACTCGTGAGGTACTTGTACCAGAAGTTGTGCACCATGTCCGGATTTGGAGCTTTCCAATTACTTGCCCTTTTTAAGACCGCTGAAACATCTAAAGCTGTGATGTTTGTCAATTGCATTTCAGGGTTATTGCTTGCCCTTGCTTCCTCCAGTTTCAACCGCGCAGTGTCCACATTGCATCTGTTCATTTTTCCACAAACACCACCAGTAGTTAGTCTTATCTTTTAACTGATGGATTTCGGTGTCTTGCTGGTTATTTTGCTCTACACTCAGTTCACGATAGAACCTTCTTTCATCTGTCTGAAAATTTCAATTTTGTAGCCTTCGTGCACTACTTTTCTTTTACTGACGCAGTCTTGCAGTAAGAACATCAAGTCTCTGTCGTTGGGAGACTATACTCTCATCCAATATTGTTGGTGTTAATGTCTCGACGTGCCGAGGGTGGATGATTTTAGTAACATGGCTTACCAGCTTTCGGGTTCTACTCCATGTTTATATTGAGTTAATCGACCCGATTTGCACCTTACTTTGCTGGCATCCATATCCAACCTGATCTTCCATGGTGGATCTCGATCCCTTGCTGAGACAAAAACTGCATTTGCAGGCCTAGTTTTCAAGCCCGATGTTCTAACGGTTGCTACAGCTAAACAGTGTACAAGAGTTTACACCTCTAACGAAGTTTGTGCTACGTTTAAATACGTAGGTAAAACCTTGCTGTCGAGATGTTCTATTAGTGCACGCAGATCATTAATACCCGGATGTGGTTCTAATGGACCCGGTACATGATGTTCATTATCCCTAGCACCAATGCCTTCAGCATCAATCAAGTCTTCGTTGTCCACATCTTCCAAGGCGAGTTCATCTATAGGAAGCTGCTGTTCCACTTCCATTTTGATAGCGGCTATTTCAACAGCGGAAAGCAGTCTGTTTAGAGACATTGCGCGTTTTTTATCTTCCAGATTCAGCTCATTTATTTGTGTGGCTAGCTCTGGGTATTTAAGTAAGAAGAGTCTATGATGTTCTGTCCTCATACTTTGCCCACATTTCTCTGCCAAAAAATGAAGGCGCATAACATCTCCGTTCTATGGCAATCTAGGAGATAGCCGAGAAAAGAGTATTATTGCCGCAACCATAGGAAGAAATACATTTTCCATTTCATTTATAAATATACTACAAACGTAATAATTGCCATTTATAGTTAGAAAAATTCATATTTTGGATAGCAGATTAAAGTTGAAAAAAGTGATATTCACAAATTAAATGATAAAATCGTAGTTGCAATAACTAGCATTTATAATAACATAAGTTGCAAAACAGGTAAGAAAAATTAACATTTTCTATGGGAAGGTGAAATGAAAGAAAAACCAATTGAATGTAGTGCTTCGCGATTCAGTACTAAACGACATCATTATACGCGCCAAAGTTCATGAGGATGATAAAATTCCTAAAACTTATAATTTTTTTTATCACAAAGAAATATCCAAGTTCTGCTGCCCTGGAGACCCGTGTTCAATTCCCGCCAGGGCTGATATCTTCTAACAAGGTTTTTTCTCGTTGAGCTTGGAATAAAATATAAATATATAATTGTATCTTTGATGTATAAAATGTATCGTGCGTGAATTGAATGCTAATTTATTTTTATTTTGCTCTTTCGACCATGGAAGTTTTTCCTATTTGCTATGGCAAAAATTAGAAATGCGTAGAATGAACATAGACAGGTTCTTTTTACCCAAAATCGTTTTTTTTTTCAGAAAACTAAAAGAGCTCGAAAATTGGCATCGGTGCCCAAAAAAGCTCATAATTATGGCATAAAGTAAATATTCAAATTCCGTTGCTGAGGCGGAGGTGTTAGCGGAACGCACCTATAATTTAGACAAATTTTTGTGGATTCAAAGCATGCTTGATACATCACAATAATTCTTTTAGTTATGTCTAGAAAAATTATGAAAATATTTCGCTAAATAAACAAGAGGTTTGTTTCACTGCATTAGCAATCATTTAGACGCTTCATAAGCTTTGTTTGATTCGAAAAAAGGTTTTTATTTAAATTAAGTATATACAAAATTAAATGAATTCATTAAGACAAAGTTTCTCATCGCAAATACGGGCCCTCAACAGTGCGAAGTACAACTTCTAAATTACCTTCTATCTAATTAATACTACTATCCGCGAGAAAATAGAAGAAGACTTTGAAGCTTAAAAACTTAGACAAGAAAATGCTAGCGTAATGAGTAAATAGTCATTTAAAATCTCAAAGTGTTCTACGTAAATCAGCCTGAAGATGTTTATGTAAACAAAGTTTGGTGCATTACCGACTGAAAGATGTAAACAAAAAAGTCAGGAGTTTCGGGCAGAATGAAGAAGAGTCAAGTTTCGAGCATTATTTCTTGCTCACAGGAAAAAAGAAAATAAAAAAAAATCATGAATATGGAGAAACATTTATAAAAAAAATTGCATTTAACAAATTTGAGAAATAATAAAAAAATTTTGCCTAAAATTACACAAATGCACAAATATACTATCTTTAGTTCTAATGAAGATATTAAAGCGATTCAAATTGCAAACTGTAACGGATAGTCTTACTAATTACAGTAAACTTCCACCTTTTTCAGAGATCGCCTATTTTACAGGTTACCTATTTCAGGTTCCGCATACATGCTTAATACATATTGCACAGTACCTTCACCTTCCACCATAGTCCATGTACGGGCTATAAGGACACGCCCGCGGCAGTGACGGACAAATAATAAAAGGAGTTCAAAGAGCTCTCTTTTGATTCAATTGAGTCATAAAAATGCAGACAATTTTGTTGAGAAAATATTCTAACCCTAAAAGTATATACTAGGCAGTCTGATAAGAACCTGAAAATTTTACGAGATGGCATTAGTATTCACTAATGTGAACCATTTTCGTCGAGCTTGATCCTTCAAATGACGCCTGTCAAAACTTCAGCCGTTTATGTTTAAACATTTACAAGTTACAGCACTGAGAAGCGACTAACCTCCGAGTTTTTTTTAATATGGAAAAATCTGAGTTTCGAGTTTTGATCAAACACTACTATCTTCGCAAGAAAACGATATCCGAGACCAAGGCCAAGCTGGATAAGTATTACCCGGACTCTGCACCGTCGAGTGGAACGATTCATAAGTGGTTTACCGAGTTTCGTTGTGGCCGTACGAGCACAGTTGATGCTGAACGATCTGGGCGCCCAAAAGAGGTCACTACATCAGAAAATGTCGAAAAAATCCATGATATGATGTTGAATGATTCCAAAGTGAAATTATGAGAGGTAGCTAATGCTGTAGGCATATCATTGGAACGTGTGGGCAATATCGTGCATTCAGTTTTGGGCATGAAGAAGTTCTGCGCGGGATGGGTGCCGCGTTTGCTCACAGTGGACCAAAAACGAATTCGTGTGACAACTTCCCAGCAGAATTTGTTATTATTTTCGCGTAAGCCGACCGAGGTTTTGCGCCGATTCATAACCATGGATGAAACCTGGATCCACTACCACACTCCTGAGTCAACACCACAGGCAAAACAGTGGGTTCCACCGGGCCAAAGTGCTCCGAAGCGTCCAAAAACGCAACAATGGGTCGGAAAGGTTATGGCCTCCGTATTTTGAGATGCACA
>NC_046658.1:26446919-26454409 GCF_010883055.1 Belonocnema kinseyi
TACTCAAATGAGGAGCTCATAGCTGAAACTGAGGCGTATTTTGGAGACCTTCCGATCAAGTACTTTTCGGACGGTATCAAAAAGTTAGAAAATCGTTGGACTGGCTGTATCGACCTCAAAGGAGAGTATGTTGAAAAATAAAACCGACTTTGGCCAAAAAACGTCTCCGTAGTGCTTGACATAGGAGTGCAGACAGTTTTTTTGTAAACAATATTCTGCAAGTAAATGTGAGTTATAAAGATCTAAATTTTCAAATGTATGCTAGGATAGGTAGAAATGTCAGTCACCAGGAAGATTGGTGCATGGCATTGCAACTGCACACGACTTTTAGGGAAAAATGTTCTAAACGTAAATTTAAATTGAGCTGCCGGATCGAATATGGATACATACATTTTTTCGGCTCGAGCTAAATGAGTTCTTGTAGTTTTCAAAATTTGTTTAGAGTCAGTGTTATGAAATGCAATTAACTGATATTTTATTTATTGACACTGAAAGTTCGTCAATCGACGAAAGAATGGAACATGACTGAGAAAATACATTCTACAATTGAGAAATATTACTATTCAGACCTTTATAACTTAAATTTACGTTTAGAAAATTTTCTCCAAAAAGTGGTGGTCTGGTGTTGATTGTATTTCGAGACACTAAAGGGTCGTCAATCAACAAGAGAATGGAAAATGCCTGCGAAAATAGATAATACACTTGAAAAATCTTACTATTCAGACATTTATGAGTTACTTTTACGTTTAGAATATTTTCTCAACAAAATTGTCTACATTTTTATGACTCAATTGAAACAAAAGAGAGCTCTTTGGGCCCCTTTTATTATTTGTCCGCCACTGCCGCGGGCGTGTCCTTATAGCCCGTACATGGACTATGGTGGAAGGTGAAGGAACTGTGCAATATGTATTAAGCATGTATGGGGAACCTGAAATAGGTAACCTGTAAAATAGGCGATCTCTGGAAAAGGTGGAAGTTTACTGTAATTAGTAAGACTATCCGTTACAATTTGCAATTTGAATCGCTTTGATATCTTCATTAGAACTGAAGATAGTATATTTGTACATTTTTGTAATTTTAGGCAAAATTTTTTTATTATTTCTCAAATTTGTTAAATGCGATTTTTTTCAGTCGGTAATGCACCAAACTTTGTTTACATAAACATCTTGAGGCTGATTTACGTAGAACACTTTGAGATTTTAAATGACTATTTACTTATTACGCTAGCATTTCTTTGTCTAAGTTTTTAAGCTTCAAAGTCTTCTTCTATTTTCTCGCGGATAATGGTATTAATTAGATAGTAGGTAATTTAGAAGTTGTACTTCGCACTGTTGAGGGCCCGTATTTGCGATGAGAAACTTTGTCTTAATGAATTCATTAAATTTTTTATATACTTAATTTAAATAAAAACCTTTTTTGGAATCAAAAAAAGCTTATAAAGCGTCTAAATGATTGCTAATGCAGTGAAACAAACTTCTTGTTTATTTAGCGAAATATTTTCATAATTTTTTTAGATATAACTAAAAGAATTATTGTAATGTATCAAGCATGCTTTGAATCCACAAAAATTTGTCTAAATTATAGGTGCGTTCTGCTGACACCTCCGCCTCAGCAACGGAATTTGAATATTTACTTTATGCCATAATTATGAGCTTTTTTGGGCACCGATGCCAATTTTCGAGCTCTTTTAGTTTTCTGGAAAAAAACGTTTTTGGGTGGAAGTGCTGCCATCTAGCACCTCCACTATATAAATATTTGAAAAATCAACAGCGCCAATTTAGCGAAAATTTACCAGAAAATTTAATGAGAAAGTTCTCGAGTTCTATGTAGAGGGTATTAATAGTAGAATGATGCCAAATAAAAAGGATACAGTAACACTGTGAGTTTATGGCGAAAAAAGGTTCAGAAACGATAATCGTTTTCTGACATAAAACAATTGCATGATCAATTTAAAGAGCAGAACCTTGAAGCACCGATCGTTAGGGAAATTCGTAGAACTGAGACCAAAATGGTGTATGCTCACTGGAGCAAGTGGGACTCATAGCGTTTGTGTATATAAAATTTATGAGAATTTCAATTCGATGATCGATGCGAATAATGTCCAGGAATTGAAGAATTTTCCGATTAAATGAATGAAGCTCTTGAAAAAGAAAAAATATCTCAAGTAATGAATAGTGTATGGCAGTCGACTGATAGTTGCATTCTTAAAAAGGAATGTTTTCCTGCATAGAATTTTGTCGTCGAACTGTGTATTAGTCTACAAAAATAAGAGGCTCATAATTTAATTGAAAAGAAGCAATCAGAAGACGTGATAAAACGTAAAATTCATCTGAAATAAGGTGAGGTATTAGTTCAGTTCGATTTCTCTGAAAATTTCAAGTACGTGGTACAAAATGCTGCGCAAGCATTTAATTAAATAATGATCAGCGCACAGTCCATCCTGCAGTATTCTATTACACATCTGTTGAAGGAATGAAGCACTTCAGCCTGGTTTTGTTGTCCGATTGTACGACTCATGATGCCGTTGCAGTCTACATAATGGATGCGAGGCTATACTCTTGGCGTCGATCGATTATCTTTCGATTGTTCAGTACTACACACATATTTTTTCCGACCCTATGGACATAATTCAGTAGAATCTTCCTGAGAACGTCTCAGCCAATTACAGCTACACTGTAAAAATTTACTCGGGGAAAATTTCCCCAAAATTGTGTTGACGCTAATTTCTATAAATTTTTTAGTAGGGAAAAGTACTCAAACATTCTTGTGGAAGATTAACCAAAAAGTGGTGAATTTTCCCCAACATTTGGTGTGTAAAATTTCCTATGAAATTGTGTAATAATAAACTTTCAGGAATTTTCGCGAATTTTAAATGAGAAAACTTGACCAAAAGTTGTGGAATATAGCCTAAAACTTTGTGAAAATAGATACACATCATTTATGGAAATAGCTCAACTTGTTTGGAATATTAACCAAAAAGTGTTAAATTTTTCCCAAGATTTGGTGGGGAATATATTCTGTTTATAATTTCGGGTATTTATTTAGATAAAATTTCCCAAAACTTGTAGAATATTAATTAAAAAAAAGCAAGTTCAGCTCGACCGTAGCAATGGAAGAGTCTCGCTCTGAAGGAATCTTCATGTTAATCACGGTAGGTCCTGCTCCAGAGAATTCCCAGCAAACATGTTTACAGAAAATATTTGTAACTGTTCCAGAACACAAAAAAACGTGTTCTATAACAGGTTAGTAACAGGTTACGAATATGCAAGTAACTATGTCATCCCCATACGCTAAAACAATTCTGTAACGGTTCTATAACACTGTGACATACGATCTGTAACATTTCTATAACAATTCTAGAATTCGGTTACAAGAATTATGTAACAATTCTGTAACAGATCTAGAACGCTGTGAAAACCGATCTGTAACATTTCTAGAACAATTTTAGAAATCAATTACAAATGTTGTATAACAAATCTGTAACAGATCTAGAACGATGTGACAGCCGATCTGTAATATTTCTAGAACAATTGTAGAGATTTGGTACACTGCGTTGTACTCGACCCTTCATTTCAATTGCGATAAAGGCAAATCGCTTCGCCCCCTGGCGCACAATGGCCGAACCACGACTCAAGGCGGCAAGTTGAATTCTTCAAATAATAAATTAAATCTTTTTGTGGCAAATCTTTTACCCAGAAATCATGATTTATCATTCATACCATCATTGAAGAAGATTCACAACTTTTTTACAACTTTAGGTTATTTTAATCATTTGCACCGGAAATAGTTATTTTTAATCAAAATCATTAGACTTTAAAGAAGATAAAAAATTGGTGTACAATTCGATGTAAAAGTAACGGGTTTTACTGAAAATGTTGATGAGGATTTAAAAAATGATTAAAATTTTTATGACATTTTAAGGTTATGTTAACATAAATTGTCATTTATGCGATGATTGATAAAATTGGGTTTTTAATTTTAATTTTAGTGTATTGCTTTTTTCAGCGTAGGTTTTAGCCAATTTATTTGAAATGTGTAGAAATAATGTTTAAAAATCGAACAATGCCTCATAATTTCGTTCGGATTGCTTTGGAAAACAAAGCATTCTGTCATTACAAGGACTAAAAAAGCTACATCATACGTTCAAATTATAACTTTAAGGATTGTGATTGCGAGATAACTCTTCGCACTTTATTTATACGTGCTTTAAAAAAAAGTTAATAGCTAATCAGCCGATAATGTTTAGATGATAATTGTACTTGACAGATCTAGAAAGCCAGGAATATGAACGAAATTAAGGCTATTTTTCGATATTTTACCATTTCTTCTTGAACTTCATAATAACTTGGGTTGAAATAAATTTGAAATATCGACAAATTCCCTAAAATGTCTTTCGGCTCAGTCAAATCATAAATTTAAATATTTTTATAGAACTTCCCACGAAGTAAAACATTGGAGAACGTCCTTACGACATCTTTACAATGTTGCGATAACGACGTGTGTCCATATCGTAAACTTATCTTTAAATATCTCTAACATATTTTAATGGAAGAAAGATAATACTTAGTTACTTAGAACTCAGTGCACGTGCTCTTAATGTGTTTCAATATATTATTCTATGATCTTCGGGGGAAAAAAATATATTTTTGTTTATACCCTACCGAAAAGAATCTTTGAGTATATACTAAAAATTCTTTAGGTCAAAGAAGCTCAGAGAAATTCTCCGCAGGCACTCAGGTAGATATTTTTAAAAGTCCGGGACGTACGCAACTCATAGGTCAATTGTAACTTTCAAGGTCAGTTAGAGGTTATTTGAAATTAACAAAGTTTTCCAAGAGGTCAGTGTCACTCCTCAAGTAAATTTCAACGAGGAATTCATTGGTGACCTTCATTTTGACCGTTGAGTTGACCTTCATGTCTTTTTGAAGTTCAACTTTATTTTTTTTTAATGGAAACCCCCTTTTTTTACATCTGCAATCGATAGAGCGGAAAATTCTACGTTCAGGTACGTACCCCAATCATAGGTCAATTGTAACGTTCAAGGTCAGTTAGAGGTTATTTGAAATTAACAATGTTTTCCAAGAGGTCAGTGCAATTCCTGAAGTAAATTTCAACGAGAAATTTATTGATGAGCTCTGTATTGACCTAGGTGATGATCTTCAAGGTTTTTTCTAAGCAGTTTACGTTTACGTTTAGTATTACCCAGGAAAAAACGACGTAGACGTAGTAAATTCTGTTCACTTTGGGTTGCTGGATTAGCGTGAGTCCCCTTGCCTCTCATGTTTCGGGGTGTTTGATTAGCGTGAGTCGCCTTGCCCCTCACGCTTCAGTGAAGATGTTCGAACTGAAAACCTTGAACTTCTTGACAAAAAGCTATGCGATTGTAAAAATGAGTTACAGCATTACGAATCATCTCCATATCAATCAAAGTAGCTTGTTGCAGACTCCGATTCAGCAATTCGTCTAAGCTTTGCGGTTGCGTTGAGCATACTTTGTTCTTTAAATAACCCTAAAGAAAATAGTCGAGAGGCGTCAGATCAGGAGTCCTAGCAGGCCACTCAATTTCACCCCTTCTTCCAATCCACCTTTGAGCGAACTGCTCGAACTTCCCTACCGTAATGAGCCGCTGCTCCGTCCTGCTGGAATCAAATATTTTGAAAATTATCGCCTGTAATCCCCCTTATGCTTGGTACAATTTGGTTGCTGAGAAGCTCTTCATATGCACGGCCATTGAGATTATCATCGATGAAGAAAGGACCTATCAATGTATCATTCAAGATACCGGCCCAAACATTAGTCTTTTGTGGATATTGTGTGTGACTCTTCAACATCCAATCAGGATTTGTGTCAGACCAATATCTACAATTTTGCCTGTTAACTTCACCTTGTAAAGTGAAAGTAGATTCAACTGAAAATACTGTATTGTACAAGAAAAGAGGATCTCTATCAATTCTGTCCATCATAATTTCACAAAATTCAACCCGACGATCAGGATCGTCTTCATTAAGCTCTTGTACCAGATGAACTTTTTAAGGATGAAAATTAATGATTTTTAAAATATTTCGCACTGTCTCAGGAGCAATGTCACGATCATCACTAGCTCGACGTAAACTAAGGTGTGGGTTTTCAACAACAAAGCGTGTTACAGTTCTTTCGACTGTTGATTTTAAGACAGAATTTAGCCCTTCTCCATTACGAAAAGTGCGATTAAGAAGCAAACGAACTTGATCATAAGATCGAACTCGATCTCAACAACCAAGCATCATTAATACAGATACCCTCTCTCGTTCAGAAAGTTTAGCTTGCGCCATAATAATCTTTTAGCGAAAGATAGTAAGTATGTACTCGTAATACGTAAATTTAGTTTCGATTCGTAATATTCGTACAGAAAAATGGTATAGGACGTATGGTAGCGCCTTACGTATTCAGTTAGGTATCGAAAAACGGTATAGGACTGTATAACTCTTCAGCGAGGAACAGAACCAAGATCAATACAGAGTTCACCAATGAATTTCTCGTTGAAATTTACTTCAGGAATTACACTGACCTGTAGGAAAACTTTGTTCATTTCAAATAAACTCTAACTGACCTTGACCGTTACAATTGAATTATGACTGGGGTACGTACCTGAACGTAGAATTTTCCGCTCTATCGACTGCAGATGTAAAAAAGGGGGTTTCCATTTTAAAAAACGAAGTTGACCTTCAAAAAGCCATGAACGTCAACTTCAAGGTCAAAATAAATGTCGCCATTGAATTCCTCAATTTACTTCAGGAATAACCTTAACGTTTTTAAAAAATATTTTACCTGAGGAAATATCCAACCGTTCTGCGACTTTTTAGACACCCTGTATATACATACATATATATATATATAATTAAAAATTTGTCATAAGGAAAACCGCAGGATTTCGCCGGGAGCGGGTGCTAATCTGAAAAATTGCACCCGCTTCCAGCGAAATCGCGGTAAAATTTCAGCCATAACCACGTCTCACAATCGTGAGATAGGTGGTTATATATATATATATTATTAATAATAATATGAGCGACCTCGTTGGCTCAGTTGGTTAGACACTCGGACTTCACTTCAGAGGTCCGGGGTTCGATCTCTGAGCTGGTACCTCTGGAAATTTTCCTATGTAGCTTTACCGAGCTTCTGGTGGTTCGGAACCTATCTTAAGCTATAGGCTCCCCCGTCATGTACTTGACTGCAACCCAGTCCGTCAATGATGGGGTAAAAACCAGGCTCTGTCCAATATGTCGGGGTAGGCTGCTCTCATCAGATCACTTGATTACAATATAAAAATGCGTCCGTGACTGATGATGTATACCGGGACAGCACTACCTGTACCGCTATTTTTCTACACCTAGGTTCCCCTTGAAGTGTCCATCTAAATTTTTAAAAGGCTTTTTTACCCAATAAATCTAGTTTGTGAGGTCTTTGAAAAGGTGTGTTAGGGGCCATTCACGAAATACGTGATACATGTTTCA
>NC_046658.1:26454419-26462529 GCF_010883055.1 Belonocnema kinseyi
TCTTAACATGGAGAATGATACTTCGACAGACCCCCACCCTCCCCGTAAACGTATCACGTATTTTGCGAATGACCCCTTAGTAGTGTATACTATAGTGTAAGTGAAAATCGGTGTGCCTATGCCAATGCGACTAGACTTCCAAGTAGACCAGCTGAAAGGGATTGAAAATCAAAATTTAAAATTTGTAAAATTTTGAAATGATATACGAAAAGGTTAGGAATTTAGAATCTACGGGTTTTGATTATTTCAGATATCTAACTTTTTCTTTTGGATGTTTAAAATTGGAGTGAATATAACGTATCTCGTAGATGAAATGAGATACGCCAAAACAGACAACATTTTTCAATTCAACTTCAAAATAGTATAATAGCATATAAGTTTTAATTATAAATATTTATAATATATTCCTAGTTGACCTTCAATAATCCACGAAACCATAGGTTAATTTTTCAATCGCTTGTCAATGTACAGGGGCTTGAAGATTTCATTTTTTCTCGCGTTTCTTCAAATTCATGTTAGTCGAACTTCTTTTAGGAACATCCGATTGTACTTTTGTTATAGTGTTTTGGAAAGCTCTTTTCATGTCCTTTGAGACTATTAAAACGATATATTTTAAAACAATTTTTTTTTTTGACAATCAAAATTAAAATTTATTTTTTGAAAAAAAAACCATATTTAAAATTTTTTCTTTTAAGAATAGCTTTTTTATACTCTTTAAAATCATGTAGAATAAAAAGATGGCCGAAAATTTTTTCTTTGTCAAATTTAGATTTTTACATGCATTTTGAATAAAATAAAAGGTGTGAGGCAGGGGCGCTAACCCTGCGGGGCAGGTCGGGCGGCTGCCCGATCTGTTTTGAGGGAGGGGTCCCGAAAATTAGGAAATATATTGTGTAAATAAATTAAATAAAAATGCACGAAAAATAAGGGAAAATAATTAAGTAAAGAAAGTGAAATAAAACAGAACGTGCAAAAATCCACAATTCGCCCGATTAAATTTATATTTATCAAAAGGTTCGCGAATATTACATATGAGAGCACCATTTCGTAAGTATCTTTGAATTTTTAAAAGTATAAAAAGAATGCTTCTAATATATTCCTTTGCTGTGCGCCAGCATAAATGAAACGGGTACAAAAAATTCCATTTGGAGAAAAAGTAGATCAGAATTCAATAACTAATCATTTTTTTTAAATTGGCAATTATAAGTGATGCAAGAACGTATCCTGATTAATTATGTCGATTACAACAAGTATACTGTAGAAAAAGATTGATTAATACATTTTTGCTAAACAGTTTTTTAGAAATCCAATACAAATTTGTCTAACTTATCATCAGACAAAACATGTGCTCGAATCCATACATAATTTTTCAACCTATACTAATAACTTTAATTATTTTTAGATTTTCAGATCAATTTCGGTTCATTCCTTTACTCCTCAGTAGAAGATTATACTCATCGGGGTTAATGCCGCTGAGAAGAACCTTAAGTAATTTTTGAATAACTGCAGATAAAAATAAATCATTCAAGTCCTAACAATTTAAGTGTTTAATATTTATGCGAAATAGTATATTAGAGTTATGATTTTAATTATTTGCAATGTAACTTAATCTCTTTTACCTTTTTCTATTTAAATTGATGATTCCTTGTTGTATATAAACATTATTATTAATTATTTATTTTTAAATTAAGCTAGAAAAAAATTTCTTCAATTTGATGTTTTAAATTTTGGCGCGCTATTCACGTATTTCAAGGAATGATTTGCTACATAAGTGCCTCAGGAAATAAATGTCTTTTTACGTAGAAATTTATCATCATTATTACCATTCTGATCATTGCTCTTGTTCTTTTTTTTTGCTCATATTCTTTTTTCTCAAACAGAGGATGGGGGGGGGGGGTGCCTGTCTGAATTAGATCCGCGCCACTGGTGTGAGGTGAAATATATAACGTAATTTAAATATTTCTGTTTTTGAAATAGAAATTTTTTATTTAAATATGTTTTTTTTTCAAAAATCAGTTTTAATTTTGAATCTGTGAGAAAAAGCCCAAACGACAAAGCGCCCGCCCAATGAGAGTCGCGCTCCGTGAAAAAGGCCCGCAAATCAGAGAGCGAGTAGGGGCGTGCTCATACATACATACATCTATCGCGTTGAAACGAGTCGCTCTATGATTCGTGGGCTTTAGGCACTGCATTAATTCATGCATTAATTCATGGTGGATTAATGTGGGTTCACTAGGACTATATTCCAGTCAAGTCTTAACCCGATCTAACAAAAAAATTAATTTTAGGTACACTGTAAAAATAAAAAAATGTACTAGGAATAGTAAAATTATCAACAAAAAATTAGTGCAATTTTACTACTCTGATTATAGGGTGAATACCTTTTGTAGACTAGAAGTTCCAACCAATCGTGTAACTTTACCACTTTTAGAATGACAATGTAGCAAGGCGTTGTAGAAGTACAGTTTCTGCTTGTGAATCTGTCACTTTCAGAATAGTTAATAAATGGACCTACTTTCAGAGTGTTGAACTTGTTGACGCTGGTAAAGGTACAGAAACTGTTAAAAATTCCTTTTTCCAACGTAATCTCCGCAGGCTTTAAATTTGATAACTGCTCGGTAATAAGCATAGAATAGAGGAAAATTAATATTTTCATATTTCAGCGCAAAAGTGAAGATTATTCTATTATTTTGAATGCCCGATTTTTCCATCTGTCTAAAATGCCTCAATAAGAATAAGATCTACGATTTGAAATCAATAAATTTCAACGGTCGAAGAAAGGATTGATTTGTTTCATAAAATCACTTTACAAGAATAAGATGCCTCATAAACTTATTCACTTCTATTTCCAAAGCGACGGCCACAGAGTTTTCTATTCTCCCAAACTGAACGTGTTTTCAATATATTTAATTCCTTCTAATTGTACCGGTAATGCACCTCACAGAGATATTTTTTGTGCCTCAGAAGTGGTCATATTTTGATTTTATTTAATTCCTTCTAATAAGTTCACAAAATATATGTAATAAGTTGTTTTAATCCCTTCATGTGGCATGTAAATTCTGAAATTTTAATTCTCACCAATTCAACTCCGCTTCTCTAGAGATAAAATTATTTAAATTTACACATTTGCATAGATTTATTTTTTGCATTTTTTAAGACGTTTAAATGCGGAGAAAAATGAAAAAATGGTAAAATTGAAATTACATGTAAAAGAGAGTGTTTCAGAATGGTACAAATTATGGAAGAATTTATTTGTAAAATTGATAAAAAATATTGAACAAGAATTTTTTATTTTAAAAACTACTTTCTGCTGTATTCCTAATTTGAAGGGGAACTTCACTATTTTTAGTCAAATTACTATTATTCACTTTTCTCATCTAAATGTTAAAGTTATCATGTTGAATAAAAACACGAATATTTTTGTTTAGAATACCATCACCTAAAATTCATAATGCATTTGTACAACGATTTGGTAATTTAATTATTCCTAACAAGCTGTAAATAGGGGAAAAATTATAGTTTGCTTCTGTGGTATTTTATGTACTGGAAAAATTACCTTTAAACATAGCCAGCAAAAAGAATAAGTTATTTTGAACAAAAATAGAGAAAGCTATAATATAACGTCTTGTTCGTTGACATTCTACTAGAAACGGACTTCACACAATGTTTCGACTGTACCAATACAAGAAACCTGCATACCAACCGGATTGAGAATAATAATATTTAATAGTTTCTTCATTGTAACCCACAAGATAAGTAGCTGTTCTATATTTTCGATCACACTATCGATCACACTGTCTCTATGATAAAATACATTTATTCTATACAAAGTAGAACTAGAATTGTTAAGTAATAGCTATTTTCGTAAACAGTGGGTTCGCCCCTTAATGAACCACTGTCTGTCATAGTAGTATCAGGTACTTTTTTCTTTTCTCGCTAGAATCACCCAAAGAAAAATCTGAGCTCGAAAACTGCCTTACATGCTCTCTGTTTCGCTGAATAGTATAACACATTACTACGACCATGCTGTGGAGGAAAATTTGTTTCTTTTAATTTTTACATGAAAAATAGAATTTTTTTGAAAAAGCGACCCTTACCGATTGTCTTTATACTCCGTAGAGTACTTACATAAAAGGTGAGACAAAATGGCTTCATTGATTGTCCTGAATCTTATTTATACGATTTTGTCTCGATTACCAAGACCCTTAACGAATCAACTCTCATCTTCCATCAACTATAACCGCTAAAAAAATTGAAATAAAAAATATCACCTAGACAACTTTCAAAGACTCTAGTTAATATTATATTTATCCCTACAGTAGTAATTCACATACTTTGGGAATTACTTTTATTATTTTTAATAAACCAAGTTTAAAGTGCCTTTATCAAAAACCGCGAAATAAATTTTCAAATAAATATAATTACCACAGACAACTTGACAAGACTCCAGTTGATATACTTATCCCCACAGTAAAGTTTCACAAACCCTAGGAAATATACCGCCAAAAATTTTGATTAACAATGACACAGGCCGACGAACTTAGTTTAATACTACCTTGGACTAATACGCTTTGCATAAATAAGAAATCTGTAGGTAAAAAGTGGAACTGGATTTCTTCATTTAATTTCAAATTTTATCGGTTTCAGTATAGAACCGACGCCACAGCAATACCGAACTACGTCGATTAAGAAAGTACTGACATGGAGCAGTTCTTTATGTAGAACTCGCAAGATTCATTACGCGAACGCTCGGTGTCTGAACATCAGTCCGTCGATATAGATATACTCATTACGCTTTGCTCCGTTCGACTCGGCTTGTTCGAATTATGACGAAAAGCAGGATTTGAACGAATCTGTAGCGTAGGAGCCGATACAAAAGTGGAACAGTGAATGTGTCGATGCTTTAGAACAGCTGATATTCAACTTATGAGTGCTGCGAGCTCTACATACAGAACTGCTCTCTGCCAATGCCTACTAAATCGATGTAGTTCGGTATTAGTATAGCGTCGTTTCTATACTCAAACCGATAAAATTAAAAATTAAATTAAGAGATCCAGTTCCACTTTTTTACCTACAGAGTTCTAATTTATGCGAAGCGTATTGTTCCAAGGTATTATTGAACTAAACAATCGCATCTTTTTTTCGGTGTTTTAAAAGCTGCTAACACCATCGTTTAGTACTTCTTTTTACCTTTCATTTACATTTTTAATCATCTCAAACCGATTTTTAGAATAAAAATTTGTTACATGTTACATTTCCCTAAATACGGCTAAAAATATCCATTTTTCACTTTTAGCTTAGGATATCTCAAAAACTGACGTACAGCAAAAATTTAGACAGCGGATTCGTGTTTAGGACACCAAACCCTTCGGGATCACAAAGTCCGATCTTTGGGTATACATTTTGTTGGCCTGCGCAATGAAAGCAGACAACTTTTTTAAATTCCAGTTAATATATCTATTTCCGCCGTTATATTCCAAAATCCTTAGAAACAACCCCTATTACGTTTAACGAACCAAATCTCAGCTGCCTCAAAATAAAACTGCGAAAAATGTCGAATTGAAAACAATTACCAAAAACAATTTTTGAAGACACCAATCAATACATCTATTCTCACAGCAATATTCCACAATCCCAAGAAACTACCCATATTACATTTAACGAACCAAGTCTCAGCTACTTTCATCTGCAACAGCCCAAAACCTTTCAAATTAAAAATAATCACCTTAGGCAACTTTTCAAAACTGTAATCAGTATATTTATTTCCGCCATACTATTCCAAAACTCTAAGGAACTATCCCTATCACATTTAACGAACGCATCTCAGCTGCCTTCTACTAAGAACAGCCAAAAAATGTCAAATTAAAAACAATTATCATAGACAACTTTTCAAGACTCCAGTTAATATATATCTCTGTCCACATTAATATTCCACGACCCTAAGAAACAACACCTATCACATTTAACAAGCCATATCTCAGGTGCCTTTAAATAAAACCGCTAAAACAGTTTTAACTTAAAAAAAATCGCCATATTCAACTTTTAAAGAGTCGTTGACAACCGCGAGATTTCGCCGAGAACGAAATTTTAAATGCTTGAAACAAGGTGAAGTTACCGCAGCAGGAGATACTGGTTTTCGGTGTCGCACGCACACTAGCAACTATCTGTGCGCCAGCATACAATTCCAATACCTTGTAGTACTTAAAATACGCAAAGGACCCAAAAATGTTTCAAGCCTTTACGATTTAAATTTGTTTTTCTATCCGCCATTACAAGGAAAGACAATACTCCTGGGACACTTTGTGTATATCCACACAGTAATATGACACAGAACCGAGGAACTACTTCTATCAAATTTAAAGAATAATGTCTCAGCTACTTTCAATTAAAACCACAAGACAATTTTTTAATTAAACATAGATACCGCACACAGCTTTGTAAGTCTCTCTTTCATATACAGCGGGTGTACTAAGGATTCGTACACCTAAGATTTTCTAGAGCAACTACCAATTTATTTAAATATTTATATGTGAAAAAGACCAGAATATTTTACAGAATGCCGACTCTAGATTCTTTTACAAAAGGAAAATAACTTTTTAATCGTTATTCACTTTAAAAAACGAAGAAAAAAAATATCTAATGTTACTGTGGGCAGATATATTGACTAGAGCCTTGGAAAGTTGTGTGGGGGGATTCTTTTTCATTTGAATTTTTTGCGGTTTTAGTTAAAGGCGGTTGAGTCTCGGTTCATTAAATATAATGAGAGTAGTTATTAGAAGTTGTGGAATATTCTGACGGAATGGATATATTAAGTAGAGTCTTGAAAAGTTGTTTGAGGGTGATTCCGTTTTAATTTGAATTTGTTTGAAGTTTTGGTTGTAGACAGCTGAGTTGATGAAAGGTGAGTCTCGGTTCGTTGAATGTGATGGGGATAGTTCCTAATGGTTTCGGAATATTGCTGTGAGAGTAGATATATTAATTAAAGTCTTCGAACGTTGTCTGGGGTAAATATTTTTAATTTGAAAGTTTTTGGGCGGACTTAGTTGAAGGCAGCTTAAACTTGGTTTGTTAAATGTGATAAGAACAGTTCCTATGGTTTGTAGAATATTACTGTGGGCATAGATATATTAGCTGGAGTCTTGAAAAATTGTCTGTCGTAATGATTTTTAATTTGAAATTTTTTGGTGGTTTTAGTTGATGTAAGGTGAGACTAAGCTCTTTAAATGTGATGAGCGTATTTCATTAATATCTATATTTTTACTAGGGGTTGAATTTAGTGTTATGGGTTGCTTTCGGACAATTTAATTTGTCATTTTAAGTGCGCTCAAAAATAGCTCAAACATGGGAAAATAGCCCAAAAATCGGATACGCTTACACTGATATTTTTTCCAACAATTTCATCTTTAGGGTTAGGAGTAGTTGGAAATTTATCTCCACATTTTTATGGACGTTTTATTGGTTTAACTGCAAGTAAAAATATAAAAATTATAGTGACGGGTCTTGGTATGTTATTGCCAACACTGTTAGAAATATTCGGAACATTCTGACACATTTAAGATACTAAAGTAATTGGAATTTATGAAATTAGGTAGCTGAAAACGAAATTCCGTAACTTTTATAGTAAATTTACTAAACTTTTATATAACTTTAGAAGCGGTTACTGAAAATTAAAAATAGTTTCCTAAAATTCCTAAATAGTAACAGAAATATAAGTTATCGTAACGGAAAGAAGTACGCAGTTGCATATGCACTCCTTGTTTCTCGAGCGCGTTCGGCTAGCAGACGAAGCGTGGTGGTTAAGTATCAGTAGTACTCGGCGGGTTCAAAAGATTTTGATGATTTATTACGGAAGCGTTGGTCCTTTGTTCATGTACATAATTTTTTGAACTCGCAAATGCAAAAAATGACTTGCAGTAATTGCACAGAAATCTAATATCAATTCATAGAAGATTCTAGGTTTAAAATGTTACAACAGCTTGAGATTCTGGTCTTTGAATATTTATATGGTCAGGAAGAATTAAAAATTAGTTAGTGAGAAATTAGAGAAAATGACCAATAAAGTTTTACGGTAACACTGATACAATATTTTCGTTAGTAATTTATTTACCTT
>NC_046658.1:26462629-26477697 GCF_010883055.1 Belonocnema kinseyi
CGCAGTTGCTTCCTCCACAAGATGACTTTTTTATAGTTATAAATTTTATTATTTGTTTGAAAATACAACAATTTTGTTGAAAAGTCCATTTTAGTCTTGAAAAATTGTCTTTCGTTTGAAAATTCAACTAAGCTAGTATAAAATTGACTTATTTTTTAAAACTCAATTTTGATTCTAAAAAGTTAAACTGAAATTTGTTGTTGAAAAATTCAATATTTCTCAAAAATTTGTCTTTTATTTAACAAATTTATCTATTTTACTATAAATTCTAACTTTCTTCGATACAAATGAAATGGTTTGGTTTAAAATTCAAAAATTTGGTTGAAAAGTCATTTTTTTTTAAAAGTTCAACTGTTTTGTTGAAAATTGCCCTTTTCGGTTAGAAAATTCAACTATTCTCATACTAAATTTAAAACTCATATTTTTATGCTGAAAAGTCAGAATGAGAGATATAACTATTTTGCTAAATATTAACTTTTTTGCTGTTCGCTAACACGTTCTAAATTGCGCTATCTCAGGAAATAGAAATAAGGATATAGATATAAGACTTTATTTATCTAAAAAGTTGTAAATAAGTGTAAATAGTAAGGATAAGATTTTTATTTAAAAAATGTGTAGGCGGAAGGATTTTTAGGAATGAAAGTAATGTAAACGCTTAGGGGACGCATTATGAATGAAGAAGAAGAACGTTTGTGCTAAAAATTCATAGTTCACTGAGAAAAAGGGTTGGGTGTCCGAACAAAAGTTTGGTTGTCCCAACTAAATTTGTTTGTTGCTATAGAAGCAACAAAACTATTTTGTTGAGCCAAGCAAATTTTTTTGTCTGTCCGTTTTGTTGATCTAACCAAATAATTTGATAGGAATAACAAAATGTTTTTTAGGTTGAACAAATTAATTTGTTTAAAGGAACGAAATACTTGTAAACTCAATAAAATTATTTTTTAGACTCAACCAACATTTTTTAGATTAGACAAAATAGTTAAGTTGAACGAAGCAAATATTTGTATGCTCAACAAAATTTGTTTTTATAGAACAAACCAAACTTCGGTAGTCTCAACTAAATCATTTTTTTAAAGCAATTCAATTATTTTGTTGGGACAAGACAGTTTTTTTGTAAATAAAATAAAATAATTATTTTTTGTTTGTGAAACAAAATCTAAAAGAACAAAATTGCATTGATTCAATTAAATGCATTTTATTTAAGAAGAAGTGTTTTAATGATTTACCATTACATTTCAGGGTCTCAATGATTAATTAAAAGTCTTCTCCTTAAATAAAATGCATTTCTTTGAATCAATGTATTTTTTTCTTTCTGTTAGCTCTTCGCCCACATACAAAATATTTTCTTTTATTTACAAATAAAAATAAAGAAATTAACGCCTTGACATAAGAACTTAAAATTATTAATAATAAGAAAATAGATGCGAAAAACACAAATATTTATTTAAATGATTGATAAAAGATTTTATAATGCACACTTATTAATACCAAGTTACAAATATATCTCCATTTACAACACCAAGAATTCATGAAGCTTAAATGCAACGTAAACTTTCGTAGGATAAACAACGATATTCGTGAATAAATTTTATTTTGAGCATTTACATATGAAGGAAACTCTTCTATGTCTAGAGATTCAACTATAAAAGACATTCTATTTTTATCGGATATGAATACTAATTCTATTTTACAGAAAGTAGGTGCAGCAGCTTCTGGACCAGAAGAATCTATAAAAATGGTTTCATTGTATTTCATGCCTTTAATTCCTATCCAGGTGACAGCCTTATAAGAATTAGGTAATAACGCCTTAAATTCTCGAAAATTCAAAGATTTTTTAATATTTAGTATCGCATCTCGACCGAATGTCATATCATCGGTAAAACCGCGATCATTCAAAAATCTGTCACAAAATTCAAATGGATGTCTTTTGGCCAACGTCAAAGGCAAATGCACTCTGGAAGTTATGACGTCGGCTGCAATTTTTCCTTCTTTATGCTTTGCTTCAAATCACACACACCAGGAAGTTACTGCCAAGAGAAAGGGCATTAATTGCTTCAAAATCCATTCCCTCAACTGAAAATTAAAAATACTATATTTTATTCTCCTAAATTGAATCGTTTGTCAATACTTAAGGTAGGGTTTTTAAACGATCAAAAAAGTAGAACGAATATATACAAAAAATTAAATCATACTAATCTCAAGATAATAGCAGGTTAATATTTTCAAGTTTTACGATGATGTATTCGATATTCATACTTCGTGAATTGTCGCATAATAGCAAACTTTGATCATACCTATATTTATATTTTAAGGCAAAAACTAAGAAAAGCATTTCGAAAAAAATTCTTAATGTTTACTTTTACAACAAAATCTCTATCAAGACTGTTGAACCGTTGACATAATCTCAAATTAAGGAACGGTTAATGAAAGAAAGAAAAACAGAATCAAGATTAATTGCAATGTATTTTGTACAAGGCAGCAATACGTTTCTTAAAAAAAATTGGTTATGTTAAAATTATTTGTCTATAATAATAGTTGTTTGACACTCTGTTTTTTCTATAAACATACTAAACAATTATTATTATCCAATATTGATGAAACAATATCTTATTTTGCTCATTGGTATATTCCCTATAATTTTTTTGTTGAATTTGATTGAAAATAATTTGTTTGGTATTAGCTAATTAAAGAAAAAACTTGCAGTCTATAGGTTATGATTGATTTTGAAGATGCATTGTAACTAATTTGGTTCTATTTTTTCTGCTTATTCTATAAACCGTTCTTTACTTTCTGGTAATGTCAAGTAGTCGAGATTCCTTGATTATACCGATTATACCCAAATTCGGATACTCTAACTTATAAAACAAATATAAGACTTCCTCGCAAGTATGAATGGCATGTAAGTTTGCAAAAATGATTTTGAATTTATTAGTCACGAAATGATAACCTCAAATAATATACTACACTATTAATTCAATTTTAGAAACATATTATTCAGGTCTTTATGCCCAGGAAAAAAGAATCCATTGAAAAGACAACTCTGTGAATTGCGTATCTGCCATTTGCAGATTCAGAAAGTTAAAACAGAATTGGTCTACAACTATGTGAACGGTCATTTTCTCAAGCAGCTTTGAATCTGCTATGTACTGCAATGACCATTTCAAGAAAGGTTATATTGAATCGGTTTCCTTCTTTTTGAATAAGACCGACTTTTTTGGTGTTAAGCTGCCATATTTCACACGACTTTTTATGAATTCTCGAAAGATTAAAAGAAATCATGCGTAAGTCTAATAGATTTCTTTTGCTATTTCAGTTATTAGTCTTTTACGCCATATAAGTTAGTTAAGAAAATTATAACGACTAAAAGTCTTTAAAAAACAAATCAGCGGCAATTGGGAATTCCAGTGACAGATACGTAATTCAAAAGTCTTCGAAGCTCATTCAACAGAAGTGAATGGATTTTTGTTTCCTGGATGGAACTTGAAAAAACAAGGTGACAAATTTGATTGCTTTCATCGCTATTGGAGTAACATATGAAAACATAAGTAACTTTACTAATATATATGAAAATTTTAAATTCTAAGGTCGAATCTTGATCTTGAAGCATCTTTCCATAGGAATTTAACCTATCGAAATGGAAGGATTCGTCTCGCAACACAACTTAAATTGTATTTTTAATAAATCAAAAAAATACTTTACTTCTTTTGATATTACAATTTTTCTAGGTTTCAATGCTTAAAATACTAATAAAACCTTCAAAAGGCAGGATTTGATCACTTACCTTGGAACGTATCTACTAGGGATTCTAGTCCCCTTTACTCCAAAATCCGTTGCATCTTGAAATCGGCCATTCTGGTTAGTTGATAAAATCTGACTTGATTAATTCCTTCCCTGGCACTATTTTGTTGCACGGTTAAATCAAAACTGATTTTCAAATTTAAGAGACGCGATTTTCGCCCAGCACGCCGTCATGTTAAACATGTGTTCATGGACGGTGGAGTTGTGGCGGCGCTGTTCCTCACGAGTCGAAAGTGGGCGCATGCGCGGCCGCGCGTTTGGTTAGCTTAACAAAATTCTTTGGTAGAGTTAACAAAAAGGCTTAATCGAATTTTTTGTTTGAGCCAAATAATTTTTTTGGTGAGCACAACTCCTTTTTTGGTAATGGCAACCAAATTTTTGTAAATCGAACAAAACCTTCTCAACCAAATTATTTTGTTGACGTCACGTTATTTTTTTTCTCAGTGTTAATGGTTATATAATATACTCAATAATTCAAATGTGAAAAAATTCGTTTAAGAAAATAAGGGCTTTGATCATATATTTTATACAATGAGTGATCGTCCTATTATAACATAGATACATAAGAAGTAGTTGGTATAAACTTCGCTCATATTTTTTTGCTATTTATATTTTTAGAATAAATATAGACATGTTTTATATTAAAATGAATGAACCGAACAAATTTTTTGACCTTTTGCAGTTTTCAGTACAGTAACTGAAAATTCCTAAACTGTAACAGAATTTTCTGAAACATGTGACTAGAGTTTAATGCAGTTATTGTTGCTGAAATTTTTTTGACAGTTAAGGAAAATTTAGAAGCGGTTTCTGTGTCTATTTTCAGTGACGTGTTTCTAAAAAATCCTATAGAAATTTTCAACAGTCAGTTTGTAATTTACAGACAGTGAATTTTTAAATTTATCAATTACTTGGGTCGGAGCAGTGTTGCGGAACGAACGTGTTATTTACATAAATAACACGAGAATTCTGGATCAATCTGAAAATTCTCCATCCCTTCCACACATTACTCCTTTCCCCACCGAGTGAGTCACGCCTACCCCGAAAGGGAAATGGCTTAATGGTGTATGTAATGTTCGTTAATAAACCTTCATGGGAAGTAAAAGTTTCCTGGCGTTCTAAATACTCTCCAGCAGTCGGTCTGCGGTGTCATAGCATATTTCTAATTCGAACGGACATTTCTTTCTATCCTACGGAGTTGTCCGGTCGATTTCGAAGCTGCAGCAGAATCAAAATTTATAAAGAGAAAAAGGCAACAGAATCTTATCAAGAGATCGTAGTACTTTATCACTACGATCGATGGAAATCAGTGTTCTAGATATGTTGTGCGACACGACCGTCAGTGTCTAAGGCACAACTTTCATTTTTTTGCAAACTAGAGATGGCGGGACTATTTTCTCGGTTAGTGTATAACTTAACTTGATGGCGACTCAATAGCTTTAAATCTTGATAAGAAATGTAATTATTTTCCTAGATTAAGAATCGTAATTGCCTATTTTTCTAATTTTTCTATGTCTCTCAGAATTTAAAACCTTAACTAACTTTTTGCAGATTGCTTCACGATCGTCATCAAACCAGGCTGTACCACTGGTCACTTTCGATTTTTCTCTTATAAGTTCAGAGAGCTCTAAAGAAGTAGGACATGTATATGTGCAATCGGATCCCTCTAATTTACTCCATTTGTTAGACGAATTAGAGACAGCTATGCAAGAAGGTCGTAGTCAACATATACGTTCAATCGCACGTAGTATTAAATAATTAAGATTAAAATTGTTTTAAAACTACTTTATAAGTCAATAAATCTTTTATTTTAAGGTACCAACCATAATTCTATTAACATTTTATTATATTATTTTTAAGTATTCACTTTTATGTGTATTTTCTTGCAATTGAAATTGTGATTTTGAGTGATTTTCTGTCGTTGTGTTATTTTTTATGGTTTATAAATGTAAGTTTATAGTTGTAAGTGGTGGCGGAGTGGGGGTGGGGGGTATATATAGCTACTACTTTCGTCGGGTGCTTAGCTACTGCGTTCTTCATACTACCTTGTTCCTTCTTTCTCTGTAGGTAAAATCGTAGCTCTGAGGGTAAGATCTTAAATCTATATTATCCGTTGCTCCTCGCAGCAAATCCATGTCTTAGTAAAGATTTCTCTAAACACGGATAAAGTAGAAGCAGGGATTCTGACATGATTTACAAAATAACAAATTACTATAAAATTATAATACTTTTGCAATTCTAATCCTTATTTTATTTGTGAAATTAGTGAAAATATTAAATGTTCGCCACATAAATTAATTTGAATGCTAATTTTGCAATTTAATCAATATTGATCCTAGATTAGAATTAAACTGCACAGTAGATTCTAGTTGGTGCTAGGCGATGAGTGATTATCCCTTGATAAGTGATCCGCCAGAAGATATGATGATGTAAGTGGTGCCATATTTTCTGTATATTGATGAATTTATCGTGGAATATAATTGCTTGTTATTGTCAGTATAATTCTGAGAAATAGTCGGTGTCTTTAATGTAGAGTGTGTAATATGATTATTTTCAGGGTAATTTCTGAAAAACGTATTTTGCAAGTTTAAACAGGTTTTAGTTGAAGAGTACAGCCTGGTGAATCATCATCGCCTTTGATAGCTGAGCCGCCGCTCGGGAGAACCGATTATGACGTAGATGGTTTATTTCACATGCACATGAGAGGGTGACAATTCGAAGAAATATTTTTTGAAAACTTCAACAGAACTTTAACTAAAAACTTCTACCTTTATTGTTTTTAATGCGCAAAAGATGCACGTGTATAGGTGACATTTGATATGGGGGTTATGCATGGAATACTGTTTTTGATTATTAATTTGATTTACTGCTTCCTGATGAATGAAACATTATTCTGTAGTCTAGAATCAACCAGAAAATTAAAATAAAGAAATATTCCAAGTCAATTGAATGGTTTAGGCGCAAGAAAGGCATCTAAATTTATAATAATAGGATTCCATAAGGTAGATCAAATGCTTAGGATCCTTGTCGCTTTATTCTCGTATCAAGTAGCAAGCGAGCGAGAACTAGAGATACGTTGAAGATTTTAAATAAAAGTTTTAAAAAATACAAAATATAATAAAATATTCGAAAATCTTTTCAATCATCCACTTAAGCTACTGTATAGTCTTTACAGACATCGAGAATGATCTAATAGAAACCTACCTTACCCATATTCTACAGCTGTGGTGGTTCGTGCTATGTTTCCACGAGATTTTGAATGGCTTCATTGAATTATACTACGCAATTTTTTTTTAAACAACTTCAAGGTTATTTTTAGTGACGCATTATATTTTTCAAACTGCAAAAACGTTATATTTCAAATGTGCCTAGATGTGTCGATTATAATTTAGAACCTTGTAGAATATTTCCACAAAGAGGGGATATATTAATAGATAGAGGCAGTAAATCATCTGCAGCATGTATACCTTAGAGAGAACAATAGATGGAGAGAGAAAGAGAGAGCCATTTATTAAAAAATGTTTGAATTCAAAAAATAATTTTGTAAAATTTTTAATATTGCAGAAGGCTTTACGATTGAGCGACTCGAAAAATACCAGCAGATTCTTAAGAGGTCTTTTTACATACATTGGATCACTGCAACAGATGTAGAATTTATTGATATAAGTAGGATGCGAAATAAACTATTTACCATGAAGAAAGACGTTATATTTCAAACGTTTATAGAAGTGTCGATTATAATTTAGCACCTTGTAGAATATTTTGACAAAGAGGGGATATATTAATAGATAAAGATGCTAAATGATATGCAGCATGTATAGTTTAGGGAGAAAGAGAGATGAAGAGCGAGAGAGAGAGAGAGAGAGCTATGTATTAAAAAATGTTTAAAATCAGAAATAATTTTTTAAGATTACAGAAGGCCGATTACATACAGTTGATCACTCTAGCACATTTAGAATTTTATATTGATATAGCTAGGATGCCAAATCAGCGATTTGAGATGAAGAAAATACAATTTGAAAACGCTTGCTAGAATTTATAAAATAAATCAGCTACATAAATATTGGACTTGACTAAGAAACGTTGAAATCATCTTTAACATAATAGAGTAGTCTGCTAAAAAAGATTCAATTTATTTACTTGAAACATTAAAATAAAGTATCATAAATAACAAAAATAAATTCAGCAATATTAAAATTCAATGCAAGGAAACAGTCAATCAAACATTATAAAAAATGACACAGTGAATATCTGCTTTCTGGAACTTTTTAAATCCAAAGTTAATATAGTTTATAGAAATTAAACAATCCAAAGTTAATATAGTCTTTATAGAAATCGAGGATGGTACATTGCTTTCTAGATAACTAATTTAATTCAGAGATTATAAAAGCCAGTTCATAGAAACCTACCTTACCGATATTCTACAGATGCAGTGGTTCGTGCTATGTTTCCAGAATCTTCTAAAACTAATGACATCATCATTAAATTTTACTGTGCAATTTTTCGTAAACAACTTTAAGGTCATTGTAAATGACGCATTACATTTCGTGATGTTAAAAAACTGTATCCGCACGTATTGATTATAACTTAGAACCTTCTAGAACAATTAGACAAAGAGGGAGATATATTAATAGGTACAGAGAGAGGTGTGTATTAAAAAATGTTTAAAATCAAAAATAATTTTGTAAGATTGCAGAAGGCTTTGCTATTGAGTAACTCGAAAAATACCAACAGATTCCTAAGAGATCCCTTTGCATACAGTAGATGACTGTAACAGATTTAGAATTTTATATTGATATAGCTAGGATGCAAAATAAACTATTAGCAATTAAGACCAGGTAAGTCCCCCTGTAATAATAATATTACATCAACTATTTGAGATGAAGAACATATAATTTGAATGCTCCTGCTAGCATTTATGAAATAAATCAGGTACATAATTATTAGAGTTGACTATACAAACGATGAAATGATCTTTCACATAATGGAGTGATTTGCTGAAAAGATTCAATTTACTGACTTGAAACAATAATATCTAATGCAAGGACACTGTGAATCAAAAATTTTAAGTAAAGTATTGAACACGTATATTAAAATGCACTATTATGTATAACAGCTGAAATCTTGGTTTTTCTTAGAACCACTATCAGGTACGCTGCTTTTCATATAGTTGTAACCACGCTTCTCCTGTTAAATCTTGTATTCTCTTAAATCAAGGTAACTAAACTATCAAAAATGTATGTAGAAGAACGAGAAAGAGAAGAAGAGGAGGAGGAGGAGGAGGAGAAAAAGGATGAGGATACAGTAATGGTGTAGTTCAGAAAAGTAGGTACTGAAAATTTTGGATTCAAAGATTATATCATCCGAATCGTATGTTGTGTGGCATTTGGATGTGCAAATTAAAGGAGCGCAACAGCTTTAAAATAACAGCAACAAAAACTTAAAGAAACTGCAGGTAACACCTTGTTCATACGTACTAAGTGTATATCCATTCTTTGTACTACACTCTGCGATGAGTTTGATAAATCCAGTTGAATAGATAAGGATTTCTTATTAATAAAATCGTGAAAATACTTTTGTCTCAACTATAGGAACTTAGTAAACTAAAACTCAGTTTCATTAACAAGAGGTCTTTGGTTTACAGACATTATCATAAAGTGCGCCACAATCATATATGCTGCTTTTCTTATAGTTGTAACCACGTTTTTTTCTACTGTTGATTCTTGAATGATCATAAATCAAGTTAAATAAGCTCCTAAAATATTTGTAGATGAATAACAAAATAATATAGGGGGTTTGAAGAGAAAGAGGACCTACCTGGTATTAATTGGTAATAGTTTATTTGGCATCCTAGCTATATCAATATAAAATTCTAAATCTGTTACAGTCATCTACTGTATGCAAAGGGATCTCCTAGGAATCTGTTGGTATTTTTCGAGTTACTCAATAGCAAAGCCTTCTGCAATCTTACAAAATTATTTTTGATTTAAAACATTTTTTAATACACACCTCTCTCTGTATCTATTAATATATCTCCCTCTTTGTCTAATCGTTCTAGAAGGTTCTAAGTTATAATCAATACGTGCGGATACAGTTTTTTAACATCACGAAATGTAATGCGTCATTTACAATAACCTTAAATTTGTTTACGAAAAATTGCACAGTATAATTTAATGATGATGTCATTAGTTTTAGAAGATTCTGGAAACATAGCACAAATCTCTACATCTGTAGAATATCGGTAAGGTAGGTTTCTATGGACTGGCTTTTATGATCTCTGAATGAAATTAGTTATCTAGAAAGCAATGTACCATCCTCGATTTCTATAAATACTATATTAACTTTGGATTGTTTAATTTCTATAAACTATATTAACTTTGGATTTAAAAAGTTTGAGGTAAACAAATTGAATCCTTTTTAGCAGACTACTCTATTATGTGAAAGATGATTTCAAAGTTCCTTAGTCAAGTCCAATATTTATGTAGCTAATTTATTTTATAAATTCTAGCAAGCGTTTTCAAATTGTACTTTCTTCATCTCAAATGGCTGGTTTAGCATCCTAGCTATATCAATATAAAATTCTAAATCTGCTAGAGTGATCAACTGTATGTAATCGGACGAAATATTCTACAAGGTGCTAAATTATAATCGACACTTCTAGACACGTTTGAAATATAACGTCTTTCTTCATGGTTAATAGTTTATTTCGCATCCTACTTATATCAATAAATTCTACATCTGTTGCAGTGATCCACTGTATGTAAAAGGACCACTTAAGAATCTGCTGGTATTTTTCGAGTCACTCAATCGTAAACCTTCTGGAACATTTAAAATTTTACAAAATTATTTTTTTAAATAAAACATTTTTTAGTACATGGCTCTCTCTTTCTCTCTCCATCTATTGTTCTCTCTAAGGTATACATGCTGCAGATGATTTACTGCCTTTATCTATTAATATATACCCTCTTTGTCGAAATATTCTACAAGGTTCTAAATTATAATCGACACTTCTGGACACGTTTGAAATATAACGTCTTTCTTCATGGCTAATAGTTCATTTCGTATCCTGGCTATATCAGTAAATTCTACATTTGTCGCAGTGATCCACTGTATGTAAAAGGACCTCTTAAAAATCAGCTGGTATTTTTCGAGTCGCTCAATCGTAAAGCCTTCTGCAATATTACAAATTTTACAAAATTATTTCTTGAATTTAAACATTTTTAATACATGGCTCTCTCTCTCTCCATCTATTTTTCTCTCTAAGGTATACATGCTGCAGATGATTTACTATCTATCTATTAATATATCCCCTCTTTGTCGAAACACTGTAACAGATCTGTTACATTATTAAACCAAATCGTCGCGGCCCCAGGTAAAGGCTTTGTCATACCGCGGGCGAGATACGGCGGAACCCCCCGAAGGGCCCCTAAGCCTCGCGCCACAAGGCGCCATCATATGTATTCGGGAATCGTGCTTTTCGCCTAGTCAGTCGTTCTCGATCTGTAGCTCGTAACTAGTGTCCTAGTATTCGGTTCACCATCACGCTCTCTTCACCTCACCTCGCCAAGAAGTCGCAACATCTCCAGGGCATCCTAATCAACAGCCTTCTTACTGATACGCCGATACCCTCAAGGGTAATAACCTTACCATGTAATTGGTGAATGAAATTATCATTATTCTTGTCAATCTATGTTTGATTGTGTCTTCACTTTTCTCGGTACACCATTTCCCTCCTCGGCTTTACCTTTGTAAAACCTGGCTCCCAACCCAAAAATGCCACACTTTTCCTAAAAACTTCCTAGCCTGCCGTGAAAATGTACACAAGAAAAATTAACTTAAGACTCCTAATTGAAATTTTGATCTGATGCCTCGCCTTTGCCTTTTTGAAATTACTGTTTGCTTAATTACCATCAATGATTTGCCATGATTTACAGAGTATTATTTGCCTGATTGCTATTTATGTTGTACAATGACTTGTTCTCGATTATTATCTGTGATTTACCTCTGATTGATACCTGTTATCTATATTTTTGAACAGTTTATATATATACATGATGTTATATGCTTCTATATTATTTTTTGTATGTGATTTAATGTGTTTCGGAGGCGATGTTGAAACGCGAAAATGTTGAATGGGGTACTCGCATATAAATCCGGGAGTTGAATCGCCCAGCGAGGCAGTATGCTACGCGCGCAATTAGGTTCGCAAGTTAGTGACCCGTTCATCGCGAGTCGCGTCAAGGCCACGCGACGTATTTCGTAAACAAAGAGCTGTATAACGAAAATAACAATATTTTCGAACTCTGCGACTACCTAAAATGTAATAAAAATTTTAATTAGGAATCTCTAAAATAAATTTAAATATACTTTTCGAATTCGAAACAAAATCTTGAAACCTCTTAGAGAAACCTAATATAGGGTGTCAAATCATGAAAAAGCAAACCAAAACTTCTTAAACAAAACGTACATATTTTTTTTCTACCTAAAAAACCAAACCTTACATTCAACGAGGACATCTCAATAAAACATATTTAGGATCAAAATAAAACTTATGAAATTAATATCGGGAAAAATTAAAATAACAATGTCGAAACCTAGAATTATGGAAAGCGACCACGACAGTCTGAACTTGGAAGAAGCCACTGCACTTCCAACTCAAAGACGGGTACGATCCCAAAAACAATAAGTGTGTCGATAGGTCGCAGTAAAGGGCTTACACGAAAAAACACGGAAACACCCGGTACGAATAATAGGACAAACCTAGACAGATCAACTCAAAATACTCAACCCAACAGAACCTTTGAATTAGAAAACAATACATTCTATTGTGATAACGGAAATCTTCCGGTAATAAAAGCGTCAAATCCAATAAATAACCCAAGGCAAACAAATAGCGAGACGTATGAACCTCCTCCCCACCGCTGGAACATCGGAGAACCCTCAATCCGAGGAACCGACAGGTAAGTGGAGTGTCCGCCAGGTTTTCGCAATTGGTGCGGCACCGTCTAGAAACCTGGTGGTCCATCCGTTCACGGTTTTCGGTAGTGCGTGAAGCGATCGTGTATTCCATTCTCGATCGTTCCTCCAAGGATCGGCGAGCGAGTTCTCCGCGTTTTTCCCTTCGAGTACGTTCCGCGAAACCCTCGGTTCTCTTCCCTTTGTGTGGACCTTTTGGTTTCCATTTACGGTTCTTGAATTTTTCCTCTCGAACACAAGATATGACTCCCATTGATTACAACCCCTGAATTTATTTTATAATAAATTATTCTGTTTACTCCAGGGGGTATCAGCGTAACAATAGTAACGAGGATAAAAATAATTTGGATAATAATAAAGATTCCCACTTGGTTTCCAATCAAATTTTCAACCTAGATTTCAAACAAACTTCGAACCTAGATTCACAAACAATATACCAAGATACCCAATAAATCCTTACAACCAAATGTTACCAGCGTTTAACCAAATGATAATAGGCTCAACTGAAGGTCAAAACAGCCCAATGATCGAATTCCCAAACGAAAAAGCAGAAAATAGTTCAGGAAATAATAATAATGAAAACAAACGAAATTCTCGAAAACCAAATCACGGGAATAAAAACCAAAAACGGGAGAATAATTATAATATGAATTACCAAAACAAAATAAATCCCGATTCGGATAAAAATCAGAATTTAAATTCGCGCAAAGACGATAAAATAAACAATAGTAATTGTTATCATTGTTTCGCGCAAATTAACAGTCGCAAACGGAGAAACCGTCGATATAATTGGACGGCCAGTAGTCCCGATTACGATAGGAAAGAAAGTAAAGCACATTATGTTCAGGTTGATCCCAAATTTAAAATCCGTCTGTATTTTGGGTACGTATATGCTCAAAACCCTACGGATGACCCTAGATTACGACTCAGAAAACTGGTGGCTACCAGGGAGTCCCCGCACCCACTATCCTATGGAAGCTTATCCAAACGCACTAACAATCCCAATAACAGAGGTTAAAACCGAAAATAAACCTGACACTGTAGGAAAAGAAAATAAGGAAACTAAAAGGACTGATATTAGGGATAAAATATTATCGGAAAATAAAGAAATTAAGAATAATAATAATAAAGCGAAATTTGGAGGTAGTATTAATCTCGAAAGTACCAGAGAATTTGACAAAAATATTCCGACAGGCAAAGATAGCGAAATCCCCCTAGTATCTATCAACTCCAACCAATCCCAAAAAATCCCCAAAATTCAGTAACAAATCCTGTTCAAGATATCCCTAGCATAATAAGCATCCCCACGAGCAACAAATTCCAACCCCTCGAGAGCATCCCCACCTATGTCACTGGCGACGACTCAAGCACAAAAGACTCAATTAACTTAGGTAAACCTAGAATTAGGGAAAAGGGTACGAAAAATAATTCAGGAAAAATTTATTATAGCAAATACGAGAACGAATATAAAGATAGCGATTCTAGTCTTTGGAAATATAACAAAGTTACAAATCGGAAAGAATCAAAAACTGAAACTCAGAAAGCCAATGAGATGTTAGAAAGTCATAATAGAAATCAATGGTTCAATTTTAAAAATAAGGCAATTGTACTGAATAATATTTCAGATAATTTAGGAAAAATTGAAGAACAAAATAATTGTTCTCTGGAAATTTGCGAAGGTATTATTGAACCCAACGAAAGTCAACAATCCCACGTAAAAAACACGAAAATAAAATACCCGAGGGGCCCCGAGGCCTCGCGCCATCATATGAATTCGGGAATCGTACTTTTCGCCTAGTCAGTCGTTCTCTATCTGTAGTTCGTAACTAGTGTCTTAGTGTTCGGTTCACCATCACGCACTCTTCGCCTCACCCCGCCAAGAAGTCGCAACATCTCAAGGGCATCCTAATCACCAGCCTTCTTACCGATACGCCGATCCCTTCAAGAGTAACAACCTTACCATGTAAGTGGTGAATAAAATTATCATCATTCTTGTTAATCTGTGTTTGATTGTGTCTCTACCTTTTCTCGGTACACCATTTCCCATTTTCCTCCTCGGCTTTACCTCCGTAAAAATAGTTTACAAGGTTCTAAATTATAATCGACACATCTAGACACGTTTGAAATATAATGTTTTTGCAGTTTAAAAAATATAATGCGTCACTAAAAATAACATTGAAGTTGCTTACAAAAAAATTGCGTAGTATAATTTAATGAAGCCATTCAGAATATTGTAGAAACATAGCACGGACCACCAGAGCTGTAGAATATCGGTAAGGCAGATTTCTATGGTCTCT
>NC_046658.1:26477797-26480788 GCF_010883055.1 Belonocnema kinseyi
CGCATACTTTGAATAAAATATTTGTTATCATTCTCTTGAAATAAATGTGTTTTTTTCTTGAAAAAATACCGGTTTCATATGTATACACCTGGTATAAGAAGTAAATATTAGATCAGTCAGTCATAAGACTCATAAACTCATATGATCATTCAACAGTCGATTTTATAATTGTATATTCATGTATAAAAGTAAGATATTTTGAACATAAGAAAGTTTTTCCATACTGCAAAAAAGTATTTATAGAGCCTCCTAGACTTTTTTATTTTCATGTATATAGATTTTACATACTTTGAAAGATCTTAAAAAATCACAAAAATATCGAAATGTTTAAAGGATTATATAAACATTTCAAATATTTTATATTATTGCAAATTTTTTACAAGATTTTAAGAAATTTCAAATATCTTAATGATTTTAAACAATTTCGAAAATTTTCGGAACGATTATTGTACGAATATTTCAAGGAATTCATAAAGTTTTCAATATAAGTAAAAAAAACTTTAAAAATCTTTTAAAGATTTCAAAGATTTTGCAACTTTTTAAAAAATATTCCAAAAGAATGTGAAGAATTTACATATATTTTATATACTTAAAAAGATTTCAAGAAGTGCATATAGATTTCTATCCATTTAAAGGACTGCCCGAAAATTTTAAAGGTTTTCATTTTTTCAAATTAATATAACAGATTTCATAAAGATTGCATAAATATTTCAAAGACGTAAAGTTGTCATTTTATATGTTTGCATATGCATATTTATTTCGACTAATAAATTAAAAACGACGACCTCTATCGAAAAATGATTTAACGAACATTTGCAGGAATGTTTAAAAACTGAAATTTCTTTCAAAATTTGTCCCTATATTTCGCGTCATTTGGCTCAAAAATTGAATTTTCGATAGATTACATATAATTTTGATAAATAAGGCCAAAATTACAAGTCCTATCACAAATGTTTTAAGAAAATTTTGTGCGACTTTTTAAAAGCCATAATTCATAGTCAAAACTTCATTGTCGGCTTCAGGGTGTCTCAAAACGTGGAAATCGTTTAAAGACTAAGGTGTAACATTTCGGCCTATTACAAAACTTTCTCTACCATAAATGATGAGGATGCAAAAATTATTCCATATTTTAATGAGTGAAGACTTATTTTATGCATTGGAATTGTAATTTCAATTAAAAGTTCTAATGTCTTTTTTTACTTTTTATCTTCAGATTATTTCTATCAGAACTTTTTCTATTTAAAATTCTAAATTCTAATTAAAAATAAAATGTCCTAATTTTCATGATTTTAATAAATAATAATGCATCGTTGAAGGCTTTTAATTCGAAATTATATAATCTTTATCGGTTATAAATTCGATTGATTTTAATTTTGCAAGCATTCCACATTTAAGAAATCAATTTAATAAATTCGGAGATTATTTGATTTTTATCCTTGCGAAATAATAGCATAATTTTCATTTGAAATACTGCAACCTTAAAAGTTATACATTTGTAGAGAAAATAAAAAGTTTCGAATAATAGTGCACATTTAGTACAATTTTATGTAGTTTTTTTGTACATAGAATCGGCTGGTCCAGAGTAGATAGGTAAGGGCGATTCTGGACCACTTTTTTCCGTGAGAATAGCAAACTTGCGGCTAGAGCGCATTAGGCTGTAAAATTGGTTTCGCTTCTCGTGCTGCCTAACCAAGCACAGTTTTGAACGATCCACACTATCGATATTGGAAATCAATACTTAAAAATCATGGGAATGGATATTTTCAGCCCTAAAAATATGGAATAGGAGATGATATGATATACGATATCGCAATATTAGACTATTTAATACCTGCCATTCCCGGAATTCAAATTTTTCAACCAAAAATAATATAATTTATGTATAAAATGTTTATCGCAATGGTGCGTCATTGAAAATTTTGAAGATCTGCAACCACCCTCGTGTTATTATAACAATTCTCGGTAAACAAAATTCCATTATGATGACGTGATCATAGTACCAGGAATCCTTATCTACAGTGTTGCCATGTTTCAACTTTTTTCCGTACGATTAGCAATAAGTAAGGCGGAGTCTGGATCGCTATGGGTGAGTGCATATCCCCGTTAGTTATAAGGTGTGCATCCGTGTGAGGCAGGTTAAGAGTGCTAGTCGGTGCTAGGCGATGAGTGATCATCCCCTGATAAGTGAGCCGCCAGAAAATATGATACTGTAAGTGGTGTCATATTTCCTGTATATTGATGAATTTATCGTTGAATATAATTACTTGTTATTGTCAATATAATTCTAGGTTAATTAAATATATAAATAAAATAAATAAAATAAAATAAATAAAATAAATAGAATAAATAAAATAAATAAAACAAAATAAATAAATAAAAATCAATTATATAACATTAAATTATATTTTAATTATATCAAAATAAATTAATTTTAGGGTAATTTCTGAGAAATGTATTTTGCAAGTCTAAACAGGTTTGAGTCGAAGAGTACAGAGTGGTAAATCGTCATCCCCTTTAATAGCTGAGCCGCCGCTCGGGAGATAAGATGACGTAGATGGTTTATTTCACATGCACATGAGAGGGTGGCAATTCGAAGAAATATTTTTTGAAAACTTCAACAGAACTTTAACTAAAAACTTCTACCTTTATTGGTTTTAATGCGCAAAAGATGCATGTGTATAGGTGAGATTTGATATGGGGGTTATGTATGGCATCCTGTTTTTGACTATTAATTTGATTTACTGCTTCCTGATAGATGAAACATTATGCTGTAGTCTAGAATCAACCAGAAAGTTAAAATAAAGAAATATTCAAAGTCAATTGAATGGTTTAGGCGCAAGAAAGGTATCTAAATTCATAATAATAGGATTCCACAAGGTAGATGAAATGCTTAGGGATCCTTGTCGCTTTATTCTCGTATCAAGTAGCAAGTGAGCGAGAACTAGAGATACTAGATAGATACTAGAGATACGTTGAATCTTCCGAAACAAA
>NC_046658.1:26480888-26494732 GCF_010883055.1 Belonocnema kinseyi
ACAATACGCCAATTAGCACAAATGGTAAGTTCCGACAGTGCCTACAAGTGTGCATACTGGCCGCTAGATGGCAATACCGGTTTCATATGTATACACCTGGTAGATTCAAATTTCATACAATTTTGAAAACACATAGTACTCAAACTGATTCAAGTACGTACCCACATTCGATTTTACAAATATCCCGACAAATATATATTTGATTTATGAAACGTAGAAAATATACCTATCTTTTTACCTTTCTGTTTCATATATTTTATTCTTATACGTAGCAAAATAAATGTTTCATTGGAACAAAATGAAATACTAATACAGTGAAATTAAATCTTTTAAAAATTGAAAAATAGTCGTGTTTGATATCAAATTAATCAGGAATCGACAAAAAAGCATAATGTGTAATCATATTTCAACTTTAACTATTCATTAAAGAACTTTAATAAGCATTAGCGCGTCAGAGTGGCAAAAAGAACGTTCCCACGAGCTGTACGTTCCACTAGCGAATATCTGTCGCATTCCTCGGAAAACCCGATGCTATACCGATGAAGGATGATTCGGAAAAACGAGACGGAATCGAGGCTTTAATGTTTTGAAATTCCGGAAGCTAAAATTTGGTCAGATTTGAACTCTTAGTAATTTATTTCATAATTTCAGTTTGTTTCTCAAACAATCGCATTTCTCAAAATTATTCTTAAATGATTTTGCACTACCAGTTCAAAAGTATGAATAGTCTCATTAATATAACTTAATTTTAAAACTCAATAACAAACAGCATACATTTTTTAAGGCTCAACTAATTTTTTTATTAAAGTTAATTAGAAATACTAGTCCAACATAAAAAAGCAGAACATGAAGGATTTTCATTTGTTTGGTATTACCGGCTCCTGACGTTTTACTACTGGCACTTGTGTTTAGCAACTTAAGCTCAATTTTCAAACCGAAGTAGAAGGTCATACATGTGCTTCATTTTTGGCTTAATAACTTTTATTTGCACATCGCTTCGCATGGGTACCCTCTGGCGAGGCAGAATACATTAATGTGCAACACTACACATTTTTCTGTAAGTTTGGAAAAAACATCAAAATGTCGGTGCGTAAAACTTTTCATATATTACAATAGGTAATAATAATATTGGTTACATGTTCGACTATGAGTGATTAGTCATAGTAAAATATATGGATAAGTATATTGCAAGAGAAAATATAGAACAGAAAATTTTGATGAAGCAAAATATTCAACTGAAATGATTATGAAATCACTGGAAGAAATTAATAAAAAGAAATAATTACTGAAACTAATGTAAATGAAAGTTTTTACCATTATAACGTTTAACTTTTTTCAATTCTAATTAAATATATAGTGCATACAATTTCTTATAAAAATTAATTTCTTTAAAATGTCCGAATGGTTCAAAATCTAAAAAAGAGTTAATTTCCGATTTTGTTATGAAAGTTCTTTAACAAAATTAATAATTCTTGTAATTTTAACAAATAACTTAGGCAAGAATCATCACAAAGACAATCTTAGTTAACTTCGTAAACAAATTGTGTTTATTAATTTAAAAAATACCCCAACTCTCAATATTTTTATGAATATTGTTTAAATGATTAATAATTATTATAAAGTTACAAAGTATCGTAGGAAATGATCATCGAAAGACATTCTTAGTTCACTCCGTAAACAAAAAATGGCAAGCTATAAATATTTTAATTTAAACTTTTTAAATAATTAATAATTGTAAAGTTTCAAAGCATCATAGAAAAGAGTCATCCAATGGACATTCTTAGTTGATTTCGAAAAGAAATTAACTTGCAGAAAAAAGGGCAAATTCTTAATTTTTTAATATAGGTTTTTTAAATAATTAAAATTTCTTGTAAATTTACAAAGCGACATAGAAAAGAGTCATCCGGTAGACATTCTTAGTTGAGTCCCTAAACAAATTAACTTGTAGAAAAAAGGCGAACTCTTAATTTTTTAAAATTAAAATTGTTTAAATAATTAATAGGTCAAGTAAATTTGCAAAGCAACATAGAAAAGAATAATCCGATAGACATTTTCAGTTAAGTCCCTAAACAAATTAACTTGTAGAAAAAACGCGAACTCTTAATTTTTTAAATTAAAATTGTTTAAATAATTAATAGTTATTGTAAATTTGCAAAGCGACATAGAAAAGATTCATCCGGTAGACATTCTTAGCTGAGTCCCTAAACAAATTAATTTGTAGAATAAAGGCAAACTCTTAACTTTTTAAATTAAAATTGTTTAAATAATTAATAGGTCTTGCAAATTTGCAAAGCAAGATAGAAACGAGTCATCCGATAGACATTCTTAGTTCAGTCCCTAAACAAATTAATTTATAGAAAAAATGGCAAACTCTTAATTTTTTAATTAAAATTGTTTAAATAATTAATAGTTCTTGTAAATTTGCAAAGCAGCATAGAAAAGAGTCATCCGCTAGACATTCTTAGTTGAGTCCCTAAACAAATCAACTTATAGAAAAAGGGCAAACTCTTAATTTTTAAAATTAAAATTGTTTAAATAATTAATAGTTCTTGTAAATTTGCAAAGCAAAATAGAACAGAATCATTTGATAGACATTCTTACTAGCCCCGTAAAGAAATTGACTTATAGGAAAAAGGTCAAACTCTTAATTTTTTAATTAAAATTGTTTAAATAATTTATATATCTTGTAAAGTTTATTTCTGTACTAAAATGATGAGTCTTCAGCCACAAAGAATGTATTTTTATAAAGAAACGAAATATATTTTCGACTGAAACAGTTGACTTTTCAACCAAAAAAATCAATTTTTTCACAAAAAGATAAACACTTATTATTTTTAAAAGGAAGTATAATTATTTGAAGAATTTTCTAAGTCAGTTAAAAAAATGTTGTCTACACTTCAGCAAATTCCTAGAAAATCCCTCATATTCTGCTTTTTATGTATTGAAATAGTATTTTTAATGAATTTTCATAACAAAATTAGTTCAGCAATAAGAGAATGTATGTTGTTTGTTATTGAGTTTTGAAATTAAGTTAGGAATAAAGCTATTTATACTTTTGAACTGGAAGTGCAAAATTATTTAAGCATACTTTTGAGAAATGCAATACTTTGAGAAATAAACACAAATTATGAAATTAATTAATAAGATTTCAAATCTGGCCAAATTTTAGCTTTCGGAATTTCCCAAGCTAAGTGACATATTGCACCAAAACATTTAAGGGGGGCGTACCCAGGTAGCCAGGTAGGAATTGGCGTGTCTGTAACAATATGCAATTATTACTTTCGTTATTTTCGGCTTGCTTCTACCAAAGATCTCCTACCTGGCCCTTCTTTCGATTAAACCAAAATATCAAGTCTTATTTGTAAATAGTTGATAACAAAATCATATGTCTTTTAAAAAGTATTATTATTATTTTCAACTTTTGTACGCATTTGTCGTCTTTTGGCTTAAAATTTGAATTTTCGATTTTTGCATCGAATTTTCGATGAATATAACCATAACTGTCGGTCTTAAAGCGTTGACATGCGCTGGAAATCTAAGGTTCGAAATTTCAGACGATTCTAATACTTTCGGAAATATAAATTATGAAAGTGCAAAAAAATTGGAAAATACATTCTTTTAAATAACATTAATGTTAGTACCGCGTTCCTAAGATTTCAAGATAAATTAAATCGCATTTTCAACAAACAAGTTGAGTTTTGTAGCTAAATAGGTACAAGTTTTAAAAACAATTCGAGTTTCTTAAACCGTAAAGTTGAATTTTCAAACAAAACAATCGTATCTTCCAAAGTATCGTAATCTTTTCATTTTCAATGTCACTCATAAATGAAGAACATTCTGTAAAATCGATATCACCATTTGAAGATAAAAGAAAACTTTGACCCTGAGATGAAGTTTTTCTAAATTAAAACAAGAAAATGTATAATGTAAAAAAAAATCCAGTTTTGAGAAACAGAATGTAGAAGTTTACAATTTCAAAATGACAGGAGCCTACAACTGAAAAAGGCTTGGTTGCAAAAAACGATAAAAAGTAGAATTTTCAGTATAAATAAAAAGTAAAATCTTGCTTCTGAAATGTTGATTTGCTAAATTGAGAAAAGATGATTTTGATTAGAAAAAGTTAACTAAGTACGAGTAAATCATTTAAGAATTTGGATGTTCGAATTCTATGGGGTTTGAAAATCGTATTTGGATAAAGACTATAATCAATTCTGTAATTAAAAAATTATTATAAAAACTTGCTCCGGAGATATAGGGGAGTCGAATAGAAATAAAAAAGTGTTCATGCAAAAAAATTAATCTATTACGGAAAAATAAAGATTTTGTATCGCGGGCTTGCTCGCACTATAACATATGAGTTGTCGCTGAAAGACGGATAAAAAGAAGAAAGGTATATGGTTATTTGTAACTGAATAATAATAATAATAATTTTAAGAAATGTCATTTCTGATGGCACGGCAAAAAGTTAAGTAAAAAAAAAACCCTTATAAAAGTGACTTTTGTAGAAAATGGAGATTTGAGACTTTTGGTGGGAATTCGATTGATTCAAGAGATTTTCCTTTGAGAAAAGAAGCGTTTTATTCTTGTATTGTTTTAAACAAAAATTTAGGAAAACAAATATGGTCAGAAAAAAGGTCTTAAAAAAAGGTAAGAGGCTAGTGAATGTAAAAAAAATTATAAAGAGGTTTACAAGTACAGTCAACTATTTGCTTTTGAATCACCAACAGTCTTATTTTACTATATTAAAGACGAGATTTTGAACAAATCCTTTTAACAAAATATATATTAGATTTTTTTAGAATTTTATATGAAAAAGCACAGTTTCGGAAAAATGTTGGTTATCTAGTTCTGCACTGCAATCATTAAAAGGTACATAATATTTCAAAATTTATAATCATATAAATAAAAATGTTCACAATTTAACAACTTTAAATACAATCCATTTCAACATGAAAGCATTGCAAATTATATATAGTATGGATAACAATAAAATAAAAACAAAATTTCAGCTTTACAATTTGAAGGGCCTAAAATTAAAAATAGAATAGTGTCGAAAATTGAACAATTGTACAATTCTGCAATTGTTTCATTTTAAATGTAAAGCTTTAATAGTGGAAAGTTTTCCAATTGAAAACTTTCCTAATCAAATCATATCTACTTCAAGTGGGATTATTACTTGTGCGGGTAGAGAGGCACAACGGGGTGGGTCAAGATTTTCGTCGACAGTGCCGTCTACATTTATCTTGACCTACTAATAATTCTATCCTCACTCCGTCGCCACTTGTCGCATCTAGGTTTATTTCCTCTAAAAAACAATCGAAAATATAATTAAAAGACGTTTTGTCCGTTTCAAGATGGCATGACAGTCTTCCAAAATTTTTAGTTGGAGGGGTGGGGGTGAATAATTTTATACGGTCTGGCTGTCAGAGGACCAGTTATTATCACTGAAAAACATTTAAAAATACACTCAACAGATGTTTTTGTTCGGTGGCAAGATAGGCGCTATAGTTAAGTTGTTATCTGCAAGTGCAACTTAAGGATGTTGGTTAAATCCCACTTTGAATTATTTTTTTCATAGGTACGGCACTAACTCAATATATATTTTTTCCGAAGGATTTTCAAACGAAAGAAAGAAAACTTGTCGAATATCCGTGGTTCTGCGAGATCCTCGGATCAATAAAATATTGAAAAATCAAAAAAATTTGGAGGAAATGATTATTTTCACGACAAATATGAATTTGGCGAAAGATACAAATCAGCGGGTATCGCGGCATGGCGTGAAGTTGACAGCTAGCCTGGTGGCTGATTACAAATACAGTAACAAGATACACATACTGCATGTCAATTTTGTTTGACTTTTTCTCTATTTCGCAAAGTATTTCGCAAAATGTAGGGTCACCATCATCAAAGCGTGGCCCTTTGAAAACCTGGTATATCTCGAGAATTCTTCTATTATGTCAGAATTGTGTGTAAAAAAATAAATTTGCAAACCATTCGAACCATTCTAATGCTGTCGTCTGCTACCCGCTGATTTCTGTCTTTTGCAAAATTCAAATTTGACGTGAAAATAATCATTTTCTCAACAAAATTTTTTGATTTTTCAACATTTTATTGACCCGAGGATCTCGCAAACCCCCGGATATTAGAAAAGTTTTCTTTCTTTCGTTCGCGAATCCTTCGGAAAAAATATATATTGAGTCAGTGCCGTACCTATGAAAAAAATTATTCCAAAACGGATTTAACCAACACCCTTAAGTCGGAAAAATGAAAACCCAGAAAACACCGAAATAAAAATAAATGGAACATTCTGAGGTGTCATGAGTAAATATGATTGATTTTGGTTTGTTTTTATCAAATAATATTATCTCTCGACAAAATCGGGCAAAAAATATTGTTGAAATAATTTAAATGAATTATTTCTCATCATAAGAAAAGTTTACTCTTTCAGTTCCGTGTATATTTCTTAGTTTGTTTTGATACTTCATATGTTTAAGCTGACGCAACGAAACTAATAGATGTCAAACTTGATCTCAAGCTGAAAAACATCCATTTGTGTTAAAGAAGTTAAGCAGGCTGGGTCGACTTCCATGGGGGCGTGTGATCACATTTACTTTTGTAGTTATCCACCTCCTTGTAGATGGCCCTACTGTAGGGGCATAAGTGGGGGTAATATTTTTTAAAAATATCTTGGCGCCGCCATTCTAGTGTTCGTTGAGGTCACGGTTTCGTCAAAAGACTTCAAATTTTGCTAAGTTCAAAAAAGTTGTGTCTCGCCGTATGAAGTGAAATCAGGACATTGAAAAATAAACAAAGTTAAAGTAAATTGAAATGTTTATGCTGTGCCAGGATGTCACTGATTTCACTTCTCTATTATAATGCGAATAAATAAAATGTTGAAAAAAGGTTACATTTCATGCGTTATGTAATTCTTCATTTATTGGAGAATTATTGCAAAATTGTACAAATTTATGCCGAAAAATGGTATTGGAAACAATATTTACACATTTTTCGTCTTAAATTTGTGTAATTTTGTATTAATTCGTTTATTTTCTCTCATTTTAATTCATGCAACAAATTCAAATAATATACACATTTACGTGCACGAACAAATGAATACGCTTTAGTTTGCCACCTCCTTGTAGATTGCGCTAGTTTCGCTATAAGTGGTCAAACGCGCCCATGGGTGTCGACCCAGCCTGAAGTTAAGTGTCAGATGATGCGGCTCTTTCTTGTCCCATTCGATACACCTAAAGACAAGTGTAATCGACTATACAATAATGCTCGTCACGAATAAAGTGGTTCCTATTCCTAGTAATGCAGATTCTAAGGGATTTTTGAAACAGTTTTAGATTGCGAGATATTTTTTCACAAGAGTGTAAATGTCCCATCTGATAAAAAAGGAATGTCTGCATGAGTTTTTATACACAATTGCCTGAAAGGAGATATCAGTTATTATTACGGATGACACTTATTATTAAGAAAATTAAACATTTTGCGTGTAGGTGAAACAGAAAAGGAGTAAATAGTCAAATTATTGTTTGATTCAATAAGTATTTCAACGAATATATTCGGCCTTAAGGTCAATAATGAAGTCAAATTAAAAGTATTAAAAAACATGTAAAGAATACATTTATTGAAAAAAGCCTCAACGTTTCCACCAACACTGGGGGTCTTTTGGCATGAGTCGAAACACATATCTATAGGCTTGTTGGGTAGCTATGAAAGCGCTACCAATTTTTAACTCTTGCGAAGAAATATGAATTGAATTTCAACAATAAATCTTATAGTAAATAAAAAATTTTAGATCTCATAATATTTTTGATTAAAATGAATCGATATTTACTGCTCTTTTTCATTACCATTCCTCTAATAACTTTGAAATACCCAATAATTCGCGTGTCAGCTGTCACTACTATCTAGTTAAAAGAGATACCCTATATATGCTTATAGGGGAGACCGGGGCGAGACGAACATCAGGTATGACAAAAATAATATTATCTCGAAATAAAAAAAGCTAAATAATAAAAAAAATTAAAAATAAAAACGATTAAAATTTCAACACCTAAATCATGTTAATCTGCCATATTTTAACAGACAATGCAAATTTTGAAAATAAGAGATAATATTTTCAACCCAAGGTTTGTCGTAAACTTTAAAGTAGTCATATATTTATACATATTTATTTAATAATAACCGGTAATATTTAAAATTTTATCCAAATTGTGATTTTGGCCGAAATGAGCCAGATTTATGAGTGAAGATGAGACATGCACGTTTTGCTTGTCACTTGTCACTGAGCGCTCTTAGGCTTCTTATGGAGCCGGCCGTAAAGTTTTGAGTGCAGAGTTCAAAAATTTAAAATTGTTAAAATGGTAAGAACTAATAGAAGAAAAACTGACAGGCTGCCATTGTCAGAAGAGTCTATATCTGCGGCTGTAAAATCTGTATTGCAAAAGAATTCTAGTGTTAGAGAAGCTACCATTGCTCACCAAGTTATAAGAGCAATTTTAGCTCGTAAAGTTAACAAATGTTGGCAAAAAGGTGTTTCGGTGAAAATTTCTTGCAATAAAGTCGAGTGATACAAGCATACGTATACATAGCTTATAAAATGAGGTATATCTATTAGATCGTCAGTCTTTGTTGTTATACGATTTAAAGGTTAATTTGATTAATAATTTATAGATGTTTTTGTAGTAGTTTTTTAAGCATATTTAAGGCATAATTTTTAATTTGACACTGGTAAGTTGCAAAATTGCTCTAAAATTTAAATTTACAAATATTCTTTTTAATTTTTAATCCGATAGAGATAGATAGGATTCGAAATTTCTTCGCATCTATCCGGATACTTATACGGTATTTATGTTTAGTTTTAAGTCTGGTTCTATGTGGAACTTGATCGGTATATAAAATTTGTTTTATCTGGTTTTTTATCCGGTTATATGCGAAAGTTTTTCGGTACCTGCTATTTGCTCTACACGGTTTTTATCTGATTTTATCCGGATTTTTATACGGTTTTTAATAACTTAATTTATTGGAGGGTGCATATACAATCCTTCCTATTTGGTTACTTATCCAGTTATTTGCGTAATACTTTCAGGCTAGCTAATTTTATTGGTTGTGTCAGGAACTCTTTATATCTGTGAAATGCTATATCCTAAACGAGTGCTACTTATCTGGAGGTGACGTCTTACACTCAAAAAAGAAAATACATTTTGATGAAAACTTATGAAAGAAACTAGAACATTAAAGGAATGCAAAACAAGGAAAAAGCAGCAATTGAATTCAAATTTAAACAAATTATATTCTCAAACTTATTTTTCAAAAGAACATTATATTCATATTTTTAATTAAAACAAGTTTTACTTTAATAAGGGACCTTTCGACTTCATCCAAGCTCCATATTACCACTTCATGGATAGAATATCTATAACATGAGAAGAATAATGATTTTAAAATTATTAAATTTTAATTTAATTTTCTCTGGATAATTTTCGATCAATTTAAAATAAACATGTTTACAAAAGATATTTAATTTAAATTTCTCGTTTAAAAATGAGATGTTTAGTGCGAAATCGTTAAAATCATCGTTTGTTTTATTTCCATCTGATGAAGTATCACCATGCGAAATTCGACCCTGAATTCGACCCTGATTCGTCCTTTCAGTTTCAGATATGACTTCCTCAGCTATTTTCTCAGTTTCGTCTTCATGCGTATATTCTTGGGATTCCTCATTCTGTTAAAATAAGTCAATGATTCAATTTCGGTTGAAATTAATTAATAAATCGATATTTTGCAACGTTAAATTCATCATTTTTATTACCTTATTTGCATTGCTGTCATCTTCTAATTCTTCAGTCCTTTGATATACGTCTCCCTCAGTTACTTTCTCAGTTTCGTCTTCAAGCTGGTCTTCTTTGGATTTTTCATTCTGTTAAGATAAGTCAATGATTCACTTTCGGTTGAAATTAAGAAAAAAATCGATATTTTGCAATGTTAACGTCATTATTTTTATTGTCTCATTTACATTGCTGTCATCATTTTCCACATACTTTTTCTTACATTTCTCATTATCTCTTTCTCTTCTCTTACGCTTAGCACTTTGTCTCGAAGGCCGATTTAAGTCACTTTTTTTGGCAGTATACAAGTATTAATACACTTCATGTGCGTTGCGATCTTGTCATTTGAAAAGATTCTTTTCTGTGTCATTCAATATAGAGTAATTGCTACAAAAAATATAACAATTAGGAATAAATTACGTACTAAAGAATCAAATGACTCTAATAGAGGAACAATAAAATTACCGTTTACAGCGTCTAGACCTTGCGTACTGAGCGCAGGTTTCGCAAGTATTCCTTTGCTTTTGTATACATTTTTTACAGTATTTGTAACACTAGATTCTCGGATGACTTTTTCGTTGAATATGAGGCAAGCAACATTTGCTGCGAAGATTGAGGTGGTAAGTTTACGTCTAAGTCTTAATTGATCGTACTTTATTCTATCAATCCATATACCGTGCTCTGCGTGAATCTGTCATGAAGGAAAAGAAAAGGAAAGTCCTTTAATAAACATTTTATAATAAAAATAATGTATTTTTTATGTTTTACAAATCTCTTATGAACATGCAAACAAGTTAATTGTATACATATTTGCGTTCATCCTATTTTCCACAGGACATTGAAACCCAACGGGCTGGACCTCACACTTTGAAATTCGTTCCATGAAATTTACTCTGGCCGTTTCTTGAACGTTACTTATCGTAGCTGAAAGTAGTTTAGTAGTAAATATTTTTTAAAACCCACAAATTTTCATAATGCGTCAATATCTTGCTAATTAAATAAATATAGGTTTCAATCATTCACGCAATTAGAACTAAATGAAACCAAATACGACAAAAAAGTTGTTCAACACCTATTTTTAGTTTGGTTTACAAAAGTAAAATAGGTATCTATTTAAAAAAAGTTAAAAGAAGCATTTATCTTTAACAGAAAAACAAGTAAGAGAAATATTTATTTAACAAAACCTCTTTATCCAAAATATTCGAAATTATAACCTTGTGCATTAGACATGCAATTCAGCACTTTATGCTGTAGCTCTATATTCAGAGCTCTTACAGCTCTTAATTCTGTTTCAAGTTCTAGAACACGTCGTTTGAACAGCAAACATCTGCCGCAATGCCTATTGTTAATAACGATGACAAAGTTAAGATTTTTTTAAAAATTGGATGCGAAAGTTTCATTTCTAGAAATATTTTTAAAATCTGAAAACCTGTTATAATGAATAGTACTTTCTTCCATAGTGTCTTCCTTTTGTGACTTTTCGCTTTCATTTTCCACTGCTACTTGCATTTTTTCATTATTTCAGATATTGAGTAGCTGCAATTATACAAATAAGATTTTATACATAAGGAAGGAATAAATCTTAATCTAACTGTATATCGAAGTGTCAATCAGCACAATATGAATGACAAAATTTTTAGTGAAATGAGTAGGAATACCAAAAGAAGTTTTGAATTTAAAATAAAAGAAATACGAGCCAGATAAACTGAGAATTAAACAAAAAACTATAATAATATATAATAAATTAAAGATATTCCACACCTTCAAATGATGTGAATTAAATGCAGTCTGTTCTTCTGAAGATCGCCTGTTTAAAATTCCTTCTTCTAATTCTGCTTCTTGGCCTGCAAGTACTATTTTCTTATTTTCCTCTCGTGTTGGGAGATTTGTTTTGTACGAAACGTTGCCTCTACTTTCCAAAACAGCAAAATTTGATTGTTCAGCTGAGGGGTAATTATTCTTTTTAATGTGGGTCTTAGCTGGTTTCTTCTTTTCATTGAGATCTATTTCGGAACAAGATTTATCAATGTTCCTTGACTCAATTTGCTTCTGCAATTTGAAAAATACAGTAACATTGTAAAATGTTTACATGAACTTAGTAAATTTATAATATAATAAGTACATATTTGCCTCAAAATAAAAACTGTAGAAATGAGGAAGTGAAGATTAAATCATAAGTAACTAAATAATCTAAAAGCATTGGAGATATGAGATAAAAAAGGATCTGAAAAGGTAAACTATCTATCTGCTTTAAATTTTAAAGGAAGGTTTTGCCTTTACACGAATCAAAAAGTTATTGTTGGTCTGCAGATGTTTAAAACTGAAATTACAAATTTTCTTAATTTGCTAAATATGTGGTTTAGAACAGGGATTTACACGAGATACATTTAAAAATGTAAGAAAATGAAACAAATGGAAGGATATGTATAATTTCTATATACCGTTGATGGATGTTCATCATTTCCCGTTTTTAATTGAAGTCGCTCATTTTCAAATTTCTGATTCAACTTTTTTCCCTCGTTAATCAATTTCTTTTATTTTTGTTCTTCTCTGGAAGCACTTTCCTTTTTTATAAATATATACGCACCGCTGCTAGATTTTTCGTTACTTTTAGAATTCTCTCACTGCTGAAAGTTCTGTTTCATGAATTTTTGTGACTATACATTTTTAATAAAATTTCTTAGGTTACATTGAATGTTGCAAGCAATTTTTTATTGTTAAATTAGTAATACATACCTCAGTAAAAATTTGCATTTCATTTATTTTAAGTTTGTTATTTATCATTTCGACTTTATTTTACTCACCGACTTTACTTTCACTTTTGGCTATGTTTTGTTTTGCAGTCTTGTCCTTCCTTGCAGAATGGACCTGCACATAACGAAATATACAATTAATCTTATTTAATATTAACTACTATTAATAAGCTTCAATAAAATTAATTTCGACTTTTGTAAACAATGACGAATGGATCTTATAAATGAACGACTCTACAAAAATCTAAATGATTCTTGAATTAAAAATATTTTAAAATATTTGCAATAAGTACAGAAGAAAATTATCTAATAAAATTTTAAAATACTATTGTTTGAAAAATGTTCTTTCTAAAATGTGTATATAAAACATGATAAATACATTTTTCCTTGTATTATTGTTATCTTACATTGGCGCTGATGACAGATTGCTAGGAGCTCTTAGAAGGTGAGAGGGGACGAATTTCACTCTATGTGCTTTAATTTTCGATTCAACATCTTTTTTTGAATCTATAATTCAGTTATTACATTGAATACAATATTTCTAAGTTTTGTATAGTCTGCATTTATCAGTATACGTCAAAAACTTCGTCAGAAACGACGCCAAAATGACGTAAAAACGATTAGAAAAATGACGTAAAAAAATATCCAAATTTTTTGTCATATTTGCCGTCGATTTTGATGTCCTTTTTTACGTCGTTTTTGGCGTGGTTTTGACGTCGAAAACGACATAAATTTTTTAAAAGGATATCTCTATCAACTTGCGATTGTTTAAATGAAAGTAGCCCTACCGAAAGAAATCTCTGAGTTTTCTTTAGCGAAATAGCTGGGCCCGTTTGAGTCTATAAACAAAATCGATTTGAAACAAAATAGTCTCTGAGATAGTTTGAGAGATTTGGGTCCTTTTCAAGATCCTTTTAGTGGTCGTTTTAAGAGTGGTGCGACGGTAATATAATGTTCCTTTTGTATTCGTCACGTACCGGGCGGGCAGAGTTATTTACAGTAGTTGGTCGTGGCTAATCCGCTCTCCCTTTTTAAATTTCTCTTCAAATTATTAACACTTTTTTAAATTGATGAATGTTCTCATTATACTTATTTATAATTATATTTTACATACTGATATACAATTTTCTAGTTGAATTCAAAAATATTGTCCTTTTTGGCGTATCTCATTCCATTTACGAGAAACGTTCTATTAATTCCAATTTTAAGCATTAAAAAAAAGTTAGATATCTGAAGTCATCGAAACCCGTAGATT
>NC_046658.1:26494832-26502976 GCF_010883055.1 Belonocnema kinseyi
ATGATCGTATTCTTATTTCAATTTCGGAAAGGATATTTTAAAGCCTTCATACCATTTAAACGAGCTTCCTGGACCTTTAAAAATATCTACCTGAGTGCCTGCGCAGAATTTTTCTGAGCTTCTTTGACCTAAAGAATTTTTAGTATATACTCAAAGATTCTCTTCGGTAGGGTATGTCATATTAATATAAAGTTTACATTAAACTATTTGACATTACGAAATGTATTACATTATAAATATATAATTATTCTATATTTTGTGCTCACTTTTCAGAAATAAGTGATAATAATAAATTAACAGAAAAAAAGAAAATGGAAAATAAAAAATTCCATTTTGTGGACAAACTATGTAGGATACAAAGAAAGATGAATTAACAAAAATGGTTATCCCAAAAAAGATCTACAATTTCGTTAAGAATCACTTCTTGATAGGACGCTTACTTTTTGTTTTATTCGTGAAAAATAACGTTGAAAAAAGTAAAATAAAAAAAAATGTGTGGAAAAACGACGTTCCTATGCAGGATCCTATCTAGGTTTCTATATAGGAACCTATAAAGGAATTTTCAGTTGAGGCAAAAGCACAATCCAATCTGATTAGTCTTTTGAAAGTTATCCGGTATACAGACGACAGTCAGAACAAAGGCGATAACAATGGCAACATATAGACAGGCACAATAGTGAATCCGGGTTTTTCGGATTCAGCCCTCTTTAAAATGACGGATAGGATCCGATAGAGTCAGATACAAAACCGGATAAAGGTGCAGATGGCCCACTTCGGATTTTAGTCCGTCCCTATCAGAATCTCTTTCGGCTCGTAAAATCTTAAACGGAAAACTAGCGACTCTATCCGGATTTCAATCCGGATGACACATGAAAAATAATATTTTATCTGGCCCTATCCGGGAATTTGTTGGGATTTGAATACGAAGACTCTTTTCATCTAAGTCCAAGAACCGTTATCTATCTGGGTCTATCTGGCTTTGAAGCGAATATTGGAAACAGAAAATTGCATTATTTGAGAGACGCAATCTTATGCAGCTCTATCTGGCACTATGTCGGAACTTAAATTAGAAGACTGTTTTCGTTTGTCTAAAAGCGGTTTTCTATTTCGGTCTACCCGGCTTTGAAACGAACGTCGGAATTAGAAAATTGAGTATTATTTGCCTGATGATATCTTATGTAGCCCTATCTGGAACTTTGTCGGAACTTAAATGAGAGGACTTCGTTTGCCTGAAAACCGGTTCTCTATCTGGATCTATCCGACTTTGAAACGAACATCGGAAATAGAAAATTGAATATACCCTGCTTTAAATGCCAGATAGGATTTGATAAATCCGGATAGGATACGGATTTTTATCGGTTTCTATCAGGAAACTTACACGGTATTTATGTCCTTTTTGTATCCTGTTCTATACGGCAATCGACTGAACCATAATATTTTATCTGTTTTTATAACTGTATCTATACGGATTTTTTTCGATTCGCATATTACACTGCTCGGTTTTTTTGTCAGTTTCTATCCGGAAACTTACATGGTATTTGTGTCCTTTTTTTATTCGGTTCTATCCGGCAATTGACCAGTCCATAATATTTATTCGATTTGTTTTTGTATCTGTGTCTATACGAATTTTTTTCGATCCGCATATTACCCTGCTCGGTTCTATCTTGGGTTATATGGAGAAACTTATATGGTATTTGTATCCTATTTTTCATCCGGTTCAATCTGGAACTTTATCGGTGCATACAATTTTTCCTTTATCTGTTTTTTATTCGTATCTATAAGGAATTTTGTCGGTTCCTAGATTTCCCTATCCGGCTTTTCATCGGGTTATATCCGTATGATTACATGGTGTAATAAATTTGGTTTGTCTGGTTTTTATCCGGATCTATGCGGAATATTTCCGTGGCCCATATTGCCCTATCCGGATTTTGTCAGGCTCTATCCGGATTCTTATACGGTGTAATAGATTTAGTCTATAGGGGTTTTTATCCGGTTCTATGCGGAGTACAATCGGTTCCTATATTAACCTATCCGTATTTTTATCGGGTTCTATTCGGATTCTTATATGATTTAATAAATTTAGCCATCTGGTTTTTTATCCGGCTCTATGCGGAATATTCCCGCTACACATATTGCCCTATGCGGCATTTTACCGGGCTATATCCGGATTCTTGTATGGTGTAATACATTTTTCCTATCTGGTTTTTATCCGGCTCTATGCGGAATATGTTCGGTGCCTATATTTCCATGCCTGGCTTTTTGCGGGTTCTATCCGGCTTTTTATACAGTGTAATAAATTGGGTCCATCTGGATTTTGGTCTGTCTAAGGATTTTCAAAGATTTTAAAAATATTTCAAGAGCGACTGAAGTATTTTACCGAATTTTTAGAGTTTTCAGGGGATTTTAATGACATTTTTAAGACCTTAACGTATTTCAAAAGTTTGAACGATTTTTCAAGAAATACCAAAGAAATTCGATCAATTCTTACAGATTTTAAGAGGTTTTAAGAAGTTAAAACCTATTTTTGCGGATTAAAAATAATTTTATGGGAATTCAAGAGGTTTTAAGGAAAAATGTAAGGGTATTAAAGAGATTTTAAAGGATTTTATGATTTTATTTTATTTTTAAAGGAATTATGGAATTTTAAAGGATTTTATAGATTTTATGATATACCAAGTGTTTTACAGAATTTCGAACAGTTCCGCTGGTTTTTAATGGTATTAGGGATTTAAAGGAATTAAAAAAATGTATGATGTTTCAAGAAACATCAAAGGATTTTGAAGTAATCTTAGGGAATTTGAGAGGTCCTGAGGAATTATAAACAATTTCCAGGGATTATAAAGGATTTAAAGTGATTTCGTTATATTTTAAAAGAAATCGTGGGATTTTAAAATATTTTAAAAGGATTTCAAGAGATTCCCAAGTCTTTTGCCGAATTTCGAAGAGTGCCACGGGTTTTTAATAGTATTTCAAAGATTTTAAGGGATTTCAAAAAAATTGATCATGTTTAAAAAAATACCGAAGAATTTCGACGGTATCTTAAGGATTTGAAAGATTTTTTAAGGAAATAAAAACGAATTCCGCAAATTACAAAGGGTTTTAGGGGAGCTGAAGTGATTTCAGAAGCTTTTAAGTGATTCCATAATATCTTAATAGAATTGACCGGATTTAAAAGAAGTTTAAAAGGATTTCAAGAATGATGAAGGATCACAAAATTTTAAGGATTTTACTGAATTTTCAAAATAAATCATGGGATTTTAAGGGACTATAATGATTTTCGGAGATTCCGCAAGATTTAAAGATTACATAATAAAAAAAAAATTAAAAGAATTTCACAAGAATTTCTTAAAGATTCCATGATCTTCACAAAGATTTCATGAAAATTTGATAAAGTTTGCAATAATTCGAATCCAACGATCAAATTTGGACAAAACATTCTTAAATATATCCCTGAATTAGCCTGATTTTTTTGCGCTCTGAAAAAGCTGGAATCTTTTTTGAAACTATGAAATGTTTCAGAATTGTTTTCATTTTTGCAATAAGTATAGTCTCGCTCTTCGAAAAAAATTTATTTGGAATCGTACTCAGGGTTATCAACTATCTTCGCTTAAAATTTTAAAGATCATTTCATATTTAAGATTTTTAAGTTACTAATAGTTTTTTCAGGATTTGCAAAGCAACCCGTACCTCTTCAGCTTTGTTCTTCGTCAATTTCAAGGTTGCCACCCTGTTAAAATGCTTAATAATTCAATATTTGATCAAGAAAATAAAAGAAAATAAATGGTTTTCTATCTGCCTCTACCCGACATTCAAATGGGCCTCGGTGACAAAAAATCCAATTATTTTTTTAATGAAATATTATCCGGTCCTATCCGGCTAATGATGGGAACTGTATTTGTGTGATTATTTACGTCTAAGACAGAAAATGGTATCTGGTTCTATGCGGCTTTCAACCGGGGATCGGCAACAAAAACTCCAATTATTTTTTGAATGAAATATTATCTGGCTCTATCCGGCAATTGGTCGGAACTGTATTTAGGTGATTATTTCCGTTCAAGACAAAAAATAGTTTTCTATCTGCCTCTATCCGGCTTTCAAAAAAACATCAGCAGCAGAAAACTCAATTATTTTGTGAACAAAATATTATCTGGTTCTATATGGCAATTTATCAGAATTACATTTTCACAATTGTTTCCATCTAAGACGGAAAACAGTTTTCTTTCTGGTACTATCCGGCTTTCAAGTGAACACCATTAACAGAATTTATCATTTTTATAAATGTTATTATGTCAAACAGGGAATTATTAAAATAATTTTTGATGCTAATTTTGCCGATTACTGAGCATTTTTATGGAAAAACGAAAAAATCTCGGTCTTGGGTTGAATTAGGAGCTCTCTAGATTTGCTCTCGTTTTTATATAAAAATAACCGGTAATCGGTAAAATTATGATTAAAAATGACCTTAGAAAGCATTATTTTCGATTTTCTAAAATGTTTCTTCTAAAACTGATCCCAATACTTAATGTTTAACACTTTCTTGATGTTTTGTGCAAAAGCATTTTTAGAACATCCAAATTTCGTGAAGAATGCATAAAAGATTGTATTCTTTTGAGAGTGAAATGTTTTTCACTTGAAATTATAGAATTGGATTATCTTTCGGATTCTCTTTGGTCGACAAAAATTATATTTTTAAACCCGCCTTGTTTTTATAGCATCTGATTATACCTTAACAATTTTTAGGGCAATTTTTCATATCAGAAGAAACTGCTTCATTACAAAATTTTTTATAATAAGTACAAAATTAAGGTAAACTCAGTAATTCAAGTGATCTGTTCTGAATCTCCGTATGTATTTGAGAGGCCGATCCTACTTAAAGCGTAATCAACCCGACCACATTGAGCTATGGATTTTTAGAACTGCTCTATTGATTTTAATTTAACTTATATCATTTTTTAAACATTAATCTTACCTTATTATCCATTTCATCTTCCTTCGGCTCTTCTTCGTTGACGTCATCAGTGGTTCCATCAGAATTTGTATCCTGTAATTTGTAATGACTTGATTTTTATGGCACAGGTATGATAAAGTCGCTTTTAGACACCCTAATTTAAAAGAGCGATTGTGAGTAGCCATTGGACCATCATGAAGTGATAAGATACGACAAATTACTGATAAATTATTATAAATAACCGATAAATTCATATAAATTTTCAAAAAGTTTGAATATCTTTAATTTCCGGAAATTTTTGAAAATTTGAAATTTATCTGATTACCAGAGAATTCAAAAACTTCAAAAATTTTGTGGAATTTATGGCGTCCACATTTTTTTGATTTTTGATTTTTCTTTATATCAGTGCCGGAAAAAATATTGTATGGGGCGCGTTTGTTAAATTTTGTTGGCTCAAGAATCTAGAAGAATTCTCTAATCCTTTGATTTGTTGTTCAGTTTTGCATGCTTATTGTGAACAAAACTTTAAATTTTAATTGTCGTATATAAGGGTCACCTCATCTACTTTCCTCATCTTGTTTGTATCCCTATTAATTAATAATTAAATAATTTTTGGTAAATAAATTGATTACCATCTCATAAGAAGGATAGAAGCAAAACATATTTTTTTAAATTTTCCTACAAAAGAAGAGTTCGGAGACGTCTGTCAGTATATTCGCTGTCATTCACCAAATTTTTAAGACAAAATCTTCATTATTGCAGGAAAAGGCCGAGGAACCTAACACTGGTAAAATCGATAATTTTCTAAGTATCACATTCCCTTAATTAAAGGTATTATTAACTAAAAGTGCCAAGAAAGGTGCAATATGATTATTATATAGTTAGCGATAACTCAGACTACATCCCTTTCAAAACAAGCAGGTTCTACACTTGAAGTGGTATAATTTCTCGGGACAAAGTATGTTTTCTTTAGAGAAAACTACGCTATACATGCTTTTCTGATTTGAGCCAAAAAATTCCTATTAAGTTATGCGTATTTGGATTATGTACTTTTTTACAAACAATTTTTTTTCTTTAAACCTCTATAAATTGTGACCTTATTGATTTACTTGAGATTTCTTTCCGGATTCTCGTAGCGCCGTTTATTTTGAAAACATTAAAAGTAGACTCACTCAAAAACATCAAACTTACATTTTGTGCTAATTTCTTGTTGAATTTGAACTTTAAAAAAAAAACTTATCTTGTCAGCTTGACGTGGGCTGAATAACTTCTGATCAGGCCGCGCTTGATAAATTAGAATAAATAAAAAAAATCAATGAAATGAATAATATACAAATGAAAAGTGGACTTACCGGCAACGAAGGAGATGACTGTATCGCAGAATTTCGCACCGCATTTTACCTTAAACGAAGACATTTTTATTTGGTTGGCGTCGAACTTCAGAACTCGACTCAGTGGCACGATTTCACACTTTTCATGTTTTCTTTTTTCACTTTTGCATGAACTAACGTACTTAAGGTAGTAACACGCCATCTCGAAGTCACACACTTCCTCTTGAGAGGATATATCCTATAGTACACTTTCAGGACGTTCGCGAAAATGTTTTTTATGTCAAAGTAATTTTTGAAGATTGTAATTCCTGTATAAAATAATTGTTTAGCAAGCGACTTTGAACTGATAAATAGTGTTACCAGTTATATGAGCACATTTTTTAAATCTTTTACGAACCGCATAATTTATGAAATTATAAAACTGATATCGCGCGTGCACGTGTTGGTTGCCGGCCGGTTTCACTCGCGCCAATACTACGATACGTCTATGTCCGTGTGAATATGGTAGGAGACGATATAAATGCCTGGGTTGCGCGCGCAACCCATTTCTCCTCTTCTGAATTTGAAAACTCGAAGGTGCACGATTGCCAGTCGGAACATTTCGGCGGTTCTACTTATATCTCTATCTGCTTTGAAATGAAATGAAGAGATTGGGATTTTAATATTTCCAGATTTCGATGCTGGGATGGCGATTCTCATGATTTGAATACTTCCCGCGCCTCTTTAATGCGTGTATTTTGAGGTTACGTTACTTTAAGTATAAAATATAAATTATCTTATTTAAATCTTGATCCGCATTTGAAAGAAATTTAAGAAATTGATGATTTTGGAATTCATCTCGTTTGGATACAAACTCAATTATTTGATTAAAAAATTAATTATTATGTTGAAAATGTAACTATTTTGTAAAAAAAGTCCTCTTTTCTATCAAAAATTCAACTATAATTGGGAATGGGTTTGCAAAAATCCATAAGTATTTTATGCATTAAAACCAATAAGAAATATGCAAGTGAAATTGAAAATTTACTTTAATTTTACTTGTGATAATTCCACGGACGTCGAAAAACAAATTACTTGATACTTAAAGTACTGGTTATAATTATCATGTACCACAGTAAATAATGACAGTCGTATTTTGCCATTGAATTTCAAAGCGATTAGGTAACGTGCAAAGGTAAGTAACATCATCCAGTTGCAAATGTACACACTTTTCCTTCAAGCATGTTATTTTTATAATATCTTTATCTCCTCTCTTTCCTATTTTGAATAAATGATTAAGCTCGACATCATCAAATGCAGTACGTTGAGCTTCTTGTTCTGTGCAACTAAAAACTACTTTAATAACATTTAGGTACACGACTTCTGATAAAGCACTTCCGTCACAGTGAAGTAATTGTAATATTTGAACATTTTTTGTGTTTTAGACGAATCACGGTATCATCGGATTTTATTGGCCTATTGTAATGCCCAGAATTGACTACCATGTCAGAAAAGATGCATCGGTCAAATTGAAGAACCTGACTGCCTTCAGGCGAAGGAAAGCTCGAGTTGAGTGACCCGTTTCCAGTTAAAACAACTTCTCCGCTACAACAGAATGATGCTACCTCTTTTCTGGAAAACAATGATTCGCAATACTGCAATACGTTAGGAGATTGAACCATTTCTGATACAAGGCTTTGAAAAATATTTCTTCGTATGGTACGAGGGTAGTTCAATAAGTCCTTAGAATGACCAACATATGGCGCGCGAATCGCTCCAAATCCTCTGTTTTCAGTCAGCACCACTCCCGACTAGATGTATGGTGCAGTCACAGTCCACATCTTCTGAGTTTACGTGTTTTTATAACCAATTGAAAAAAAAATTGT
>NC_046658.1:26503076-26504298 GCF_010883055.1 Belonocnema kinseyi
TATAAATTTAAAAATGGCACGGGTTTTGTTTAAAAACTGTGAATTTTTCTTACTTTTTCCTTTAAAATTTTAAGTAGGTTCAAAAATACAAAGAAAAAATTATATTACAAATTTTTAACAAAAGGATATTTTCTGCACATTTGGTGGGGGGTTCCTTCTAATTATAAAAATAAAATGTTTTTATGAGAAATTATTCTTCTTTTCATTAAATAATCATGTTTAAAACCATCTATTTTTAAATTCTGCATGCATTTTAAAGGTCGCATGTCAGCGTCATGCGTGCGAGCTTCACACGTGCGAGCGATATGCGTCGCATATGAAGACTCTCATCTGTCTGCTCGAGTGATGACGCTGCGTGCGGGATAATCTGCACACGTGCGAGCGATAACACTCGCACTGTGCGCGCACTTTGTTACCTGGGTAATATACAGTCGACGAATTTTCAAACGACTAATTCTTTCCGTGTATCGTTACACATTATATATCATTGGGACACTGTTTATGTTCATATATGTAATCTATATTCCTAACTGCCTATACCTTATAATGTGTGGCGCGTGGCAAAATATAACAGTGCGGATATATATTCCTGTCTCACACAGCGCAAAAATCTTTCTGAGAGCATTGCGCGTGCACCGCCAATCATGGGGGTGGTGGAAAAGGAGGAGCAGTAGAGTATTACATATATTTTTATATTATTGTATTAAGATTAAGTGTTTTGATAAATTGAAGAGGACTTAAAAAAGTTGTGAAAATAAGTGAAAGACTTACACTTCCTGAATTGATCACTGTGCACATCTGTTAGTACAATTTTGTATGTTCAAATTGCATGTTTGTGTATAAATTAAATTTTTTTAGTTTCAAGTCCGACGACAGAGAATCGAGTTAAATGCTGCTTTAAATGCAGGTTATTTAAAATGATGGTACAATTCTTAGTGCGTTTCTACCAGTAATAAAACTGAGCAGGTCTTTTACCCCTTTCTTACCAATTTTCCTAATAATAATAATATGTCAGACCTTGTGGACCTGTTTGGGCAAACTCGAAATTGTCATCGGAAAATGCTATCTACTATTTAAAGGAATGTGTACACGGACCTAAAGGTGTCTATGATCATATGGCAAAAAATACGAGGGTAGTTCAATAAGTCCTTAGAATGAAGTATAAAAACAATTTTTTTTGGGTAATTTTTTTTTTATTTTTCAACATAATCTCCTTGGAGCT
>NC_046658.1:26504398-26511065 GCF_010883055.1 Belonocnema kinseyi
GGTTTTTGATAATTCAAGTCGAAATCTTTTTTGGATGAAAACTCAACTATTTTTGTTGTTGAAAATTTGTTTCTTTGAATTAAAAATCCCTTTGTTTTAGTAAAAATTTCGGTTTCTTAGCTAAACATGAAACTATTTGGTTGATAATTTAACTGCTTTGTAGAAAATTTAAGTATTTTCATAGAAAATTAACTTTTTCTTTTAAATTGATTTTTTTAACCGAAAATGTATCTTTTCCATTTTTTCAATTTCTCTTTTTTAGTTGAAAATTCTCCTTTTCAGCGGCTTTTTTCTGGAAGCCCAATGGCCCTTTTTTCCAAAGGGCCGAGAACTTCGACGTCTGCCACTTAAGTGCAAAAGAGCATGCACATTATATGAAAGAAACTGCTCTCCATATAGTTGTTCACTTAGAGTTACGTAAGTTTCCAGAGCCTGTTGGCAGTAGGCATAAATATCTCGTGGAGTGTCTTCAGAAATGAGAAGACGCATTGCGCTATGTAGAATCATCAGATGACGATAATGATCATCATGGAAAACATTCTTTAAAACAGCCGGTGCAGTGTACAATAAAAACTGCCGGAACTCAGTTGCTTTAAAATTATGGAACAGGGTAATTTCGTTTGGACGGCGACGATTAAATTCTGATGGGCAGTAGGACTGAAGCATAATCATTCTTGAATTCAAAATCTCCAGTTTCCTCCAATTCAACCTTTGAAATCCAAATTTTCCTTCCACATGTGCAGAAATGACTTTTTTAACATTTCCCAATCAAACAGAATGCATAGCTTCAAATGGAACACGTGTAACCAATCCCACCAGAGGCGATAAAGGACTTCTGCCTTTGTGATGATCTTCATCGATGACATTCTCGTAATCATCGTCTGTTCTAAGTTCATGTCTAAAGCCTGGGAAGACCATTGTCCCGGCAACGCCCGCAACTGTACATCGGTGAGCTTCTACTTTACACTTAGAACAGGCTTGTGCCGCAGTATGGCCATTGTGATTTAAAACGAATGCCCTCGCAGGTGCATCGGCAATGAAGCATCGTAATATCAAAGGAAGTCGTCGATTCCTTATTAAAATTCCACCTTCTTCACGTACTTGTGTAATTTCTTGAACAAATTGTTCATAAAATTCAAAGGGATTGGTTGGTTTGTGTCTCCCTTGGAATATGCCTGCTATTATAGGTCTTTTGTCTGAAATATTTAATATTCTATATTGATGTGGCCAGAATTGATCCAGGCCTTCATCCACTTTAGCACCATCTGTACTAAAGTCGATAATGATATTTTCTGGCAACATATTTACAGGAAGACCTTTCAATTTCTTCAAAAGTGTCTTTTTAAAACCAATATGCAGATATTCACCACCTGCTATTTGTTGAACTCTAGTGCCAGATTTGGTTGAATCTCCATTTCTGCGTTCCCGTCTTCTGAATCACTTAACCCGCTAGTAGCATCGTCGTTTATAATTCTCGGAGGAATATTATCATCTTCCAAATCTTCATTGATGTCTTCCTCATTAGAGCTTTGACTTTCTTCATCAACATCAGAATTAGAAACATGTTCCTCAAGGGCATATTGGATATCTTCAGCAGGAAAAACGTCCAATGGTAGTCCTTGAAATATTTCGGGCTCATCAGCGGTAGAATCATCAGAATCCGGTTCAACATTATGTCTATTTTCACGAATAGTTAACAATCGTCTTCTCTTCTGTCTCGAACTAAGTTCCGAAAATTTTTGAAATTTCGCAGACATCTCGCTCTGCTTTCCCTTTGAACTGTGTTATAATTCCTAATAAACAGGCAAAAATGCTGATTTTGATATGATGAAAACAATTTTCTCAGTGACGTCTTCATAATGTCATGTTTCTTCGCGTTTAGATAAAGAAATTTTAATCTCTGATATTTAATTTTATTCAGAAAAATTTGCAAAATTCAGCTTTTGGAATTAAAGAACTACAATTGTGCCTTTTTAGAATGTTTCTGGAGTTCAGAAAACTCTGTTTACGTTCTCTGATACATTCGGGGGGGGGGGGGGGGGGGGGGGGCTGTGAAAGCATTATTACCCATGTTAACAACAATAGAGAAAGCACCATGCAGATGGGGGGGGGGGTATCGTATATTTTGGTTGAAGTTTGCATCGTTTATAATAAACGAAAACTAAAAAAAAAAGTTTCATATGGTCAAAATTTTATTGCCGATAATTTAGTCTTCTTAATGCTAAGACACCCCAAAAATGTACAACCTCCAAGCTTAAACAATACTTCATTGCATTTGATTGAAAAGTATAGGAAAAAGTTTCTAGACAGCAAAAAAACAACATTGTATCGCGACACACAGTGATAGACAATATTGATTAAAATGATATAAGAAATAAGCGAACAAATTGAATTGTGGAAGCAAATAAGGGTTTTTAAAACAATGAAGGTAAGATGTAAATATAAAACTAATTAACATACAACCTTCATTATAAGTTCAAAATAAATAATAATTTATTGTTTCAACAATTGAAAAATATTTGAAAATATATTTACTTCACTTATTGGTAATAACTGACAGTTCGACGAATTTTTGAAGAAAAAAACATTTTTTACACAAATGGAATTTGTTTAAATAATTAAAAATATATTAACCGATGTCGATAAATATTCTACTAGACCAACGTAAATAATTTTAAGTAAAAAAAGAGAATACAGTTCTCAAAAGCTCGTTTTTATGAAGATTTGACATTTTGGGTTTTAAGGGTAGTTTTCAGGGACCAGGCGTCGATCCAGAGAGGTGACCTGGAAGGGGCGAAATTAGGAAATTTCATACACACAAAGAGCAATGATGATTAATGAAATTGACCAATTGTATAAACAGGCTCAATTGGATTACTAACAACTTACATGTGATTATGAGATTAAATAATTTTTTATACTTGTTCTCCATTTTGTAGCAAAAACGAAAAAAGTTACTGCGGGCTAATTTTTTAAATTTAATTTACTGAAAATTGTATAGTTTAATACAGAAAGTGGTGAATAAATTGCAGTTTTAATCACAAAGTAAATAAACATATTCTTAACTTGTTTTAAATGGAATTTCTCGATATGCATTGGCTTTAAAATTACTTGCTTGTGTGCCAGATGTATAATACGTACTTTTTCAAAATCTTGATCCTTTACTTTTCAAGAAATTTTTTCAACAAATGTCTTATTTATGAACAAAAGTTGTATACAATATGTGTTTTTATAAAAGGTTTCATTTTAAAATTAATAAAAATTAATTTTTAAGTTTTATTTCCTAATTTAAGTATAATATTTAATTATAAAAGACGTAATTTTTAACAAAATTGACATATTTTCAGTTTTTTAAATCTGGGAAAACATATGTCTAAAAAATTGTAGAAAAATACATAGTAATTGTTTAAAAAGCAAACGACAAATTAAGATTTCAGAAAAGTACGCATTATACACGTTATTAAAATTTTTGCAATAATTAGTGCATAACTAGTTAACATTTTGGTTAAATTGCAGAATAGGGGCGTCACCTCTGTTTTTCCTGGAAGATTTTTTTTTTCGACAACAAACTATTAGAATCTTTAATTGAGGTATAAATGAAGTGATTTCAGAAGGCCAAAGTTTAAAATTATTTTTACTTTTATTAATAAGATGTCTCAAATGTGGGTCTGTCACGGTCTTCCATTATTTCTGTGACCTGCCACAGGGGTGCCTTCCCGCCCCCACGAGACGGGTAAAAGGGGCAGGGGTGTGATTGAATATTATTTCTGCGACCAGTCACAGGGGTGCCTTTTTAATTAATTAATTAACCATTGAATTTTAATTATTTACAGTATTTCTGGCCGTACGGATGTTAAGTACAATCCTTCCGATGACGTGATAGCCCCATATTTGAGACATGTTATTAATAAAAGTAAACATAATTTTAAACTTTTGTCTCGTCAAATCACTTCATTAGGACTTCAGTTAAAGATTCTAATAGTTTTTTGTCAAACAAAAATTTGCTTACAACCAAAATAGAGCTGACGCCCGTATTCTGCAATTGCACCAACATTTTTAAGCATAAGACTTTTTAAATTATTTATTTTTGTATTAATTATATGTTTTTAATTAAAGCATTGATAACCGCATATAAATGTTGTTCAAAAGAACTTTTTGACAAAGCATCTGTAAACAATTCGTACATTTTCGTCGCAAATGCATCATCAGCTGTCACAGTAAAAGACGCTCTAATTAATGAAAAATGTGTACAATATATTTTTTCATATATGAAAAGTTATACTGTATACACCCATTACCATTTATACAATATATTTTTTCATAAACCCATTACCATTTAATGAAAAATTAAAACTCACCTTTTATTACACATTATACGTGAATATTAAAAATGCATCATTTCAAAAGTACTTGATAATTGATTAAATTAATTTCTTAGACTTATACTTATATTTTTTGGAAGGATAATTATTACAATAAAAATAAGTATACAATATAAAGTAAGAGTAAGATAATAAAAAATCCTCATTTTCGAAACTTACCCAAATGGTTTTGGATATTTCCAGGTTTTTTGCTCATGTACACATATTATTAACAGAGATATTAACCTAATTTAAGAACATTGTTTTTTTTTTGAAAATTATTATTCACGTAATTCTTAATTGCGATAAAACTCAGTTTTTACATAAATCTTTAGTATTATTATTTATTTCCTTATATGCAGCTTGAATTTTTACGCTACAAGCTTTGAAACATCAGATTTCAGGTTATAACCAGTCATAACGTTAGAAACAGGTTCAAGGTTATAAATATAAAAACTTAATATTTAAAAATTGTTGCAATTAAATAAGTTTATTGCAAAAGTATATTCCTTGCCTGTCTGACGAAATAGCCTACTCTTCTTATTTCGCCAGTCTTCCTCCCTCTCTGATGCATATTAATTCCATCAGGCAAAATAAGCAACATTTACTGTGCTTATTTCGCCAGACGTATCTGATGACGTAACCACTCCGAATACGTTATCGAGGGTGAAGCGCGAGATTAAGAGATATCGAACGAAGCGAGCCGTGAAGTAAGGTTATGTTTTTATTACCAGCACGCAGATGAGAAGTTAAAATCCTTCTTCTTCGTCTTTTATGATAAGAAAAAATCCTTCGTTCGTATTTCAAAAAATCTTTTGGTGATGAGCAATTATAAGATGCAGAAAAAGAAAAAGACACGCGGAACACTGACTGACTCGGACGGAAAACTCTCAAACAAGCTCAGCTGTCAACTGAAAGCGTGGGAAATGAGTTTATGGCGAGACAACGGCGGGGAGAACGGCCATCATTATTTTAATAGACTGAGCGCGCTTTTCAAATTTCTGATATCAGCAGTTTTATTTTTTTTTTCTCGTGATGCAATTTGGAATATTTGAATTTTAATAAATAAACAATATCTAGGGTTTAACTAAGATCTAATTTAATCATTATTATGGAATTATTATTTATTAATTATCTGTACGATTTATGCGCGCGTGCGTCGCAGACAGCCTCTCATACGCAGTCATACGTGAAGGACGTCGTGATGGCGATATGAGACTCAATGCACACGCACGCTTCTACCCATCACGGCGTTACGGCTGGTGATGGCAGGATGCGTGCGTTATGACTCGCATCGTGCGACTCGCACGCGTGCTTGAAGTGTGCGTCGCACGATTGTTATCTGGGTAAACTCGCATACGAGAAGGACTCGAATAAAGTTTTAAAATGTCCTTGTTGAAGAGTGTGATCAATAATTAGCTAGAAATTATGAAACATTTCAGAAGAATTAAAAAATGTTAATTGCAGAGTTTAAATAAACAGCGGTATGAAATTTCTAATCCAGTTGACGAGAGTCTCAGCGACAGTCGAAGAAAATCGAGAAGAAAGAAAACAAAAACAAAAATTATTCATAGCGTCACAAGCTCTATCCGCACCTACGCTTCTATGCATATGCACATACACACCCATACATACAATATTTTTGAAGCATACCCGACTTTATGGCTTATACGCAAACCTATAATAAACTAATTTAATACTACCACATACAGCGCTATATACACTAACGGACTATCGCAGTTTCTCACGCTGAATGTCAATATTCGACCGGCCCGTATATACTCACTAGGTGTTACTTTCACCGCTTGTGAGAATCAGAGCCATATCTGTAGTATGAAAGGGCCCGAGAATGTCTCACTGCTGAGAAAGCTTGTGTAAACGAAATCTTTTATTGTTTTTAGATGTAATTTAACTGCACTTAACAATATTATAGGCACGAAAATGTTAGAAAGCTAATTCAGTTATTCTTTCAATTGTAATGTAATTTATAAAATTATTCAGAGCTGCAGATCGAGCTAGAAATTTAACTTCACCATACCTAAAATTTGGGAGCCGCAAAACAGAAGGTGCATGATTACCACTGTAAGTTGGCGTTTAGGTCGAAAATGCACGACTCGAACTTCGGTTTTCTTAGGTCTTCTGCTGCACGATGATTGCCAATATGAAAGCTTCGGTGTTATATTTATATCTCGATCTGCATTTAAAAGAAATTTGCGATTTTAATGATTCGCGTGATTCTTAATTTCATGTATGCGTCGATTTTGAGTTTATGTTTTTCACTTGTATATAATATGGATATTATTACT
>NC_046658.1:26511165-26520650 GCF_010883055.1 Belonocnema kinseyi
AAAATATTATAATCATATTAACGACTAGCTGACTAACTTTTAATAGAAATAGTTCAAATTTCAACTAAAACAATTAGTTTTCTGCCAAAAAATAAACTTTGAATAAAATACATAGATTAATACTACTTTGACTAAATTAATAAATCATTAAGAAAAATTTAAGAAAGTGGTTCCACTTTCAACCAGAAAAGTTGAAAAAATCGTTAAGATTCTTTGAAATTGCTTTAAATTATTGAAATTAAATGAAAATTCGTTGGAATATTTTGAAACATTCTAAAATGTTTAAAATCCTTTAAAATCTCTTGAAATTTTTTAAAGCTCTTGAAAATTCCTTAGAACCTTTTAAAATACTCTCAAATACTTCGAAACCTTCAAAATTATTAAAATTCTTTAAAAATCGGTTAAATTATAAAAATGAATTGAAAATTCATTAACATCTTCTTAAACATCCTCCAATATTTAAAATCCTTTAAAATCTTTTAAAATCTCTTGAAAAGTTTCAAAGCTCTTAAAAATCCCTTGAAATTTTAAAAATACCCTAGAATATTACAAATCTTTTACAATCTCATACTAAATTATTGAAATCAATTCAAAATTCTTTGGAATCTATTAAAATCTCCTAAAATATATTAAATCTTTCAAAATCTCATATTAAATTACCTTAATCAACTGAAAATTCCTTGTAACATTTTAAAAAACTCTTAAATGCTGCAACACATCCAAAATATTTGGACATACCTTGACGTGTTTTTTTTAAAGATTTTTAAAGTACTTCTTTAAAATTCTTTGTAATTCCTTAAAATTATAAAAATAAGATGAAAATTCCTTGAAATCTTTGAAAACATCCCCAAATGTTTAAAATCCTCTAAAATCTTTTAAAATCTCTTGACATTTTTTTAAACTCTTGAAAATTTCTTGAAATCCTGAAATATTTCAAATCCTTTATGATCTCATTCGAAATTCTTGAAATCAATTGAAAATTCCTTGGAATCTGTTAAAATATTTTGAAATATATCAAACCCTTTAAAATCTTATATTAAATTACTTTAATCAATGTACAATTCCTTGGAATCATTGAAAATTCTCTCAAATTTTTTTAATCTTTTGAAATACCTAAAACATTTTTTTTATATTTCTAAAGTACTCTGGATTTAAAAAAAAATAATCCTTTCAAAATTTATTAATTCTTTGAAATTCCTGTGAATCATAAAAATAAATGGAAAATTTCTTGATATCTTTTAAAACATCCTCAAATATTTAAAATTCCCAAAAATCTTTTGATATTTCTTGAAATTTTGTAAAGCTTTTGAAAATTCCTTGAAATTTTAAAAGTACCCTAAAATATTTCAAATCTTTTAAAACATCCTCAAATATTTAAAACTCTTCGAAATCTTTTGAAATCTCTCGAAATTTTGTAGAGCTTCAGATTGAAATTTAGAAAAGAGAAAAATTTCAAAACGTTATATACTGAAATGTTTGTACATAGATTAGAGTTTTGAAAATGGGATCAATAAAAATTCACATATTTCGAAATTTAATAGCCAAAAATTGTAAACTTGGAAGTTTATTTACAAAAAATTAGTAATCATAAATAAATTGAAGGCGTTTAAAATTTGAAATTATGTTTTTCAAAAAAAGATATATAATTTCATAATTATATACAAAAATTGTTTAAGAAATAGTTAAATTTTAACTCGAGTAATTTCTATTGAAACTTAAATTTAATAGTTTAACTAATCTACAAACAGCTACATTTTTAATGTTTTAAAATTTTTCTGTTTTTTAAATTTCAGTCTGAAATAATTTCATTTACAGATTGTCTAATTGAAAAACATAAATACATAATTAATTTTTTATAAATAAACTTCCGAGTTTACAATTAAAAATTTGAAGGCATGAATCCACTTGATTTGAAAATTACTCTTATTGAATAGTTGAAAATTTTTGAAACTTCAATTTCGAAAGCTTTGAATTTTTATTAATCCTATTTTCACAACTCTTATTTACAATCATTTTAATATTTAATTTTTTGAAAATTTTCTCTTTTCTAAATTTCAATCTGAAGCTTTAAAAAATTTCAAAAGTTTTTTAAGGATTTTAAATATTTGAGGATCTTTTAAAAGATGTCCAGGAATTTTTAATTAATTTTTTTAATTTACAGTAATTTTGACGAATTAAACGAAAGGTTGGGAGGGTTATTTAAAAAAATTCCGAAGTACTTTAGAAATCTTAAAAAAAAAGTTCTAGGTATTTAAAAGAATTTTGAAGGATTTGAAAAATTTCAGAGAAATTACTTCCCGAACAACCCAGATTTTTGACCAAAATCCTTTGAAAAGTATTATTATATTTAAATGAATAATTTTATTGTTTGTTTTACTAAAAGAATTGGTCACATTTGCTAAGCTTTAAAATTCTTTATTCAAATTATGAGCTTTGAAAATGAAAACATTTCAAATCTTTAGTTCATCAAAATTGAGTGTTCGTAAAGTTCGAGCATTTAAAAGTAAAAAACCTAGGTAATTTTATAAACAATTTCATAAATTTTATGAAATTAATTTTCAAATACAGATACTTTTAATATATTCTATTTAAAATTTCGAATTTTTTCAACTTGAATCTCGCGCTTCGAGCTCGGATATTCATTCTTTACATTTGTAATGCTTGAATAAAACTTTATCAAAAAGATCTCTTTTAGATGGCAGTATTCATATGCGTCTTCATATTCTGGATTGTCTACTCAATTAAGTATATTCAGAGATTAAGTTTCTCAAAGCTCTGTAGGTTTTGAGGTACACAATCTCTTCGTGACACTTGCGCTGCGCGCTCGATTTCCGACAGATATTTGTGAACAGGTTTTTTTAAATCTTTTTTTTCTCGGCAACTTTCGTCGTTTTTCCACACATTTTAATTTTATCTTTTTACTTTCAATTTTATTTTTCACGAACAAAACAAAAATTACGTGTCCTATCAAGAAGCTATTCTTAAGGAAATTGTAGATCTTTTTTGGATAACAATTTTTGTTAATTCATCTTTTCTCGTATTCTACATAATTTATCCACAAAATGTTATTTTTGATTTTTCATTATTTTTTATACAATCAAAATATGATCTTTAGATTTTTCAAAAAATCCAAAAATTTTTTACGATAATTTTGTAGGACTTTCAAAAAAAAATGTTTTTCTCCTTTTGACTTTTTTTCATATCGTGCGTTTTTTGGCGTAAAATTTTGATTTTCGTTTGATTAAAAATTTTTTGAAAATGCTATAACTCTGGGAATTTTTTTTTTATCAAAAAAAGTCATTAGAATCAATTGTTTTTTATTTTTAATACTATAAATATCCGTGCATAGAATTTGAAATTCAGAAAAAAGTGGTCTCAAAAATTTTCAAAATGCGCCACTTTTTGAATTTGTATCTAATTTGGCTGGTTAACGAACTCGTCTTTTATTTTAGGACATAAAAAAGTGTCCCAAAGATGGATTCGAAGACTTTTCTCTCTGTCCAAGATTCCTCAAATAATCGTCTAAATTTTAAGCGATTAATTTTTTCCGTGTTTACAGTCCATTCAGTGTATACACTCAGGATAAACAGTGAAAACAGCGCAGAGATAAATGTACATTTCTTATTGGTAGTCTTACGTCACGTGATGTGTGCACATTTATTTCAAATCTTGCAACTGAAATAGTATGATTCCCTTCTTTAGCTCATTTCAAACTGCATAGGGATATTCATTATTGCAAATGTCTCTCCAACTTAATTAAGTTTACATGTATAATATATTTTTACAACTTTTCACACATTTATATGTTGCAATATTTCTGTCTGCATCGAAAGATATAAGCTTTTTTAGATGGCACTACTTTCGGAACGTGTCGGTTAGGGCGCATTGGTGTATGAAGCAACCGCCGCTTTTCTCAGTTGCAGCGAAGACCACGCAGTTGCCTATGTCGCATAACCGGTGCGAGTGAAACCGGCCGGCAATCAACATATGCACGCGCGATCTGACTTTTAGAGCCGGATAAAGAACCTGATGCCCAAATTTATTACATCGTATAAGAATCCGAATAGAACCCGATAAAAATCTGGGTAGGGTAATATAGGCACCAATTGTTCTCCGGATATAGCCGGATAAAAAACCCTATAGACCAAATCCATTACACCGTATAAGAATCCGGATAGAGTCTAAAAAAATCCGGATACGGATAGAACTCGACAAAAATCCGGATAGTAAAATTTAGAGACCGACAAAATTCCGTATAGATACGAATAAAAAACAGATAGAGGGAAAATTGTTTGCGCCGGTAAAGTTCCAGATTGAACCGGATGAAAAATAGGATACAAATACAATATAAGTTTCCAGATAGAACCCGAGAAAGAACCGAACAGGGTAATATGCGGGTCGAAAACAATCCATAAAGACACAGATACAAAAACAGATTGAATAAATATTATGGACCGGTCAATTACCGGATAGAACGGATAAAAATTAGGACACAAATACCGTGTAAGTTTCCGGACAGAACCCGAGAAAGAACCGAGCAGGGTAATATGCGGATCGGAAAAATTCTGTATAGAAACAAATACAAAAACAGATCAAATCAATATTATGGACCAGTTAATTGCCGGATAGAACCGGATAAAAAAAGGACACAAATACCGTGTAAGTTTCCGGATAGAAACTGAGAAAAAGCCGAGCAGTGTAATATGCGGATCGAAAAAATCCGTATAGACACATATACAAAAACAGATAAAATAAATAGTATGGGTTGGTCAATTGCCGGATAGAATAAGATAAAAAAAAGGACAAAAATACCATATTAGTTTTCTGATGGAAACTGAGATTTCCTAGATTTCCTAAATGCTTCTAGGTTTCCCTAGGAACATTTAGAGGAGCGATATTAAGGTTGATATCGTAAGAGTGACAGAGATGGTAATAAAGCACTCTTAGTGCCGCATTGTGCCTTTGGATGTAGGTAGTTTTCGCGTCAGTTGGACAACTAGAGAGTATGTGAGTTAAATGCTCGGGATGTGCATGGAACGCCCTGCGGCTATCATTGGGAATGTCTTGGCTCAAAATGTGGCGACGGTATGTTAAGGTGGAAATGACACCATATTGGCACGCCAAAATGAAACCCTCCGTACCAGATTTTAATCCGGGTGATTTAAGTAAAGCAAAAGTTAGCTCACATGACATTGACTGAACCTCCACATTTCTGTGGAAGATACCGTGCATCTTCCTATCGAGGAGCTGTTCAGGATAGTTTTTCTCTTGTGCCTTCTTAATCCGGGCTTTCAGGAGTGAATACTCGAAATAGATAAGATTTGATGCATTTGGCTCACCCCTAATACTGAAGTTAAGTCCGAGTGTTACAGCAGCCTCCTCCGCTGCTTTGTACAGAAACGCTACTTTGTCCACTTCTTTGTGATTCCTGACCATTTTAAGAAAAAGGTCTCTTCCATTGGCGACTCTATGTGCTGTACCCAGAATAATCCTGTTGTGAAGACATTCAAGACTCAATATTCCGCGACTACATGGACGGCGTGAGATGTAGAGTCGCGGAATCTGGGCTCGTTCTTTGTCCATGGTACTACTCCAAATGAATAGAGTACTACCGGGACGGCAAGCATGTTCGTTGCAGATACTTTGCTCTTCGCCGACAGTTCTGAAAACCACATCTGCCGAATGAGACGTTTGTATTTGCTTCGGAGAGTATCCTTCAGAGATGTCACATCCTGAATGCGGCTCTGTTGCATGCCCAGGTATGTATAAGTCTCTTCAGCGCAAAGGTGTCGTATAGCGCTCCACCAATGAGCTAAGGATCTTCAGGGATGCCATTAAGTTTTCCTTGCATCAATTAAACCTTGGCGCATTTGTCTAACCCAATTTCCATTCCAATTTCCTTAGTATATCGTTCGACAGTCCCTGGAGCTAGATGTAGTTGCTCTTTGTTTTCAGCATAGATCTTAAGACGTCCACGTAAAATACATGAGTGACCTTGTACTTTTGATCTGCAGGTTTGCCGCATAAGTACCCGTCGGAATGGCGAAGTGCTAGAGATAGTGGCAATAATGTAAGGCAAAAGAGGAGTGGGCTCATGTTGTCGCCCTGAAAGACACCTTCCTGAAAGGTGACCTTGTTAGTTCTCACACGAATTTTTCCAGATAAAATGGTAAATCTGATTTTCCAAAGCGGCATCAATCTCTCTATGCACCTAACGATTTGCGGATGAACCTTTAAGCTTTTCAAAAGATAGGTGATACGTCTATGGGAGGTCAAATCGAAAGCTTTCCGATAATCAATCCAGGACATCCATAGGTCACGCTGGTAGAATGCTGCATGTTTGCAGACCCATCTATCGATGAGCAGGTTCTCCCGACATACCGCTACGCCTTTCTTTGAGCCTCGTTGTTCATACATTGCTTGCCACACAGGTTCAATTGCCGGAACAATCTTATCATTTAGGATAGCTGTGAATATCTTATGCAGTGTGTTCAGACAAGTGATTGGCCTCTAATTCTTCGGATCAGCTATGTTGCCTATTTTCAGCAGGAGTATTGTGCGCCCTTTCACCAACCACTCCGGAATCGGCTCTTCCGACTTTAAATATGATGTGAAAATACGGGCCAAATGCTGATGGGTTGAAGGAAACTTCTTCCACCAGAAGGTTGATACAATATGGTCCCGGTGCGGAATAGTTCTTCATCGCTCTTAATACTTTTTTCACCTCCTTGGTAGTGATGGGTGGGCATTCTTTATCAGGTGTTATCAGGGCACCACACAGCTCCTTGGAGCTATGTATATTTTCTGTGCCTTCGTCCTGTCTATGCTGCACTTAATAGAATTCTCTCCAAAATACTTCGACCTCCTCTGGTTTGGGCGGGTGGTCGACAGTAACTGGATGGTTTTGGAACAATATGCTGCCTGATGGTCAGCAGCTTTTACTCGTTAAGTGTGGCGGTAAAATTCCTGCCAGACGCGATGTAGTCAATCACACACTGAATGCGGGACGCGTACTGTCTTGCCCAGCCTATCTTAATGGCAAGTTGATGCATTCGTCATTGGGTCTCATGATGAATTGTTGGTTTTGTTTTAGGGTTCGCATCGGCCACAACTCTCGCTCCATCATACACACAATAATTGGCTCTAGAGTGGTACAGGGACCCTCTATGCCTATATATATATATATATATATATACATATACATACACACGAGGTGTGTTCAAAAAGTAAAATGACTTTTCAATTTTCGCGGGCTACGTACATTCAAGTTTAAATTTTTTGTTTTGTTGTGATGGTATACTCGTCACGATCATATGTTCACAGTTTTGACTATATAGCTCGTGTTGTTTTTCTGGCAGAGGCGTAAAAGGTTCGAAGGGTTTGGTGTGCTCGGCGATTTTCTTTTTTCGAAAAAATGGAGCAAAGAGTTTGCATTAAATTTTGTGTGAAACATGGAATGCAGTGCTCTAAAACTCTTGAAATGTTGACAGTTGCATACAATGAGTCTACTCTGAGTAAGAAAAATGTGTATAAGTGGTACAAGCTGTTCCAAGAAGGCCGAGAGAATGTCAAAGACGAACCTCGCCCTGGACGTCCCAGCAAGTCAACAACAGATGAAAACGTTCAATTAGTGGAAGAAATGGTGTTGAAAAATTGCCGAATTACCATCAGAGAAGTTGCTAAAAGATGTTGGCATATCGGTTGGCTCATGCCATGCTACCTTTTCGGACGTTTTGGGCATGAGACGTGTGTCAGCGAAATTTGTTCCAAAACTGCTTAATTTTGATCAAAAGATCCATCGCATGACCATCGCTCAGGAGATGTTGAATGAAGTCAATAATGATCCTGATTTTCTCAAAACGTTTATAACTGGGGATGAATCGTGGGTATCTGGTTATGACGTCGAAACTAAAGCCTCAGTGGCTCGTCTCAGTGGAATCGTCTCAGTGGAAGCATCCTGATTCTCCAAGACCGAAAAAAGCACGTCAAGTTCGGTCAAATGTGAAGGTTTTGCTCCCTGTCTTCTTTGATTACCGTGGCGTAGTGCACCAGGAATTGTTACCACAAGGTCGTACGGTCAATAAGGAGTATTACCTTCAAGTAATACTGAAAGAACTCAGTCGCTCAATCGCTGAAAGAACTCAAGGCTATACCACAAAATGATTATCAGAAATGCTTCCATGATTGGAAAAAGCATTAACACAAGTGCATTATATCTGAGGGGGATTACTTTGAAGAGGACAACATAAATATTGAGGAATAAATGATTACTTTTTGAGAAAACCATAAATTCACCTTATATATATACCCATGAAAGAAGCATCGATTGAACGCGTTTCAATCGTCTTTCAAGTCGTATGAAATGTATATCTTAAAGAGGAATGGCAGATTGCTGACGATAGGCGAGAGGTACCAGTGAATCAGGGAAGTGATTATTTTACGATTCACCGAGAAATATTTTGTTATCGATTAAAAACCACGATCAATCGTAATAATACTATTGGGATCCGCTGCTCTTCAATACGTCATCTGTTTTTTCATTGCGGCCAAAATCTGAACTCGCGAAACCATGAGGTAGGATTTGAAGATGCATTTTAATTTTATGTTAACAACCATTTTTTAATTACTCCGCTTAGTTTAAAATACTAAGTTAATGAAATCAATAAAAATTTATTGGAAACTAAGTGTTACATATGTGTAATTTTCATCGCATACAACGAAAAAACACGATTTATGTTAAAACTGTTTTTGTCAAAACTGTTATGGTAAAATAATTATTTTCTTCAGAAAAACAGTTTTAACAAGAAATGTGGTTTCTCACTAAATACGATAGAAATTCTACATTGAACACTTAATTTTTGAACAATATTAATTTTTTGTATTCACTTATTGTTCTAAACTAGTAAAAAAGTGCTAAAATTGGTTTCAACTCCAATTTAAAATGCAACTCAAAAATGCTACCTGGTTTCGCAAGTTCGCGACAGTGCAGTGTACAGTCCCTAACTTATCTGAATTTTCCTATTCAAATTTACTTGCAGCGGCTTTCATTGAGAACTTGAAACGATTCATGCGTTTCTTCTGTCAATCGTACATCACGAATTAAACTTAATTTAGTTTTTTGAGATAAAATTATAACTTCCTAATGCAACTTCCAAATGTTAGGCTAGTCCCGGCCGTCGACATTTAAACTGAATCCGGGATGTATGGAAAAAGTCATGACCGCCCACATGTACAATTAGGTATTTTCACTTCAACTATCAACTAACTTTACTTTGTTGAATAGAGAAAATCTAGAGGAAGTTTCTTCGAGCGCCCAGGCATCAGTGTCGATGCAGACGGTCTTGACTTAGTTTTCACATCCCAGCCTTGGTGGTTTGAATGTCATGTACAGTCTGTCAAGTTAAAGCGTGGGTGGCTTTACTTGCAGTCGGTAAGGTGTATCGACATGATTTTGGTGTCAAAATATTAAGAAGAGCTCCCTCTTT
>NC_046658.1:26520750-26528031 GCF_010883055.1 Belonocnema kinseyi
GAGGGAGCTCTTCTTAATATTTTGACACCAAAATCATGTCGATACACCTTACCGACTGCGAGTAAAGCCACCCACGCTTTAACTTGACAGACTGTATTAATATTAAACATCACTAGTAAAGTTTTATACAGTATTCATCGTAGAAATCTATTTTGTGCAGTAAAAATTTATCATTTGGGAAGATTGTATCCGGTATAAATGTCAATCAGTTTCAATTTTTGGAAATATCCCTTTAAACCACCTTGTCTTCTTTACTATGCCCCCTTATAATAGTGGAGACACATTTTGTGTCGTATGTGGTAGATACATTATACTCAAAAACAGAATGCCTTTAAGGCAGTATTCTACTTTGAAACGCTCGAAAAGAAAGTTATTTTTGATAACTTTTTCTGAGATTATTGATAATGATATCGATTTAAGGTTTGTTAGGTCTAATAAACACACTCTTGAAATAAATTTTTTTTAAATTTTCATTTATTCTCTGCACTTTTTATACATAAAAACGTCAGTCAAAGTCAACTCCTCAAAAAGTTGGTAGGTCCGCGCTGTTGTAAAAATCTTGAGAATGGGCGGTCCACAACAAAAAATTAAATAGTTTTAGATTCAGCATGACTCCAGCAACCGCTGGGACTAGGATTTCTGATATACATGCAAAGATAAAAAAATAGCGAAAAAAAACAAACAAAAGAAAAAAAGTGGGCTTATTTTCAAAGTTTTTTTAAAAAAAGTACCAAAAATATTCATACTTTTTGAGAAGTTGACTTTGACTGACGTTTTTATGTATAAAAAGTGCATAAAATAAATCAAAAATAATTTTGAATGTATTTCAAGAGTGTGTTTTTTAAGCCTACCGAACTCTGCATCGATGTCATTACCAATACTCTCAGAAAAATTTCAAATATAACTTTTTTTTCGAGCGTCTTAAAGTAGAATGCTGCCCTAACAGATTCTGTAAAAAATATGCACATTAATTGTTATGGTGGCGCAAAAGAAAGTCTTGACCATTCTTGGATTCCTCATATCATTTTTTTGACTTGTCTGAGTGACATTAGCAAACATTGCAAAGATAATGAAAAAAAAACCTCGCATCTGTCTGCCTATGATTTGGCGTGAACCTTCAAGTCATGAAACGGATTATTACTTTTGCTTATGCAGGATAGTTCTATTGAAACAAATCAATGCAACAATCAGAACAATATAAACAATGCAGAGGGCATGGAAGTGTCAGAAAATGAAGAAAGTAGAGAAGATGATCTAGAGAAAAGGGTCCGCATCGGATAGTGAAATTGAAAAAAAGGATACTTCAACCAAGAAGAACTAAGCAATTTAATTCGAGATCTAGGCCTTTCTAAGGAAAGTACAGAACTCCTAGCATCAAGACTTAAAAAAAAATTGTTTAGCACCTAACCATAAGATTAGCTTTTACCGTGATCGTGATAGACCCTTTAGAAATTTTTTTCGGTAGGAGACTTAGTATATTCTAATATTGTGAAGGGATTAGTTGAAAAATTTAAAAGCATACCATATAATACTAAAGAGTGGCGATTATTCGTGTTTTGATTATTAAAGTGTTTTGTTGCATAATGGTAATAAATATGTACCTCTGCCAGTTGCACATTCTGTTACACTCGGCGAAAAATACAAGACTCTTCAATTTCTTCTGATTAAATTGAATTACAATAGCCACAAATGGCAGCTCTGTGGAGCTTTAAAAATCATAATAATGCTAGGACTACAGAGTGGATTTACAAAATAGCAGTGTTTTATATGCTAATGCGATAGCCGAGCTCGTTAGCAGCATTATGTAAAAAAATTGGACTCTTCGAGAAAACCTTAATCCATGATCATTAAATTTTATAAATAAAAATTTAGTAGATCCAATCAAAGTGCTGCTACCACCATTACATATAAAACTCGGTTTAGTGAAAAAAGTTGTTAAGCCAATGAGAAAAACAGAAGTTAATGCTTATTAGTATGTTTTTGAGAAGTTTTCTAAACTTTCCAATGCTAAAATAAAAGAGGGAGTATTTTACGGCCAGCAAATTAGGGCTTCGCTAAACGATGATGAATTTGAGCGAAGAATGACTATTAATGAAAAAGAAGAATGGCAAAGTTTAAGGCAAGTTTGCTCGAACTTTTTAGGATATCATAAACACCCTAGCTACAAAGAAATAGTTGATAAAATGATTGAAAATTTAGGGTGTTTAATAAATTTAAAGATTCATTTTTTTGATTCTCACATCGATTGGTTCCCTGAAAATTTAGGTGATATGAGTGAAGAGCAGAGAGAGAGAGAGAGAAAGGTTCCATCAGGACTTTAAAGTCATGGAGCATAGATATAAAAGTGGATGGGATACTCATATGATGTCTGACTATTGCTGTTGCCTAAAAAGGGATATGAAGACTGTTCATAAACGAAAGAGTATTCGAAGATCATTTGAGTCAAAAAACCCTGGCGTTGGCGCCCCCGTTTCTGTAACGGGTAAGTTCATAAAGAAGTGGTACCTCTCCGTGGTTCATAATGGATAACGCTAAAACCACTTTAACTGAATTGAAAGCGTTTCTCACGCTGCATTAAGGTAGTTTAAATTTAATTTATTCAAAAAGTACCTAATACTATAGCATTCTTGAATAGCGACAAGATTACAAATTCTGAACAGCACAAAACCCACATAAAACTTTTTCAGATTTTTCCAAATTTGACCATTAAAATCTCTTAACCTTCATCACAGGATATCCACTTAAACCTAAAAGTACCCTGATTTTGTTGGTTAGCGATGAATTTTGTGGGTTTGACCTTGAACTGATCTCGATACTGAACTGATGGCATCAAACAGACACCGTATTAGAATTTAGCGACCACTTAAACCTAAAGGTGTCCTGACTTAGTTGGTTGGTCATGGATTTTGTAGGTTTGACCTTAGGTTGACTTTCATACTGATCTTTCGGTATCAAACGGACACCGAATTCGAATTCAACGACCACTCAAACCTAAATGTACCCTGATTTAGTTGGTGAGAGATAAATTTCTTTAGTTTGACCTTGTATTGACCTTGATGCTGACATGATGGCGTCAAACGGACACCGGATTCAGATTCAGCGACCTCAAAAACATCAGGTACGAGTAAGTATTTTGCATTTCCAATTGTTTCCAATTGTGTACTTGGAATTTGGCAGGTGATGGCAGCACTTTCGTCTGGAGGGAATTGTTTAAAGACAGTAATTCACTTTTTTGGTTAAGATTAGAACAAAAAACAAACGAATATTTTAAAAACGTAAAACTTCAGAAAAGCCATCAGAAAGAGGTCTACATTTTCTATTCATCGTCATTCCTAACACATAAGTTCATACTATGATAAAACATCTTTTTGATAATTAGACTTTCTAAATCAAATAGTAAATTTATATCAATGTCGGTAATGTTTTATTATGTAACCCTTAGATTTAGAGTACACTGATAGAAATTTCTGTATTTTACAATACATCGCAACACAAAATGTAATGTGAAATTACAATTTTGGTATTGTAAAGTGAAATTACAATACACATATTGTGAATTGAAAGCTGCGCGTGTCCGCCGCTGCGAAGGAGCGCCATATTATATGTATCAGCTGAAATATTAATGGGTTTATTTTGTGCAATATCGGAGTCGAATATTTTATTTAACAATGAGGCAAAAGTTAAGTTTATACATGCAAAATATGTTTTTCATCTGGAAGCAAAAACAGAAGTTGGTATTTTCGTAGTAACTTTTAGAATGTCTTGATTTTTATTTTTATACTGCGAAAATACTAATTTCTGTTTTTGTTTCAGATGAAAAACATATCTCCCTAAATTTCAATTTTTCATTCTCTTTCTTAAGAAAGTGTCTATTGCGCGTAATTTTATGACTTTTAAAAGTAATACTTCTCTTCTTAAGCGGTCCTTAATAATGAAAATGAAAAAATTAATTGTTTTAAAGTGAAATCCAAGTACCATCTTAACCTAAAACTTGAAAACTTTTCAATTTTTCTGATTTTTTTTAATTGCGAAGTTTTTGTGATGTAGCTGGTTTGGTTTATATTCACCAACTAAATTTGTTTCAAGTAATGTCAAATTCAATATAAAAATAATCACATTTAATTACTTCTAAGAGAAAAAAGCGAGAAACATTCTCTTACACCGCGACACCGTAACACAAAAATTTAATTTCCTCCGAACTGAATAACTTTTTTAAATAACAATTTATTAAATCTTATTCAGCATCCCCATATCTCGAAAGAATATTTTTATTTTTGTAAAAAACTAAAAAAATCTACTTCTAATCGATACTGCAGGCCGATTTTTAAAACCTATGAAATTCTACACTCTTAAAAATTTCTGTATAATTTCGCAACACATGTATTGTAATTTTACAATACATGTATTGTGATGCAGATTTTTGTGGATGCTGTGAAATTAAAAAACATTTGTTGTAATTTCACAATACTGTATTGTGACGATACAATTTCATGTATTGTAAAATTACATTACGTTTTGGTAATAAACTTCCAAAACATTTATTGTGGAATCACAACAGAAATTTTTAATAGTGTATCACATAATTTCTACCACTAATGATTAACGTACAATCAACTTTTTTATTATTCGCAAGGTAGCCACTAAAATCAAAGACAAATTTGGAACCATTTCTTGTTAAAAGAATGTACACCAGTCAATAAAAATCAAAGTTTAAATTTCAAAGGTGAACCTTTTTTATTTAAAGTATTGAGAATAAATTGCAAGTTAAACTATTCAAAGTGGAAGTTTTCTGAACACTGAGTATTTTAAATATGTATAGTTATATATTTAAAATGCTCAGTGATCCGAAAACTTTAAATGCTTTAATTGTAATTAAAACATTTAAACTAGCATGTAACTTTCTTTATTTTGAAATTATGGCATGCGAAATTGAAATATGAAAAATGTACATTTTTAATCTTGTTTCGATTTGATTTGAATAAGTAAAAATTTAGAGACTTAACATTACACTTTAAAATTCAGGCTCCTAAATTGCTTAATTTAAACTTAATAATTGCTTAATTTTAGCATTTAAAACTCTGTTTCAAAAAATTTGAAAATTTAAAATGATAAAATCTTATTCTTTGATATGATAAAATGTAATAAAACGTTCATACTGTTATATGAGAGCTTATGAAAGTATGATATAGACAACTGGGTATAAAGAATGAAAATAAACTTTTGATTAGACTTTTGTGATCATGACCACCACTTGCATCTTGGGATGACTCACCATCTCCTATATAAACTGACTAGCCTCTTGGCTCGGGACCATTCAATTACGCACTCTAGAAGCGGAAGCTCCGCCCGATTGATAAAGTCTCTTATAGTTAATTGTAAGTCTCAAAAGTCTTCCAAAACCCCCATTTCCTTCCCCCGGACTCTTTTCTCACTTTTTAAAAACCTACTCGAGGAAATTGCAAGATCACATTTGGCGACCGTGACAGGACCATCACGTATTCATTGGGAAGAAAGACCCTTTTCCCAAGGACCCGGACTGGAACCTTCAAGGAACTTCAAACCGAAGAACCAAACAAGAAAAAGGAAAACATCAGGGAAACCCTTCAAGACCCGAAGATCCCTCTATAAACAAAGGTTTTTCCACAAGCCCCGTGGATCAGGAATCTCGACGACAATCGATTCACCTGAGGAAAATTTGGAGACAAAGAGATAGGGAAATGAGCCGACTATTGACACTTCTGCTTTGGGTGAGCACGAAAACATTTTAATCTTACCATTTTCTCGACACATGTGGAATTTATACAGCAAATACGAAAAATACACCTAAGAGAAGGTCAATAGGCAAGTGTCTCAACAAAAGACCCTACACCCACGTTCACCAAAGCAAGCGTGAATACATCAAAGGAATTAATAACAGTGTGGTGTAAACAAGGAACAAGTGTAACATAATCATAAAACAAGTGTTTATTTAAAACCATACATATGGAAAAGTTATAAAGCCAGTGAGTGACAAGTGTTAACCTCAAAAGGTCGCTTATAATTTGCATACGAAGTGACGCGTCATCAAAATTCAAACAAGTGGAGTCCCCAATAAATGTTCAACTATCGCCAACCACAAGGCTTCAAGAGTGAATCTTCCACGAGCAACAGCGAAGCAGAATCGCAGCACAACAGCTCAGAAGTGAGCATAAATTTCTACGAAACCACCAACGACAATAGTTACTTCCCCCACCTACACCAAGTAAAAATAATCCTGCCCAAAATGAACACCATAAAGAAATTCCTGTCTAATGAGGACATCACCGCAGCTTCAAAAGAAGAATTAGTAAGACAATTCTTCGAAATGAAGAAAACTCTCAGAGAAACCCAGGAACAGCTTTCAAAAATACAAACAAACCCACCACTACAACAACAGCTGACCGTAGAAACAGCAGAACACCCGTACAGACTAACCATGGATAATCGAAGAACTCTGGATGCTCTATTAAGGAACTTATGTGAATTTGATGGCACACAGGAAGTGAACGCCTTCAAAAACGACATCCGCGACTTGGTAAGCGAAATCTACGCTCTAGCAGAAAACGAATCAATGAAAACAGCACTGCTTGCTGACCCGCTAAATGCCATCAGGTCCAGAAAATTAAGAGGATACGCGCAACGGGTGGTTATGCGAATCCCACCACCTCTCACAGTGAAATACTTGGAAGAGGCCCTTACCATGGAATTCGGCTCTAGGGGCAAGTCCTTGCCCCAGTTAACAAGGGAAAGAGACCAAATGTGCCAGATGATGAACGAGAGAGTCGAATCATTCATTAAAAGATATCAGGAAATGGACAGGAAAATCCAAAGATCGATAGACGATAGCTCGGCCGAATTCAAAGACTTTGAGAGACGCAAGGAGGAAACTGAACGAGTAAAAAAGTTCATTGGGTGCCTCCGCACAGAAATCAAGTATATGGTAGCAAACTCGCGGCCAGTAAGACGACGCCTACCAGACAGCCTTGCAAGAGGAAAAGGAATTCCTGGACAAGGAAAAGGAATGGTTTAAGTAATCAACCCAATTTGCAGCTAGGAGAAACCTACAGCCACCCAGGCCAGCAATAAGAAACGGAACACCCTTTCCGAAACCCTCAACCAGCATCACACCCGCAAACACAAGGAATCCAGTGCCAGATTTACCAACTTGTAAGTTCTGTAAAAAAAAGGGGCACGAGGAGGACAAGTGCTATGCCAAACAAAACCTGCAGAGGCGTGAAAATTTTCAGAGAACTTGGAAGGGCA
>NC_046658.1:26528041-26553798 GCF_010883055.1 Belonocnema kinseyi
AATGTACCCAACGAAGGAAGTCCAACCGGACGAGCAAACGGATGTGTACCAAATACAGGAAGAAGACCAGACGAACGACCCACCTGAGTATTTCTCCGAGGAGGAGGAGGAGCCGAGGACTCCTTCGTACGATTACGACTCGAAGGATACGCTTGCCGACGAGGATTACTGGTAGACTCAGGTAGCCCAGAATCTTTCATAAAAACGCAATGCCTATTAGAGAAGTCATGTAAACCCGAAAAACTGCCAATAGAAGAAAGGAAAAGGTTCGAGATAGTAGATGGAATCCACCAAGTCTTAGGAGCTTGCACCCTCAGCACAGCCACAGGACAGCTTCACCAATTCTATGTTGTAAGGAATAATTTCCCTACGGAGTTCGACGGAATTTTGGGTCGATACTAGCTAAAGGCTAACAAAGCAAACATCAACTTTGTAAACGACATATTGGACCTACCAAAAATCTCGATCCCCATGAAAGGAAATTACAATCCAGTAATCTTCCACATAAAACAATCATGCAAGTCTGTCGGGATCCAATTACCTGAAGGAGACCATATAGTCTATGTTAAAGGGATCCTGCCGGGAATATATAAAGGAGGAAAAAACGCTACGAATGGTCTCACCGTAAACGCGAACGGAGAAAACCTCAGTTTAGAGATCAAGAAAAAGGACATAAGGATCGAGAAACTAGATCAAACATCCCACAGAAGCAAGAGCACAAATCTGACAAACAGGGCTAGCCTAATATCAAAAATCCTTAACAATAAATTATCAGAGGAAGAAAGGAAAGAAACAATAAAGGAATGGTACGAGGGTAGTTCAATAAGTCCTTAGAATGAAGTATAAAAACAATTTTTTTTGGGTAAATTTTTTTTTATTTTTCAACATTATCTCTTTGGAGCTCTATACACTTGGTCAATCGCTTTTCAAGTTTTTTTAATCCTTCAGAAAAGTGCGTTTTCGTAAGTTCCTCAAAATAAGCACTTACAGAGGCAATGACGTCTTCGTTGTCTGTAAATCTCTGTCCACCGAGCCATTTTTTCAAGTTTGGAAATAAGGTAAAGTCACTGGGGGCTAAATCTGGTGCATACGGTGGGTGTTCGACCAATTCGAATTTTATTTCTTCAATTTTGGCCATTGAAACGAAGCAAATGTCTGGATGGTTGAAAAAAAGATGGACAGCTGTGATAAACAAAAATGGAGACTGTTTATGGATTTTCGGAAGCTAAACGAATATACCATCCTGGACAATTATCTACCACCTTCAATAGATGAAATCTTGTGTATGCTGGGATCTGCCAAATTTATGAGCTGTTTCGATATGGCGAACGGGTTTTACCAGGTGGCTATGTCGGAAGAAGACATCGAGAAAACTGCATTTAGTACAGATATGGGCCACTGGGAATGGCTCAGAATGCCTATGGGGTTAATCAACGCACCTGCAACATACCAACGCATGGTCAATTTTAAATTGCAAGGACTGATAGGGAAAATCTGCTTACAACCTGACGGTATTACAACCTGACGAATGTAAATACCTCGAGAAAGAACTCGAATACCTCGGACATTCGGTAGGACCCGAGGGAGTTAAACCCCTTAAATAAAATATGGACAAAGTCTTGGAATTTCCCCGACCCAAGAACTCTAAAGAAATTGAGCGGTTTATGGGCCTAGCCTCATATTATAGAAAGTTCATAAAAAACTTCGCAAAAATCGCACACCCACTAAATCACCTGAAGAGCAAGAACATAGATTTCACATGGACTGCGAAATGTGAAGAAGCCTTCACAAGACTAAAATCCTTGCTGACATCCTATCTAATCCTAAAACACCCAGACCCAAAGAAACCCTTTATCTTATGCACCGATGCATCGAATGAAGGATTGGAAGTCTTACTTAGCCAACTCGATGAGGAAGGTAAAGAACATCCAGTGAGCTTCGCTAGTAGGAGTTTGAACCCAGTAGAGCGCAACTACTCCACTACAGAAAAGGAACTACTGGCGATCGTATGGGGAATAAAACAGTATAAACACCTCCTATACGGGCAGTAGTTCAAGGTTTATACTGATCACCAACCGATTAAGGGGCTCCTGATCGCCAGACACGATAACATGTCATCACGCCTATTCAAGTTCACACAAAAACTTACCGAATACCACCCGGAAGTCATATACAAACCAGGGAAACACAACGCCAACGCCGACGCACTCAGTCGAGCGTTTCCAACACTTGAGCCTTTGGCAAGCCCAGACCTCGACGAAATCGTCCAAGAACCACTAGATGACTTGGCAATGGAACTACTGGATAATATCATCCAGACCCTAGGAACGGAAGACGCAACACCCGATACCCCCCCCCCCCCCCCCCCCCCCCCCCCCCCCCACCAGAACCCGAGAACGAAGAAAATGTTATACACGACACCGCGATACTATCACTAAAAAACTCACGCATCATACTGTCCGAAATTTCAAACGAAGAAATACAAAAGAGAATTGGCAAAGGTTGTGACTACCTTACCGACAACATAGAAAAACTAAGGCTAATGTGCGAAGACAATCAGATCACGCTAACACAGGGGGACGAGAACTTCCATAATAGACTCTACAACTATAAGGTCCCCCCTGCCTACTTTCAGAGGACCACGAAATCAGACCTACTGCTCAACGGATCCATTTACAGAAATTTTGATGACATATTAGAACTCGCAAAGAAAATCTGGGAAGACGAGAGAACAGAGATCCCCAGAGTCATTGAAATCACACATTGGGTCACAGAAGAGGATTACAATCTGGCGGCATCCTTTATATACCGGATTCTGAAATTAATGAAATTAGAGCAACACTATAGGATTAAGACACTGTATCCAAAAATTGTCCGAAAGACACAGATCCAACAAAACATAATCGCCAGGACACACGAGAATGAACACTGGACATCAGACAAGACATTACGACAGATAATAGCACCCGCTAAAATCCCATTCGAGATATTGAATGCAGATAAGCTCACCTACAAAGAACAGAACTTCCTGCTGCTAGAAGACAGTCTCACAAGATATGTCTGGATAATATCTCTAAAAACCGAAGACGTACACCACCGCAATGTACCAATTTCTCCACACCAATCCAACACCGGCGAAAATCATCACCGACAACGAACCAACGTTCCAAAGCAAAAAGTTAAAAGAACTTTTCGATCACCTGGGCATATAGCAGATAAGGATATCAGCCTACCACTCAGAGAGCAATGGTATAGCCGAACGAGCAATCAAGACCCTCAAAAGATTTGCCGACACCTCAGAAGGCAGTGACTCTGTAGCCTGGCTCTTCAAAGCAGCAAAGATCTACAACCAGAGCCCGCACACTACCACTACATACGCCCCGGAAGAACTATTGTACACAATCACGAAACACATAGAAGAAACCCAAGAAGAGATCAATACAAGCAGAAAAGAAAAAAGCTTAGCTCAGCTCAAGGACACCAAAGAGAAGATCGCACAAGCCAAAGAAGTGAACCAAAGGAAAGTACAAAGAACAGGAAAAGAAGAAACATGCGAAATAGGAGATTCAATACTGATACAAACAAGCGCGAAAGGAAAGAACACTTGGTCTGAACCAGTAGCAATTCGGAAAATTAACATAGATACCAAAACGGTCACCACCTTCCGACGCGGGCAAGAACTTAGACATTTTAACAAAATAAAAAGTACCGAGCCTCTGAATAACAATACTCTCTTACAGATTTGCCTGGCAGAAGGAACCTACGACATTCAGCCACTGGAAGACGCAATCATCAAGGAAGAGCTATACAAGGCCCGGATTTACCATCGAACATCGAACACATTTCAAGTGGCAGACAAAAACGTGGCCTATTCAACTTTGTAGACACCGCAACAAAATATCTATTTGGAACCATGAGCGCAGAAGATGCCGAGCACATTAGCAAGGACATCGACGATGTATACAGCAAATCCAGCGGAATTGTCCTTTTACTCAAAAATCAAATAAGTCTGATGAAAACCACCATATCAAAAGTTGAGGAAATGAAGAACCAACAAAACGAGGATCTAACAAAGCTAAAGAAATCAGCTACACTGTTAACCAACACCATGAACATCCTGGAGTTCGAACCAAATGCTGAATTCACTGTTCTCCATGGAAATACAGCTGGAAGAAACCTCAGACACCGTCAAGAACGTGGAGACGACAATAGCAGAAGCAAAAAATGGGATACTCTCCCCTGACGTCGTTTCTCCAGCAAATTTTATGAAATCTCTTCAGTCAGTAAAAAACAACCTCGCCAGAGAAGTCCCCTACCCGCTCACCGAAAATAATTACTTTCTGTACATTCGTATCAGTACAGTCAGCCTAGCACTCGTCAATCACAAACTAATGTACAAGATTCACACGCCTATACCAGATCTTACAGAATACACCGTGATTAAATATACCACACTCCCATTCTACAGCACATTCAATTACTACATATAAGATGGTATACGTGACGAACCTATTGCCATATCACAGGACAAAACTTCCTACACTATATTAAATGAAAAGAAGTGCCAGCAAGCTGGAGACATGAAGTATTGTCAAGCATCAGATACTATCCGACGTATACACCTCGACGGAACCTGTCTGGGATGGATCCTGAACCGGGAAGGCAACACCTGCGAAAGGAAATACTTCATGATGAAGAACAACTAGATTTACAGTTTTTCCAACGGCTACCAGTGGTACCTCTTGCCTCTGAAGAATTTCAAGCTGACCATCAGATGTCTAGGAGGAAGCGAAGTAGTAGAAACCATATCCAGATCTTCAGTCCTCACACTGGAAGACCACTGTAGCGCCGCGAGTTTAGATGAAACCTTTATCGCAGCCACACATTACTCCCGAAAGAAACATGTGACCGAGGAAAAGATAGAACTCAATTTCTCAAGCCTGGAACTGCAAATTTTATCAAATGAAATACCCTTACCTTTATTCTCCAGCAACCATTTAAATTTGCAACAACTAAAGCTTTCAGCTCACACTCTAGAAACGGCTCAACAAAACTACGAAGCAGTCTTGGCCACACGACGCAGCCACTCTTGGTGGAACGCAGGCACGACTTGGCTAGAACGACTGGGTTACACAAGCTTAGCCCTCCTGGTAATGGGGTTACTATGGAAATGCGGTTTAGGCCGACTAGCTCGTATACTTCTATCCTCCACACCATGCGGAAAGGTTATATACCGCAACCGGGTCCCCACCACCATCTTTCACTCCCCAACAGGACCAACAACAGCCCACGTCGTGTACAACGCAGCCTCATCTTCCCTATCCCTCTTCAGGAATAACGAGGACGTTATCTAACTCTGGAGGGCGGAACTGTGATCAGGACCACAATTTACATCTTGGGATGACTCACCATCTCCTATATAAACTGAGTAGCCTCTTGGCTCGGGGCCATTCAATTACGTACTCTAGAAGCGGAAGCTCCGACCGATTAATAGAGTCTCTTATAGTTAATTGTAAGTCTCCAAAGTCTTCCAAAACCCCCATTTCCTTCCCCCGGTCTCTTTTCTCACTTTTTAAAAACCTACTCGAGGAAATTGCAAGATCACACTTTGGAATAAAAAGTTTGACCTAAATTAGAAAAATATGTGACCATAAATTAAAATATTTCAGAAAGAAGAAAATATAAAAAATGTATGTGGTTGGGGAAGGAAAACAAGTCGTTGCGATAATCCCGCGTGTATTCAGTTCAATTTTGAACTTTTCCACCTGTAAATACCACTATTTTTAATGTTTAAATTTAAAAATAGTTCAATCTGTAACATTTTTTGTATATTTAAATCTACAAGTACATTTCTGTAAATTATTGTTAAATTTTGAAACTTTTTAATTACATAAAGCCTTCTGTACAATTTAACACTATACAATTAAAAATTTCAAATCTTTAAAACTCAAAGATTTTAAGATCAGGCATAGGCAAAACAAATTATTTGAAATATTAAAAATAGAATATTTTAAGTATTATATTTAAAACTAGAAATTTTAAAGAATTTAAAATCAAACTTATTCAAAATTTCAAAATTGTTATGTTGCAAGAATGTTGGAAGGATTGGATAAGTTTTCCTACTACAAATTTGAAAAAATTAATGAGTTACCTACAATTTATTTAGGCCGCGTTTCCGAATATTGGCGCCATCCTTCGTTTTCTAATGATTCCAATCGTTTTCAATTGGATTAATTGGGTATCTATTATTGTTGGACTAGAGGTTAAGTTGTCACTACATCATTTTGATATTGCTATAATTATTTACGAGCAGTTTTTTACTCTTTCAAACAAACAAATTTCAACAACATGAATATAAAAAGAAGTAAATAAACGTTTTACGATGACATACGCATTAATTCTATTTTTGTACTTAAAATTTTTGTTAAATTATTAAAATTTTAATTTCTAACCAATAAACGCTTGCGCGCCATGTGTGTTACAAACGAAAACTGCAGAGGACGGATTACAGACAAGTGAATTTACTAAAATCAAGACCATTTACAACAATTTGTAGAATTAAAAATAATTTAAATCAATTCAATTTTTGATCACTATTAATCATTGTAAATCGTGTCCAATCGATTATTTCTAGAATGGATTTGTAACCCGATCGCAAATCTGTCATAGACAAGAGAAATTCAAAACGCAACTCCGACCAAATCGTTTAATAAACTCGCCCATTAATAAGCGTTGAATTAAGAAAAATTAAGAATTTCTATTCCTATAAATACGCGATTTTTCTCCGTCTAAAAACCCCCAACGGGAACAGAAAAAGTGCAAATCCTATTCCTCTCAATCGACTTAGTAAAATATAACGAAAGCATTTATTTAACCTATTTTCCATTATTAAATCTTTCTTTGACTTTTAAATTTAAAAATATTCAAATTTACAGTTATTTATATTTTAATCATTTATTTAAACGTGTTAAAAAATGCATTAAATAAATCTATTTAAATGTGTGAATTTCAATAATTTTAACTCTAGAGAGGCGGACTTGAATTGATTAAGATTAAATTTTCAACTTATATTCCACATGAAGGAATTACAACAATTTCTTACATATATTTCGTGAACTTATTAGAAGGAATTAAATAATCTCAAAATACGAACACTTTTGGACATCTCTGTGGGGTGTATCTGTCGATACAATTACCAGGAATTGAATAAATTGAAAATACGTTCTCTTTTGGGGAATAGGAACCTATGCGGCAGCCGCTATGGAAATAGAAATAAATTAGTTTCGGAGATATCCTATTCTTATAATGTCATTGTAGGCAGATGGAAAAATCGCGCATTCAAAATAATAGAATAATCTTCACTTTTACGCTGAAGTCTGAAAATATTCATTTTTTTCTATTCAACGCTTATTACCGGGCGAGCAAAAGTCTTTTTCCCTTACTCAAGATTTTATCAGCTTTCCTGCAGGCACTCCCGTCATCTGATAATTAAACTCTTATCAGGCCCTTTCCGTGGCCGTACCCAATGCTCGGGAATGATGATACATGAAGTTATAAAGATGGTATATCAAATTCCAATTCATATTCCATAGCAATGGCCGATGCAAGTTCCACTAAACGTATTAATGCAGACTTTTGTTGTTCAGGAGTTACCACCTCCATCTGACATTATTCAGGACTAAGTTTTTAAGTCTATTCACATAGCTATCAGTACAAAATTTGATTGAGTATATTGTACTTACTTCACACATAGATTCTCAGTTACTGTTTAAAATTTCTTGATTTTTTTTCGAACAATTTATCGTTTCTTTCAAATTTATTTTTAGATCATAGCGATAATTGCAATAGTAGACAAATTATACTATTGAACTCTGATAGAAGAAATCAAAGATCTTCCAATTATTTCAGTTTGTTAATTCTAAATTTGAAGTTTTTCTTATTCTCTAATTCTAGTAATATTATCAACGGTTTCAAATTTAATTGGAATGCTTAGCGATAATTTCTGGTACGCACTGTGCAATGGTAAAGCCAATCTAAATGATAATAAAACTTGTGTAAGTTTTTCTTCACCACGACAAAAAAATTCTTATACTCAAACTTTAAAAAAAGGGTTAATATTTAAGACTGTGATAAGATTTTCAGAGCCCTCCATAAAAAAACTTACAGAACCATATAGAAGAAAGATCAATATACACAGTATTGCTTTTTGTCAAGGTATATTGCATATAGATTCCCATAGAACTCGTACACTCAAAAAAATGTTTGTTTGAATCAAACAACAGAATTCTTTTGAATTCATATAATTGAATGAGACAAATGTTTTGCTTGAATTAAAAAAAGTTTTATTTAATTTTAAGGAATGGAAACTATTTGCCGTATTGATTGAAACAAATAATTTGTTTAGTAAAATTTGTTTCATTTAAACAAAACATTGACTTTTATTAAACAAAGAATTTCTTTAAAAATATGTTTATTCGAATTCAAAAAAATATTTGTTTGATTCAAACAAAAAATACAGTACAAAGCAGTACTATAAAGTGCCGCTAGGCGTGATAAAGCGCTGCTGGCGGTTCCTAAGTAACTAACCTAGAATCTGAATTAATTTATCATGTGATTTATTTGATGGCATTGGTATTTGTTCATTGTTGTATTATTCTGAAGATTCTGATTTACTGTGAAATCTTAAATTAATTGAAAAATGAACGAAATGTCTCTAGTTTAGGAATTACTTGAATTGTAAGGCGTTTACCTTGGATATAATTGATACTAACTTCCTTTCTTTATAAAGATGATTTGTGACATCCATCAGTTTTTTTCTATTTTAATTATCATTATATAATTAAAAGCGGGAGCACTTATACATAAATTCAATTTAAATATCTAACTCTAGTTCATTTCTCATTATTCTAATTTATGATCGTTTTATTCAGAAATTAGAAGCACAGAATTAACAATTAACCAGAATTAAGAATTAACCAGAATTAAGCTTCGAAATGAATACGCGTTTCTGGTTTTACATATACAACGATAATTATGATTAAGAATAAACATATTATCGATTTCATACATTTTTTTTAGAAAGAATGCTAAATTATGAGGTTAAGTGTAAACAAAAATATTTACTTCACTTGAACACCCTACCGAAAAGAATCTTTGAGTATATACTAAAAATTCTTTAGGTCAAAGAAGCTCAGAGAAATTCTCCGCAGGCACTCAGGTAGATATTTTTAAAGGTCCAGGAAGCTCGTTTAAATGGTCTGAAGGCTTTAAAATTGAGTAGACGATACTCAAGGGTCCTTTGTTAAGCTTTCGGATTAAAATTTAGAAGTAGATTTTTTTAATTTTATAGTTAACAGCCTAAAACAGAATAATTCGGAATCTACGTGTTTCCATGACTTCAGATATCTAACTTTTTTTTTAATGATTAAAATTGGAATTAATAGAACGTTTCTCGTAAATGGAATGAGATACGCCAAAAAAGACAATATTTTTGAATTCAACTGAAAATTGTATATCAGTATATAAGTTATAATTATAAATAAGTATAATGAGAAAATTCATCAATTAAAAAAAAGTGTTAATAATTTGAAGAGAAATTTAAAAAGGGAGAGCGGATTAGCTACGACCAACTACTTTAAATAACTCTGCCCGCCCGATACGTGACGAATACAAAAGGAACATTATATTACCGTCGCACCACTCTTAAAAGGACCACTAAAAGGATCTAGAAAAGCACCCAAATCTCTCAAACTATCTCCGAGACTATTTTGTTTCAAATTGACTTGTTTATAGACTCAAATGGGGCAGGTTATTTCGCTAAAGAAAACTCAGAGATTTCTTTCGGTAGGGCAAAGTCTATAATTAATTGGAAAAATATATATTCAATGTAATCAATAACTTTAATTATTTTAAACAAGAGATTCATTTAAACAAACCAAAAATGTATTTGAACCAAACAAATAAGGACAAACAAAAAATTTATTCGAATTAAACAAACATTTGTTTGACCCCATATTAAAGAAATAATTAGTTTAATTCTCACAAAATTTGTTTGATTCAAACAAACATTTTTCTGAGTGTACTTCTATAAAAATCTATATGGAATTACTAGCAGTCGCTAAGGTTTTACCCATAAGTTTCTGTTGGTATCTTCGCTTCATTTTTGGAAATTCCTCATTGATGCTCATAGGCTTCCGGGCCTATATGGCTAAATATGGAATTATCAAGAGCCACTGAGGTGGTTTCTATATGCTTCTGTTAGTATCTATACATATTTCCAATCGGTGTATGTCCTATTGATTTTCAGACTGTATGACTATCATACACTATCATAGTCTATGTGGTCCTATATGGAATTACCAAGAGTCATTGGGGTGGTCTCTATACGCTTCTGTTGGTATCTTTACTTCGTTTCGGTGAAAACCACATTCATTCTCATAGACTTTTGGTTCTATACGGCCCTATATGGAATTGCCAACAGCCACTGAGGTGGTTTCTATATGCTTCTGTTGGTAAATTTATTTATTTTTTGGGAATGCCTCATTGATTCTCATAGACTTCTGGGTCTATGTGGTTTTATATAGCATTGGCAATAGCCACTGTGGTGGTTTCTATACGGAAATGGGAAAATTGAAAAACAAAAGAGGATAAAAATGCAAGGGAGACATGAGAAAGAGATAAATGGGAAGGGAAATGCTTCCCTCCACCCTTGTTTTTTTTCTTATTCTTCTTTTCCCCCTTTTCCTTTCCCTTTTCACCGTTTACGGTTTCTCATTTTCTTCTTCCTTTTATCTTTTCACTATTCGTTTTTTCTGTTTCCCTTTTCCCCTTTTCCTCACCCTTTTAACCTGTCCCTTTTCAACCTTTCTCCGTTCCCTTCTCTTATTTTTCTATTTTCCGCTTTCCTTTTTTCTTTATCCCTTGCGCCCTTTTCCTTTACTATTTTCTCCTTTCCCTTTTGTCAATATTTTACGATGAAAGGGTTAAAAAAAACACTTTAATATACATCATATGATATTACCACTTCTGCCAGTGCCCCACTTGCGTGGTTCAGTGCATGTATAGCGGGCGTAAAGTTTTTTATGTTGCAGGTGTGAAGTTTTATGTTGGTCCGGCGGCGAAGTCCTCATGCGCGAAGGCCACTGCATTAAAAGTGGTCACATTACGCCTGCTTCACGTGCATGCAATAGCGCCTTTTCAAGGAGGGTTGGACAAAAATGATTTTTCACTATAAGTGTATTTACATATTATATGCTATTTTTTAAAGGATATTAAATTTTATAATAAAATCGATTGTTTTTTTACGAGGTTGGTACTTAATTAAACAGATATTGAAAAATAAATAATAATATAAAAATACACTTATTTAAAAAAATCACTTTTTCCAATTCATTGAAGAACTTAAGTTTTACTCGATGGCATTGACAACGTCACGACTTGAAATACCTAATAACACCATATAGAAGTAGGGAATGTACAGGCTGTTAAAAAATCCAATTTGCACATCCATATAGAAAGAACGTCAAATTATTTTTGCAGTTCCAAATAGAATACGTCTTAAGAGGATCCATATAGATCCATAAAGTAGTAGTACGTAATCAGCGCGTGGTCAGAAAAATCCTATTTATAAAATGCATATAGTAGAAATCACTTGAAATTTTTTTTGCGATTTCATATAGATAACATGTTAGGAGAATACATGTAAACCATATAGAAGTAGGGAATTATCACAATGTTAAAAAAATTCTATTTGTATATCCATATAGACACGTGTATTTAGTGTATCAGCTGGAAAATCCTGAATGGATATCCATATAAATACTTCTAACAAAAGGGACACTCTTGGAATACCATTCAGAAGCCGACTAAAATTGTAATAGGAAATCCATATAGAATACATCACAAGGAAATCCATATAGATACTTGTAGATTTTCTACGCGACAAATTTTCTCTAAGTTAAAATACCAATAGAAACCATTAGACACAATTAGATACTTAGATAAGTTCTATATATATATGAAACATTTAATGGAGGGAGGTTAAAAGTGTTAGGAGGTTACAATTTCTATTTGATTTAAAAATGAATAAAATAAACGTGTCAGACTGATCATTAATTGCATTAAAGCCTTAAAGATTGTGGGCAGGTTCCAATAATTGATAAAAGTATCACATAATTGAAACAATGTTTACAGACGAACGATACAAAACTTGACTGTTATGAAAACGTCTAAAGTCTTTCTGAAAGATTAAGAAGATCCTTCCTGGCAATAAGCGTTAACTTTGGAAAAATTAGGAATTTGTATTTCTATGAAAATGCGCTTTTTTCACTGTCTAAAAATCCCCCAACGGAAACAGAGAAAGTGCAAATCCTATTCCTCTCAATCGATTTATGAAAATTTAACGGAAGTATTAGTTTAACCTCTTTTTCCATTATTAAATCATGTTATAACTTATAAATTCGAAAAAAATATTCAAATTTATATTTATTTATATTTTAATAATTTATTTAAACGTGTTAAGAAATGCATAACAAAAATATTTTTAAATGTGTTAATTAAAATAATGTTAACTCTAGAGAGGCAGATTAAAACAATTTATTACACATATTTTGTAAACTAATTAGAAGGAATTAAGTATTCTCAAAATATGAACACTTTTGCGGAATACAAGACATCTATGTAAGGTATATCTGTCATAACAACTGCAAGGAATTAAATATATTGAAAACACGTTCTCTTGTGGGGAACAGAAAACTATGCGGCGATCGTTATGGGAATAGAAATCAATTAGTTTCTAAGATATCCTATTCTTATATTGACATTTGAGACTGATGGAAAAATGGCGCGTTTAAAAGAATAGAGTAATCTTCACTTTTACGCTGAAACCTGAAAATATGAAATTTTCTCTATTCAACGCTTAGTACCGGGCTAAAAAGTTCAATATAACGGTTAACTTTAGAAATAACCAAACTTTAGAGAAATTGTTAACTATCAAAAAATATTCTGAAACAATAGAAAAATTGTGTAATGCTGTTTATATAATAAAACAAATTGTTTGTAATAACTAACACATAAATGAAATTGGCAGGAGATTGGAAAGTAGAATTTACTAGCATAAAAGAAAATTTTAAAGTTGGTAATTTAAACACAGATTTGCCACAACTTTCATGGAAATTTAATCATGTTTTTCATTTTAATAATACACGGGAAATTCCATTGAAGTGGGGTTTCGGGCATCGTCCTAAATGTTCTTCACTTAAAGCAAAGACAACGTTCGCTCGCTCCGAACGTAAACAGTCAGGGTCGCTTAACGCATCAATTCTCGAAACGTCTTAAATGGGAGATACTTAAATGTCATTTTCAGGTTATTAACATTTTTTCTAGAGCAGATAATACTTTAAAAAGACTTATAATTGAATCAGTTTACATTAATAATTATATGAAACCTTCTATAGCTTTAATAACTGAAAGAATGAAAGTAAACTAAATTCATCCAAGCATTATGCATCAACTTCCTATTTTCAATTTCTATTACTTAATTCAATTATATTTCATTCTATCATATATTCTCAAACGCGCTTTTTCATTAGAGCTTTTTAAAAAATTGTCACCTCAGCAATTGTTGACTTTTTATAACAGCCAATCCCCCGGTGAAATATTTGGTCTTGATTTTTTCTTGAGCAAACACTAATACAAGCCAATTTCAAGTTATTGTGTATGTCTGGCTCGTGAGATGGAACCAGACTATTTTTAATGTCTTAAGACGAATATTTTCGATTAAAAGACAAAAATGCATTTCTTATTTGAGTCCAAGGTCCTTAAGGGTAATCACTAATCCGCTTTGAACTTGATAGAATGTTTATATTATTTACCTTCATGGAATTTATTTTTAATTTATTAATAAATTTATTTATCTGCAATAACTGTGTTCTTTGGCTGGCGAATCTACAAATTTCCATTTTTACTATCTCCAACAGTTCACTAGATACTTCTAGAAAATGTTAGTATTAAGGTACAACTATGGAGTGACCCGCAGCCTACCCCCACTCCTCGGCCGTCGGCCTAGACTGGCGCCTTCCTCCTCCACTAAGCTGCGAGGTCATTGAACCCTGTTGTGTGTTTGGGTCTTATCTTGCAAGACAGACGTGTTTACTTGAAGTCTAAGAACAGAAAATAAGAAATAGATAAATAATAGAGGGGTTTTTCCGGAAGAGTATACTGATGCATAGTTGCAGGAGTTTCGTAGACTGTATGGCGCCATATTTAAAGGTGTACTTATGGTTTCTCAGATTTTAGACTAGTTATGAAAGAATAATTAACTTCTATGATTTCACTTTAATGACTTGAATTAAAAAATAATAAGTAAGATATAAATTAAACTTTTAATAAATGTTAATCTAGTGTAATTCTAATATGATTCGATGAGGATAAATGAGTGAAACACATACATTACATATAAAACATAAAGATTTTGTTATTAAAAATACTCGAATATTTACAATAAAAATATAAAAATGTAGAAACGCAATCAAAATAAGAGTCAAATGAATAATTAAATATTTATATGCATTTTTATAATTAGTAAATTAATTACAAAACAGAAAGATAGAGAGAGAGAGAGACTACATTTAGTACTACAGCCATACAAAAAAAAGGTTTCTAACCTGAGTGCCAAACCATGTATATTATATGTTTTCTGGGTTGCTGAAACCGAATCCGAAATTAATTTCACCCTATCACGTCAGGTTTTCGACATAACCTTAAAAAGTCTTCACAGACACCCTAAAATGAAAAATAATGCTGGCCTGAGTGCCGAACCATATACATTATATGTTTGTTTTGGTCGCTGAAGCCGATTTAAATGTCTATTGCACATCATAACGACAGGTTTTCAATATAACCTCAAAAAGTCTCAGAGCCTCGCACCCAAAAAAGTGTTTTGGTCTGGGAGTCTGACCTTGTTCATTTTGTGTTTCCGGTATCGCTGAAACTGTATCCGTAGTCTGTTTCACCCTATTATGTCAGGTTGTAGAGATGACCTGGATGAATTTATAATCAAATCCCAATTCAATTGTTACACCTAGTATATCGAACCTCATAATTTCGAGACATGTTTGATATTTTTCCGCATAAAAGCTACATTTTTATCTACAACAATGTCTCGCCTGTGTCTGAATTCAGGTTACCTTCACGCGGTGACTGCGGATAACGGAGCAATTTTATTATCCGGCTAAGTCCCTGGATCACGGCGTTGATGCCGTCATGGCAGGAACATGTGGAAAACGTTTTACGAAACAGGGATTCGGAAACCCAGAATCGGCGGTTAGGCAGGAAGAGAAAGTGGGCCCGCTGGCGTCGTCATCATGCGACCGCAGCTCTACATTGTTTGGTGACTTGGCTAATGCAGGCTTCAATGCTACAAGAAAAAGGGGAAAAGTCATCTCGCAATCAGATAGGTGTGATTCAGACCATAACGTCGTTTGCTATATGTGCTCAAAGTTCGAAGTAAGTTCTTTGCGGAAAAACATCGATGACGATATCCGTGAAACTTTCCAGGATATTTTTGGCTCTTTTGTTGCAATCAAATCAAAGGTTTTAACGCTAGTTATAAAAAAAAAATTGTTTATATCAGTGTTTCATCAGTAATCACCCCAATTATAGCAGCACACAAAAGTGGCAAAACTGATTTTGGTCGTGTACGTGAAGATATCGCAGCGATAGAAATCGATGAAACTCTGCTAGTAAGTCTGAAACTGAAATGGATGATGACGACGAAAGTGATACAGACTGGGGATACAAGCACCAGTAAATCACAGGTCCCATCCTTGGTTTTATAGTTTGAATTAAATGATCTTGTACGAGATTTAGGTATACCCAAAGATAGTTCAGGGTTTTTAGCTTCATTTTTGAAGAGGAAAAATCTTTCAGAAACAAAAACACGAGTATCTGTTTATCGAAGTAGAAAAGCAGAATTCTGGAAATACTTCATGAAAGACAAAATTTCATGGCTAGTATTTTGCACTAATGTAGAAGGTCTCATAAATAAATGGAAAGCGAATACCTATGATGCTTAAGATTGGAGACTTTTCATAGATTCATCAAAGCGAAGTATAAAGGCTTGTTATTTGTGCTTGAGGGACAGTAGAGATCGTGCACATCAATATAAGAAAAAAGAGTCAACAACAAGGTCATCGTTCCCACCTGGTACGTATAACATCATACAAGAGTACTTAGTAGATCCATCTAAAATTCTGATTCCTCTACTTCACATGAAGCTTGGACTAATGAAACAGTTTGTAAAAGCTCTTGACAAAACTGGACGATGTTTCCAATACTTCGTGGAAAAATTCCTTAAACTTTCTGAGGATAAATTGAAAGAAGGAATATTCGATGGACTACAAATCAGATCTATGTTCAGAGATACTGCGTTCGTAAGTACAAGGAATTGATTAGAAAAAAAACCTGGCTTAGTTTTAAGGCTGTCACCCAGAATTTTTTTGGGAAATACGAAAAATCCTGAATACGAAATAATCGTGGCGAAAATGATTACAGAATTTCGAAAGCTTGGATGTCCAATGAATTTGAAATTACATTTTCTGCACACCCACCTTGATAAATTTCGCGAAAATTTTGGGGTCTTTGGCGAAGAGCCAGGCGAACGGTTCCACCAAGATATAAAAATAATGGAAACTCGTTACCAAGAAAGATAAGATGAGAATATGATGGCAGATTTTTGTTGGATGCTAAGGAGATACACGGAGGAATATAATGGAAAGCAAGATAGCTCTCATGATAATAAGAGCTTGGATTAATAAGATTTTCAGAGGTTATGTCAGAAACCTGAAGATATGAGATGAAATGTACTCTCGATTCGGTTTTAACGATCCCAAGAACATACCACAAATATCGTCTGATCAGCTAGGTCAGCTTTATTTTTCACTTCTGGGTGTCTGTAAAGGCTTTTTGAGGTTATGTCGGAAAGCTGACGTGATGGGCTAAAATAAACTTCGGATTCGGTTTCAGCAACCGAAAAATATACAATATACATGATCCGGCACTCAGGCCAGCATAAATTTTCATTTGTTGATGCCTGTGAAGACTTTTTGAGGTTATGTCGAAAACCTGACGTGATGTGGTAAAATGATGTTTGAGTTCGACTTCAGCGACCCAAAAAACATATAATCAACATGGTCTCACCCCAGGTCAGAAAACTTTTTTTTGTATGGCTGCTCAAGAAAAAGGAAACGATTCTGAACTGGAGCGCTTTGAAATGTGTATCTTAAAATTCCAGATTGACAAAGTTGCATTTCAATTGTTTTGGGACTCTTTGAATTGTCCAGCTATTTGAACTTAATTAAATCTGCCAAGCCACATTCAGAGATGTACTCGTTCTATAGTTTTAAGACATTCTGAATAGGAGAACATAACCTCAAAAAACGAAATTAAGTTCAATTCGTGATTTACGACTAAAAGAAGAAAGGCATGAATCGTTTCAAGTTCTAAATGAAATGTAGTTTGATGGATGTCAAACCGAATGGAGAAGTGCAAGTTCCCATTTACAGAAACGAATCCGCATCATACAATTGATGTTTGATGAAGTCCGATGAATTGTATAATGCCGATTACGCTCTTCATTATTTAATTCTAGTTAATGGAAAGTGGCTGCAAGTAAATTTGTATAGGAAAATGTAGATGAGTTAGGGACCGTTCACTGCATTGTCGCGAACTTGTGAAACTAAGTAGCATTTTAAATTGGGTTTAAAACCAATTTTAGCACTGTTTTTACTAGTTTAGAACAATAAGTGAATACAAAAAATTAATATTTTTCGGCAACTAAGTGTTCAATGTAGAATTTTTACAGTATTCAGTGACAAAAAACATTTCCTGTTAAAATTGTTTTTGTCAAGAAAATAATTATTTTACTATTTCATATAAGTTTCAACACACCATATGATGAAATGAACTTTAGTTAATGCATGTAGAAAAATATTTGGTTCAAAATATGCAAAAAAATTTAATTATAGACGATTAGAAATGAAATTCGAATTCAAACCTAACTTTTAGGTTATAATTTTCTAGATAGTAAATGTTCCATTTAGCTGCCCATAGGTTAGAGTGAGTTTTGAATAAGAAATCAACTTTTTAAATCGGTCACGTAATTTTTTTCTCGGACTCATTTAATAGCGATTTTGAAGCAGCATTAACCAGCATTAATAGTTCAATGGGCAACTTTTAAGAGAATCCTGGCATACATGTAGTCTATTTTTATTTACAGACTATTTATTTTCAGACATTTTAATTGATTTTGTTGAACATTCTTTTTGATATATTTGCATCACACCACATCAGAATGTTAAAAATATATTTACCCTGGCGGACAGAAGGACCCTAATGGAGCCTCTACAAAGCTGTTTTTTCGAGTTTTTAAAAAAGAAACCGAATGGGGTCCCAATGGGGTCTTTACGGGTACTTTGTAGAGGCTCCATTCGGTCTCTTCAGTCCGCCAGGGTATTTATTTCACATTTACCATATATGATCTTAAATTTACAAAAACGAACACTCGCGTTTTATCTTATTGAAATTACCTATATTAAAAATGCCGGTATTGAAATTTTAAACATTTGGATGCTTGTGATGCAAATGGATATAAGCGAATATTGAAGTTTGTTTCTAGCACGTGGACTCCCTCCAGCCATTCGCATGTGTACTGAATAAGTTAAATGTCACTGGCGCTTCATTCAGTGTGAATCTTATAATTCCTGTACAGGATAATCTAATGAAACCACTGTAAGAAGAGAATTACAACTAAATAACCATTGAGTTCATAAATAAATTGTCGCATGAATTATAATATATTACAATATTATTGAATTTAAATTTCTGTAATTTTGGATTAATCAGCACCGTGCTATTCAAATATATTACATCATACGTCTCATTCGAAACGCTTATTCACGCTTATTGAAAATTGCTATGTGCACATCGCATTTTTGACATTGGGTGTGAATACTAGAATTCTCATTGGAATTATTTCAGGTTTGTCAGTCTCATTAAACTCTATTCACTCAGCATTTTGACGAGTGTGGAGTGGCAGATTTAAAGCACCGCGCATAGGTGATCGATTGAAAATGTTTCCAACCGATTGCATTTTTATTCTTTCAATCTGCAAATGAAAGATACTCAATTCAAACCGACTCGCTTTATATCGGTTCTTTTTTCCTGGGTACGATGAAAATTACACATATTTAACACTTAATTTCTGAATAATCTTAATTGTTTGCATCCACTTAGTAGTTTAAACTATGCGAAATAATTGAAAAATGGTTGCTAAGCTCAAATTAAAATGCATCTTCAAAATCCTACCTCATGGTTTCGCGAGTTCACATTTTGGCCACATTGAAAAAATAGATGGTGTATTGAAGCGCAGCGGATCCCAATGGTATTATTACGATTAACGATCGTTTTTTAATTGATAACGAAACATTTCTTGGTGAATCCTATAATAATCACTTCTCCGATTCACTGGTAGCTCTAACCTATCGTCAGCAATATGCCATTCCTCTTTATGATAAACATTTCATACGACTTGAAATACGATTGAAACGCGGCCAATCGTTTCTTGTGACCTGGGTGTGTAATTAAATAATAAATATTAATATATATTAATGTGATATAATATATATTATATATCAATCTAAATTAATAAAGTATTTGTGGCTGAATTTCCTCTCGCTGAAGAGCCCCCATTTTTAAGTTATGGCTTCGCAGTTTTAAACTAATGCGAGCAAGAATAATACTTATATATGATTTGAATTTCATAACTTTAATTAAGAATTTAAAAGCAAAAGAATATATCATTGAAAAACAATTGATTAAAAAAATTTTTTAACATTGTAAATATTATTTATAGTTTTAGGTAAAAACCCGTTGAGGGTTTTTTCCGTCCTCGGAAAAAGAAGCTTACCTAATTATAATATTTATATACATATACTATATCAAATTTTATAAATATTTAAAATAGATTAGAGTCAAGGATAGCATATGAAGAAGAAGGAGGAAGCTCTTGAAGGGATACGGAAGTGGGCCTTGTCTCGCCAGACGCTCGTGTTTGTTTAAAGTCTAGGAACGGAAGATAAGGAATAGTTAGATAAAAGATGAAATTTCCTTTAATTGGTTCAAGCATTGGCGGATCCAGAGGGGGGCGATCGGGGCGATCCCCCCCCCCCCCTCGAGCTCTAAGCTTTTATACTTATAACTTATATTTTCGACCCCGCAATATCCTTTTTTTTTTTTTTGCTTTTTTCGACTTATACGCCCCGATCGCCCCCTCCGAGACCAAGGCCTGGATCCGCCGCTGGGTTCAAGTGCATATATTGCTAAATATATATTTTTTTCATACCTATAAAATTATGTAGCTATTGGCTGCTGAGCCTATGATTTCTAAAATACAAATAAAAATCATACGAATTGCAGTCTCAAGTTTTAAGCATCTAGTGAAGATTTTGTGTAAACTTGAACATTTAATAGTAAAATCGATTTCTATTCGTCAGTTTATTTCTTATATCTTATAAACAAATAAGATTTTCATAATTGGATGAAAAGAGTTACGAATATATGTTCTCTATCAAGCGCAGGAGTTGATTGGGTAAAATTCTTTAATACAGTGAAGAACAGTTTATCGCAGGACTCGTCTATTGCCAGATTTAGTCCAAACGCCAACCTTATTTCCGTCGTAGCCTGAAAGACCGAAGGAACCGAATGGAGCCTCTACAAAGTACCCGCAAAGACCCCATTTGGTCCCCATTCGGTTCCTTTTTAAAAAACTCAAAAAAAACAGCAAGGTCAAATTTTACACTGTTAAAATTCGGACTCTACGTTAAATTTTCTATTAGAAACTCATGGAGTAATCGCAATACTTTTTCTTTCAGCGTTAAAAATTTAAAAAAATAAAATACCGTCATTTACATGGGCCGAAGACGTCTTCAAGTGCATCTTCTTTTAGTAGCAGTTAATAAGCGTTCCGTCGGTAACTTTAAGAACTTTTTCTGGATGCTAGCGTCACGCAGTGGAAACCTCATACAACAACGTTGCGATGCAAGTTAGAGAGAAGTTTATTTTTAAACTTCGCGCTCAACATACTACTTGAGCTATTATGGATGCGCTTGAAGTCACCTTCAGAAGAAGTTAATTACATTTTTTTACATTTTTACTCTGCAAAAAAAATATTACGATTACTCGATGAGTTTCTGATAGAAAATTTAACGTGAAATCCGAATATCAACAGTTTAAAAGTTGACCTTGCCTTTTTTTTTAGTTTTTTAAAAAGGAACCGAATGGGGACCCAATGGTGTCTTTACGGGCACTTTGTAGAGGCTTCATTCGGTACCTTCGGTCCGCCAGAGTATAGGCGAGGTCCATTCCATTTTCTTTATTCGTATGTAAAATGATCTCCTGATTCCAAAATCGTGTAGCAGAACTCTGGAAAATGTGCCGTTCTCGAAATATTCACACTTAATGATTATTTTATAAACGTTTGATTAAACATTTGAAATTTGAAATTTTTGAAACTTTCTTTTCTCCTCTTGTTAGACAAGCTCATGAGAATCAATAGTTGTTTCGGTGTTTTTTCTCCGACGAATATTTGTTGCAAAAAATTAATTAAGGTGTAAAATAAGTGATAAAAAATACTTTTTTCAATAATCAAACAAGTATTTCACGAATGGTATAAAAGTAAGGGTATTTTGAAGGTGCCAATCGAAATACACAATTTTGTGATGAACACTGTTCCTCTAAATTTAATAATTTGCAAGATAACAGAGCTTTTGTTATAAGTCATTTTATTACATTACAACAAATAGTAATTTTTCATTGAGCGATTTAATATTAGAGGCAAAATTACTACAAGAAACTATACTCACATACTTGATAAATAAAAGTTTATCCAAAATGATCATGCAATTTTTTTAATTTATCCAAATTGGGATGATTCTTTCATTTCTTCACTTTGAGTTGATGTGATTCTATCCAAAAAAGAGATAAAAGTGTGAAAATTGTTGTTCTCATTCTTTGAAGCAGTACTAATATTGTACACTAGTGAATAGATGATTAGACAGATACCCCCAAAATGTATTGGAAATTTGTTTTCCACATTTTCATGCATAGCTGATAATAATGTTTTCATAAAATATTGTTTAAATCAGTTTTTATAAATTTTAGCAATTATATCTCAGAATAGATCTCTTTTTCAACTTTCCAGCTAGATCGAGGTAATAATCGATTAAATTAAACAGAAAAAAGGTTTTCGTACATTTTCCACTTTTTGTCCACTTTTCATTCAGATTTAAGTAATAATAATATGCATTTGAGAAACAAGATTGTTTAGACAATTATTAATTCTGTGATAGAGTAAATGATTCATTTTTGCGTTGTCGAAGTCTGTGATACAGCTCCAATGTGCCCCCTTAACCCTTACATAGCATCTACGGCCCCTACGCCTTTGGGCCTAGGGGCTACAAGCCATTTGAGCTCGTTGGCCTGCCTCCCAGTTTACAGCCTCACTAATCGGCCTATTGTCATCCCAGGAAAAAAGAATCCACTGAAAAGACGACTCTGTGAATTGCATATCTGTCATTTGCAGATTCAGAAAGTTAAAACTGAATCGGTTTGCGACTATGTGAAGCGGTCATTTTCTCAAGCAACTTCGAATCTGCCATGTACTGCAATGACCCTTTTAAGCAAGGTTACATTGAATCGGTTTCCTTCTTGTTGAATGAGACCGACTTTTTTTTAGGTTATGCTGCCATATTTTACACGATTTTTTAAATTGGTAAATTATCGAAAGATTAAAAGAAATTATGCGCAGGTCTACTCGATTCCTTTTGCTATTTCAGTTAGTAGTCTTTTACGGCATATAAATTAGTCAACAAAATTATAACGACTAAAAATCTTTAAAAAACAAATCGGCGGCAATTTGAAATTCCAGTGACAGATACGCGATTCAAAAGCCTTCGAAACCCATTCAAGAGAAGTGAATGGATTTTTGTTTCCTGGGATCCTACAAAAAAATTAGAGTTTAATAACTTTGCAAGGAATAAAAAAACAATAAATTAATTGATATGACTAAATTCGTAGTAATTTGTGAGATTTCTCAATTTTTATCCCGTCTTTCTACCACAAGCAGAAGCAGAGGTAGGCGCTCAAAGTTTAGACAATTGTGTGGGTCCTTATATTTAAATTGTGTCGCTTATATCACAATATTAGTACTGCTTCAAAGAATGAGTACACCAATTTTCACTGGTATCTCTTTTTTGGAAATAATTACATCAACTCAAAGTAAATAAATTAAATAATCATTCCAATTTGCATAAATTTAGAAAATTGCATGATCATTTTAGATAAACTTTTATGCATCAAGTACGTGAGTTTAGCTTCTTGCAGAAATTTTGCCTCTGATATTAATTCGCTCAATGAAAAATTACTATTTATTGTAACGTGATAAAGTGACTTATAACAAAAGCTCTGTTATCTTGCAAATTATTAACTTTAGAGCAACAGTGTTAATTACAAAATTGTTTATTTTAGTTGGCACTTTCAAAATATCCTTAATTTTTTCCATATACGTGAAATAATTTTTTGATTATTGATAAAAGTATTTTTTATCACATATTTTACACGTTAATTAATTTTGTGCAATAAATATTTGTCGGAGCGAAAAAACACCAAAACAAATATTGTTTCTCATGAGCTTGTCTAACAAGAGGAGAAAAAAATTTCTAAATTTTAAATGTTTAATCAAATGTTTATAAAAACATAATTAATTGCGAATATCTCGAGAACGGCACATTTGCACAGAGTTCTACTACACGGTTTTGGAATCAGGAGATCATTTTACATAAGAATAAAAAAAAATCGAATGGACCTAGCCGATCCGACGGAAATAGGGTTGGCGCCTGAAGTCATTCGGGACCCATTTATCGCGTGATACAGCTGGTCCTCTTACCCCCACTCTTTAATTTCACATCACTCGTTAAACTAATAGCTGAAAAGATGGCACTGGGATGATTTTAAACTGAAATTATCTAGCACGCGCGCGTGGAAACATTTGCAAGCTCATATCCCGTCAGAGGACCAATGCCTTCCAATTAAGTGGTGGGAGCCAGTGAAATTTTTCCTTATTCTGCGATAAACGGGACCCATGCATTTCAGAAGCCTTGCAATAAACGGGTCTTTACTGTAAAGGAATTTTTTACATTCTCATCAAGAGAAGGTATTAGATTTGTGTAAAATTTGACCCCCCCCCTCCCTCCCCGTTTTTGTCAAATGTCCACGTTTTGAGACACCATGAATCCGAAAAACAGGTTTTTACGAATGTGTCTCCTATTTGTGTGTTTGTGCGTGTGTCTGTAGATATTTAGTTTGTAGCACGCTATCTTTGGAAAGAATTAACAGATTGAATTGGCCTTTGGTGTACTCTTTTAGTGTCCTAAAATAAAGGTCAAGTTCGTTAGCCAGCCATTTTGGGTGCAAATTCAAAAAGTGAGCGTATTTTGAACATTTTTGAGACTACTTTTTTCAAAATTCAAAAATTGTCTGCACGGATATTCATAGTATCCAATTAGACGAACAATTTATCTTAATAACTTTTTATTATAAAACCAAAATTTACCACGGTTAAGGCATTTACAAAATTTCAAAATACACCCGAAAATCAACATTTTAAGCCAAATAACGCATGATATGAAAAAATGTCACGAGAAGAAAAATGTTTCTTTTTTAATGACCTACAAGATTGTTCAAACACCTTTGTGATTTTTTCAAAAAAATTGAAAATTCAAATTTTGACAATAAAAAAAGAACGAAAAATATTAAATAATTTCAAAAAGACCTACAAATTTGTTATGGATAACTTTTTGATAGTGTCTTTATTTTGTGTTTTAATCATGAAACACCATATTAACAATAAAAAATCAGCTCGCTGCGTGGGCACATTCTCATCATAACTTATGTTTTTAAATTTTCCTATTCGTCTCGAGTGTGGGTTTTCAAAAAATTTACTTTTTTGTTCTTAATTTTGTTCTTAATGATTAACATATATGACGAAAGAATGGCATTTTTTCTAGTTGACGTTCCCGGTGCTCATCAATAACAGGATAATGGTTCAAAGCGCTTCAGTTGCATAAAATGGCATATGTTAAGGATATTCCAATATTAGACAATATACAAAAAAAAATTGTTATCAACAAATTATTTGTTGAAAACATGTTTTCTACGATTTTCCATAAATACACATTTTTTCAAATTATGTTGCAAGAAATTGGAATTGAAACAATATTATGTAAATAATTTATTTTCTGATTATTTATTTTTATATTATAAACAAATTAAATGTACAAATGCAGTAATCAGGCATTTTTCGACAGAAATTTTCGTTTTTTTCTATGTCATTTTTTCATTTCGGAAATTTTCGATAATTTTACTAAAATTCATAATTTGTTGATTAATTTTATGATTTTGTAAACAAATATAATAAAAATACATTATTTGGGCGCTTGTCGAGAGAAAAATGCGGGTTTTTCACTGACAGTTTTTTCAGTTAGGAACTCCATGACAATATCAGTAAAATTCATAGTTTTTGTATCAATTTTTGGATTTTTTAAAAACAAATTTAATAAGCAAATGCATTATTAGGCCATCTATCAACGGAACAATTCTTTTTTGTTTAAATATCAGATTTTTAATTGGGATCTTCATGATAAATT
>NC_046658.1:26553898-26554900 GCF_010883055.1 Belonocnema kinseyi
AAAGGAGTAGATTTGATACATTTTTCTTAATTTATTATTTTATTATGTATTATTGTTACCAACTCCGATCTTCTCTACCGACTTTATCAAAGTGTACCCTGTCTTACCAAGTGAGTAGCAGGTAAACCACCTTTCATTTTAGTTCCCGAAAAATAACAATAAGGCAAACAAAAGGCGCGCTTTTGGACCTTTAATTTTAGTTCCCGGAAGGCTAAGGCAAACAGGGCGCGCTGGGGTAAGTCGGTCGAAATCAAATACACGGCATAAGCAATCTCCCACCTTATCTCTGGTATAACAGAGGTAAAAGACGAACTCCAAACTACACCAGGCTCGTAATTTTGTTCCCGCATCATCGCAAGAGATTCATAGCCACACCGTGGCTATGAAGAAAACCCGTTTTCACCCGAGAAAAAGGTTTAAAAAAAATTATAATCATATCCTCCAAGTTCAGACGAGAACAAAACTTTTTCATGCATCTGGATTGAAGTCAGCTTTTTTTGAAATCTTCCTCATTTTCATAAATACAGGCAAACTTCCAGTTTCAAAAGTTTTTGGTATTGAAAACAAAGTGAGCGTTTCTTATAATGTGTCTTATGTTCCAAGGAAAAATGAAACATATTCCAGTTTTGGTTTCAAAAGAGAAAGAAAGTTTTTCGTTTTTATCTCGTTTCTCGAAATATGTTGAATATCGCTTCGAAATTCGCTTGCTTATTTAAACAAAAGTAAAATTACCTGCAATCGCCATTATTTTTCTTAAAGAAAATTCCGTTCAATTTTTATTTTCGGTTCAGAAACGAATATAACGAAAAGCAAGTAGATGCAACCTCCCTTATGTCACACATGGTCACATTTTTACTAACCACCCCCTTCAAAAAGACGTCACAAATTTAATAAACCCCTCTCCTTGCGTTAAAAATAGTTTCGTAAAAAGAAAAATAATATCATATTTTAATTTGCGTATGAAGTCATTAGAATCATTTGTCATATTTTATCATATATATT
>NC_046658.1:26555000-26556385 GCF_010883055.1 Belonocnema kinseyi
GTGTGAACTCAGCGCGAAAATTCAAACTCAAAGAATAAGAATTTTGTTCTAGTTGCAATGGGTGCAATTTCAGTACTATTGTGACTTATTCATAATTTCAATGGTAAAATATATTATCATGTTCAATTAATTTAAGAAAATAAATATCATAAATCATATTAATTCTTTTAGTAATGAAAAAAAATTCGGACCGTCCGAAAATTGAAAAGCCCCCCCCCCCGTCTTGTCACACTAGGTCACATTTTGCTTCGTCACCCCCCCCCCCCTTTTAGCTGCGGACGTCTTTTATGGACGGTCCCTAAACTATGGAATGAAATGTGTCATAATTACTGAATATGTATGACTACTCTATCATACATTTACAACTTGTAGAAAAGTTAAATGCGCGTACTTTTGCTATGTAAGTTTCAATTAAAACGAAATGTATTTTTGACAATCCGCCCTTTATGTTCCATCCCCATATTCAACTGTTACTGGAGAAAAAAAAGGCGATCAAAAATGGTTTTACTCCAATACTTATATTCAGAAGACACTATTCTCGTACTCTTTGCGGAAAAAATTTGTTCTATCCAGATTGTAAAACATAAACACATAATTGACAGAAGATGTACCCTTGCTAAAAAAACGATAAGACTAATTTAAAAAATTCTAGGTTAATGTTTTTAGAATGCATGGGAGAATGTACTGTTCTGACATTCTGACGGCTGGCAGGTTGCCACGTTGGTAGTAAAGGTTTCCGCGTAAAAAAACACTCTTTTTGCAAATTTTTTAAAAGAGCATGCACTTAGCAAATGTATTCAAACTTTTTGTACATTATTAAGTATACCTTTGGCAATATTCTGTAATTTTTTCATTTGAACATATTTAAAAACAAGCCGGTGACAGAGATTGTCGGAGAACGTCATGGAAAAAAAAACAATTCGCGATGTTCACTGTATCTCGGTCGGAATTTATCGGAAATCAAAAACCATTTAAATTTAGTCAAAGTATCATCAAAATCTCCCCCCCCCCCACGTTCTCTGATTATTTTTTTTGCATTTAAAATTTTTTGGTGGTCATCTAAGGTGTAATCTGCTATTTTTTACGAAAAATTCAACCATTTTTGGGGTGGAAAACGCCCTTAATGTAAAATTTTTTAACTCAGCGTTGGGGGGAGGTATTTTATATGTAGAAAATGCGTACCAAGTTTGAATTAAATTTGTAAAGTAGTTTTGAAATTGCAGTGAATACGGACTTTGAAAAAGTAGTTTTGAGAAAAACGCGTTTAAAGTTTTAGAAGCCCGCAGCTGTCAGTGCTGTAGTGCTAGAGGACAGGAGACTGACTGGACAATAACTTCGAGAGTTTTGCTCAGATCGACTTACAAATTTGAGAGTATATTCTTGAA
>NC_046658.1:26556485-26564516 GCF_010883055.1 Belonocnema kinseyi
TAATAATTAGAGTATGATCTTCAATTCAATAGATTCTATATATTAGAAGCTATTCAGTATCAATATTATTAATATTTTACATAATTTTCATTAGATAATAAAACTTTAACTTTGACCAATTTTGAATTTAAAAATTGTAATCGCTTCGAATTAAAAATTATTTTTCAATTAAATTATTCAATTTTGATCACTCTGAATTAGTCTAATTTTAAAAATTGAAGTTGGTCATTTTTTTCAGAGATTCTGATACAAAAATCTTTTAATATATGTATTTTTCTTAAATTTCAAGCAAATTCAATTAGAACTTAGTCAATATCGTAAAAAAAATTTTAAATCTTAGTATTTGATATGTCCATACGAATAGGAGAGAAATACTGCCTTGATTTGGAAGAACACCGTTAACTGCATTTTAGATAAGGCCCTTGAGCCGCCTACCGTTAATTGCTTCAGATGACTTTATCCGATTTGCAGTTAACGGTGTTTTTCCAAATCACGGCAGAATAGGCATGTCGTTGCCGGATATAAATAACGAGCGGGCTGTTCTACCTAGATATTGAATTGCTAAACCTCTATTGCTTTTGCAAACCAACATGGTCCACTCCCCATTGTAACTCATGATCAATCCCCGCGCCAAGTTAGGTAGAATGAGGCTAGTCCCCTCCTATTCCAATGTCCATCAGAGGCGGTCAAGCCCCAAGGGGGCGCAGGGACCAATGCCTCTCATAGAAATCGACCAGGGGGGGGGGCAAAGTCTTGATTTGCCTACTCGTAAATAAAATGCTTAAACCAAAGATAATATCTTTGCTTAAACTCATCCAATCGTAGGATATAGAAACCTTTCAATTCTTTCTTGCTTTGTTTAATCTTTGAAATCTATCTGGAATCTATGTGGAATAATAGAAGCCTTTCCGAATTCTCTTACATTTATCCGAAACCTTTGCCGAATATTTGAAATTTTTGTAAATTTTTCATAAAATCTTTGAAATATTATTGTAACCTTTGTAAATTCTTCGTGAAATTTTCGCGAAAGAAATTTTTTAAATCTATTCAAAATGCTTAAAATTGTTGAGAATTTTGAAAACTTTGTGAAATAATAGAAGTATTTGTAAAATAATGGAAATATCTGTGAAATCTTCCAAGCATATCCTAAATCTTTCCAAAATGTTTGAAATCTTTGTAAAATCATTAGGACGCCTTTGGAATTATTTGTTCAATCTTTGAAATCTATTTTAAATCTTCGTGAAATATTTCTAAGCTTTGTGAAATCTTTAAAGTCATTGGAAAATCATTGAAAACTTTGTGAAATCTTTCTAAAATCTTAGTGAATTCTCTCAAAATATTCGCAAAATCATTAGGCAATGATTGAAATCTTTGGTTCAATCTTTAAAATCTATCTGAAATCTTTCTGAAATATTTGAACTCTTTGGGAAAGCATTTAATTCTTTGTGAAATACTGGTAAATTCTCTAAAAATCATTGTGAAATATTTGAAAGGTATCTGAAATCATTCAAATCTATCTAAAATCTCGGCGAAATCTTTGAAAACTTTGGGAAATCATTGACATTTTTGTGAATTGTTTAAAAGTCTTTGCAAATTATTTGAAATACTTTTGAAATATTCGGTGATATTTGTTAAATTAATAAAACCTTCATGAAATCTTTTTAAAATGATTGAAGTCTTTGTGCAGTCTCTTAAATCGACCCGAAATCTTTGAAATCTTAATTGTCGAATAATAGAAGACTTTATAAAATCTTTTAAATCTATGCGAAGTCTATGCGAAAACTGTGAAATTGTTCCGATTTCTATGGCATTTAACCGTTCTTTTAATAATGCCATTTTAAATTTTAATAATGTCAGCTTTTAATAATGCCCATTTAAGTCGAAATCAATTGGATTTAAATAAGTTAATGCACATTTTTGAATGGACATACTTTGATCTGCTAGATCATTAACCATTTTTGATAAAATCATATGGTAACTATTACATCAAGAATGTAAAGCTTCATTAAGAAATTGGCATTAGCTACTTTTAGATGAAATGGTAACTCTTTGCACTATAAGAAATAATTAAGAGAGTCTCGTTGCCAATTTATAATAAATAATCTCAGAGATTTATAATAGAGCGGAATCATTTTCATGACAAATAATAAAATTGAATAATTTTAAAGTTTCTATTACCTATTCGTTTTTTGTTATAAACGTGTATTTTTGTTTGTTTGTTAAATGTTAATGGACTCTTAAGACTCTTAAAAACGCTAGTTCTTTAAAAATGGCATTGGTCTCTATAAATATAAAACATCCTAAATTTGTAATATGCCAAAGGCGTAAAACACATCCGTATTTTGCAAGTAAATAGTCACTAGCGCATCTGGAGCACGGTGCAGTGGTCTGGAATAGGAATTTACTGTTCATAATCGCCCACAGGTCGTATTTCTTAACCAATTTAAAAGTTTTTTTTTTTAGAAATGCTCAGCAATTAATTTTCAAGAGAATTGTGGTTTGCTTTTTTTAAATTTTTTTCACAGAGCAACCATATATAAACAAATATAGTGACAAAATTGACCATTTTAGCTTTGTGAATTTTTATCTCAAGAAAAAATACATATAGAAACTCACTATCAACCGGAATTATTGCACATGTATACATAGAACATAATTAATTTCAATAATAGAAAAAATCGTTTATTTCACGCTAGTTGCTAATATTTTTCATAAAAGTCATAATTTGTAACAAAAAAATTAGCATGAGTTAACAACTATTGTTTTTATAAACGTTTCTATAAACAAATTCTTTATAAACGAGTTTTTCTCATAGCTGAATGGATTTTCCTGAACAAAAGTGATTCACAACTGTCTTTAAAGCCATTTATATACTTTAAGCTTTATCAAACATGTACAATATAGATTGTTTATAACAATTTAGTTGAACACGTCTCCTAATCGGCCGTTTCCTCATTTGTTTTTCATGAAGTTACGTACAAAACAAATGGAAGATAAGTGACTTCTGAATACGCAAGTACAGCGTTATTGCACCTTATTTTCACTTGTTCCTAATTTATTTTTCAGGAAGTTGCATAAAACAAATGAAAGATAGGTGACTAATAAAAACGCAAGTACAGCATTATTGCTATGGACAGTTTGCTACAGAAATTGTTATTAACAATTACGCAAATTATTATTTAATGTCCCATATCGAATGTTGGAATCACTGTTAGTTTATTGTCGGATAATTTCAGTAGCACATCGTACTTTTTGCATGTAAAAAAAATCATAGTTTTGTTTAAAAAATTCTTTATAACAATCATATAAATTATTTTTTATTTAATTTCGTTGGTTAGTCACCGCAATAAATGTCACTCTAATAATTATTGAAGAAAAAAAACATTTTTTTCTACGAGGAAACGGCCGATTAGGAGACTTGTTTAACTAAATTGTTATAAACAATCTATGTTGCTTATGTTTGATAAAGCTTAAAGTATATAAATAGCTTTAAAAACAATTGTGAATCTCTTTTGTTCAGAAAAATCAATTCAGCTATTAGAAAAACTCGTTTATAAAGAATTTGTTTATAGACATTGTTTATAATAATTAAGTTCAATATTATTAAAATTAATTATGTTCTATGAATGCATGTGCAATAATTCCGGCTGATAGTGAGTTTCTATCTGTATTTTTTCTTGAGATAAAAATTCACAAATCTAAAATGGTCAATTTTGTCACTATATTTGTTTATATATTGTTGCTCTGTGAAAAAAATTTTTAAAAAGCAAACCACAATTCTCTTAAAAATTAATTGCTGAGAATTTCTAAAAAGAAACTTTCAAATCGGTTAAGAAATACAAACTGTGGGCGATTTTGAACAGTAAATTCCTATTCCAAACCACTGTGCGGTGGGACGACTCCTTGTAAGATTTAACAAGTTAACGCCTGTGGCGTAGATAATATTTGGGACACTAATCTGTAATACAGCTAGCCCATTCATCTTTCGGAAAACTATCCTTTAAAACAGTCGGGCCTGTGGTTGTAAAAATTAGAAATATAGGCGGGAAGTCTCTAGGAGTCTAGGACTCTCGGTAGATTACTGGGGATGAGTATTCCATAAATTTCGCTGGAAAAGTAGCGAAATTTAGCTGTTATTCAGTGAAATTACACTGATCAACAGCTACATTTAACTGTTTTAGCAGTGTATATACGCTGATTTGAATGAAACATATACTGATTCAGATTTAGAGTATACAAAGAAGACGAGTTTTCAACAAAAAACAGGAATGTTCAACTCAGAAAGGACAATTTTCATACAAATAGTTTCATTTGAAATGAAAAATATAAATTTTAAACTAAAAATGAAAGTTGCATTTTCAGTTAAAAAAATCATTTTCAACAAAATAGTCAGATTTTTAATCAACGAGATGAATTTTCAACTGAATTGAAGGAACATTCAACTGGATTCGTTAATTTTTTTAAACTTTCAACAAAATAGCTTCATTATCAACTGCATTTAGTTGAATTTTCAGTTAAATAAATCATTATATCGACCAACAAGGTGAATTGTTAAAAAAATACATGAATTTCCAAGGAAATAGCATTTCAATTTTTAACTACAAAGATTAATTTTCAATCAACAAGACGAACTAGCTACCATAAAGACTAATTTTCAACCAAAAGAAAAGTTCGTACATACGTATATGTGTATGTATGTATGGATGTATGTATATATGATATTAAATATACGTATTTAATTTTTCAATCAAAATCAAAAGAAAACTTTCTGTATGTAAAAATTAAGTGAAAATGCACTTAACCCTTTTTTAATAAAACCAATGTCAGAAGCCAAAAAACATTGCTTCGTAAATGATTTTTCAAAAAGTTGCGATGCATACTTACTGAGAACATTTTTCTCTTTATTTTTTTAAAACAGAAACTTATACCTTAAAATTGTACATTGAATTTGAAAATTATGCTTGAATTATTATTATTATATAAACTCCTAATCTGTTAAAAAAACATAATAATAATAATAATTTGAAATTTAAATAATATATATTAAAATCATTAGGTATAATTATTCATATTATTATTATCACGGTATTATTTTTCTCAAAACTGAAGATAATAAATTTAAAAATTTTATTTATTATAATAACATTTTATAGTTGAAAAAATCATTAAAACCAATGCTTAGTTGAGTGGAGTGAGTGGAAGCTTCTAATGTGTCCCCTAAGGGTTTACATTTTTCTTACACCTTCTCTATTCCTTTACACACCCTCCACACACTTACTTGGTGGTGGAAGGGGGACCTACAGTTTAAGGTGGGTTCCGAACCACCAAGAGCAACAGCTTTTAATTGTTGAAATTCAGATTCTACGTTCAAATTTTCATTAGAAATTCACGGAGTAATCGCAATACTTTTTTTTGCAGCTTTGAAAACTTTAAAAAATAAAATACCTGGCATTTACATAAGCCGAAGGCGCCTTCAAGTGCATCTTATTTTAGTAGCAGTTAATAAGCGTTCCATCGATAACTTTAAGAATTTTGTCTGGATGCTAGCGCCACGCAGTGGAAACCTTAGACAACAACGCTGCGATGCAAGTGAGAGAAAATTTTATTTTTAAACTTCGCGCGCAACATACTACTTGAGCTATTATGGATGCGCTTTAAGTCACCTTCAGCAGAAGTTAATGACATTTAAAAAAATTGATAACGCTACAAAGAAAAGTATTGCGATTACTCCATGAATTTCTAATAGAAAAGTTAACGTGGAATCCGAATTTCAACAGTTTAAAAGTTGATCTTGATGTTTTTTTTATTTTTTTTAAGAACGAACCGAATGGGGACTCAATGGGGTATTTACGGGTACTTTGTAGAGGCTCATTTAGGTTCCTTCGGTGCGCCAGGAGAGGTGATAACAGTCACCTCTGGATTATTATTATTTTGCATATACATTTTATTTTAAATAAAAGTGTTAGAAGAAGTATTCTTTTGGTTCTTGATAAAAAAAAAATAATAAGTCGTGAGCCTTTTTTATAAAAAAAAAAAAAAATAAATAACAAAGAACTTTACCCAGTACAAAATTCTTATACATTCTATCCTAAAGTTTAACAAGTTTTCTAGACGTGATCAGGATTAAGCGCTGCTAAATTGCAGTCTGATTTTGAGTGTAACGTTTTTGAGCCCTCCATTTTATTCTAATAGTATTATTTCTGAAAATGTATCCAATCTTGAAGAAAATTTCACCCTGTTTCAGATATTGAAATGGTAATTAGAAACTTTCATTGTGTTACTGGAAGATATTTAAGTTTGACTTTTGAAAATTTAACGCAGTAGGAGAAACTTTTTTTTCTTGAAAATATCCCACATTTCGGCTGAAATACTCTTATGCTGATGCTCTGATAGCTGTCCAACTGAGCATAAATGTAACTCAAAATTTCGAACTCATCATTATGCGGTGTATAATTTAAATAAAACAAATTCTTGTAATTATTTAATTACTATAAAGAATTAAAAAAGATATTGTTTTTTTCTCGATATGCTACGTGACACTTGCAAGTTAGATTGCGACTTTTACAAAACTGTTTCAAGCTATTGGTACACAAATTGTGATACACGTAGTCACACTCTTTTATTGTTTTGCTTCTAAATTAATGAATAATGAAAACAGAAACTCTTTTTCTTTTGTTTTACATTTGTTTTTCATTTTCTTTACGAAAACAAAATATATTACCAGAAGTTTTAATTTGCATTACCTTTCATTAATTTTGTTATTGCTGCTGAAAACTGCTTAAAAATGTTAACTTTGTTAATAATATATTTGTTTTAATGACGAAACGCAAACATAAAAAATTTATTTTTGTTTAATATTTAGTTAAACTAAGCGAAATGAAAGTTTTCTAAACACCCCTTGATAATTTTTAAACTTTAACCATAAGTTATAATAATTTTTCTATGTATTTACGTTTATCTCTAGTTACTCGTACTATTTTTCAGAATTTGAATCATTGAAAGTTTTTAAATGAACGTGTATGATTTCGCATTGAAAATAAACGAAGGTACATAAAAAGGTTCTTTAATTCAAGTTCAGTTTTACGTCCAAATGAAACCAACGGATGGGGAAAATTAGAATATATACCTGTAACGACTTGCAGACCACTGCAAACTTTCATTAAATATAATATTGAATACAAATTAGTGTTGCGTTTCGAGTCTAGTCTGATCTCACCATAAGACCTTACTTTTTAAATTTGAGAAATTTAGTACAGTTAACTGGTTCCTGGAAGACTAAGTGGGCAGAAACAAACATCAGGGCTCACATTTACGTTTAAAGTTCGTCAAAATTGCTTCTTGGCATTGAAGAGAAAGTAATATTACATGATTATTGTATTTAATATATTGTCGTGTTTTAAGTGTCGCGTGCCTAGGGCGCGCGACTGTTGGTTCGCGCATTCTTTAAAAAAGTTTGTTATAAAACATTTTACTGCAGCATCTGCCGGTTTTCCAAAAACTGAATTTACTCATTTCCAAATTTATTTTTACGATTTAAGCGTAGCACATACGGTCGAAACACCAGCCTTGCCTTTTTTCAACTTCCAAATTAAATCCCTAGCTTAGTGACCAACAAAACTTCGATTAACGAGTGTTTGGGAGCGGGGGTGGGAGGCGGTTAGTTTCAACCATGAGTCATAGCTGGTTAGTGTTTTATGCTAAGAATTTCAAACAACCTTCAGCAGCGTTGTGTTAGATGGGAGTTCATATAATCTCATTCTCACATTCCCAGCCCACAGTGGGTAAAACATTCCATTTTTGGTTCAAAAAAACGTACAGCCCACAAATATTAAGCGATTTGAACAAAAAAAATTTGAAAAAAGCTGTTAAGATTTCTAAGAGAGTTGTCGAGCATGATTTTTCAATTAGGTTTTCAATTTTTTATAACAGACAAATATGACCAAAAAATGGCGATTTTATCTATTTGACGTTCACAGTGCTTGTCAATAACAGGAAAAGTGTTGAAATCGCCTAAGTTTCATGAAGTAATAT
>NC_046658.1:26564616-26574930 GCF_010883055.1 Belonocnema kinseyi
AAATTCTTCTTAAATTTCATTAATACAGCCAACGTCTCCAGTTTTACAAATTTTTGGTATCAAAAGAGTTTCTTCTAATATTTTTTATTTTCAGAGGAAAAAATAAATATATTTCTATTGCTTTTTCAAAAAGAGAATGAAAGTTTTGCATTTTCATCTCGTTTTTCGAAACAAATATAGCGAAAATCAAGTAGAGTGACGGGTCCACTGTCCAATCTTATAGATAATTCACGTAGCCAAAGAATCAAATGGGGTTTCTAAGAAATTATTTAATGAAACATGTCATAATCACTGAATATATAGGACTACTCTGTTCCATATTGACGACTTGTAGAAAATTTAATTTCGCGTGCTTTTTCTATCTAAGTTTCATGTGAAAGAAATGTGTTTTGACACTTCACATTGAATCTCAATCACTTTTAATATAGAATTTGGCAAAACGGGACCATTAAAAATGTTTTCACTCTTATACTTACATTCGGGAAAGATTGTTTTTGTACTTTTTGCGACGAAAATATTTTTTTACCTAGATTGAGAATAATAAACCCGTATTTGGCAGCCGATGTGGTATTTCTCATTCCTCAATATGCTTGTCTTATTACAGGCAAATGTTCATTAAAAAGAAAGAAAAGTGAGAGAAAGGAAAGAATTAATGAGACAACTGATGATTGCGAACATGTTTTCCTGAAGTCTTTTTGTATAATTTTCCACACAAGATGACTTTGTAAGAGATTCTGTCCACAATATCGGTCTTGAAAGTAGTTGAAAAGCTCTACATATTGAAATCGAAGGGTGTCAGTGTTGTAATTGCACTCGCGGGTACACAGACTCAAATAGCATGGTCTTATAAATTACTCACTTTTTAAATGTTTAAAAGAAAACATGTTGTATTTTAAGTTCTAGTTACGCAAAAGAATGTATTCTCATTTAGATGTGTTTAACTTTCTAGTTTAGTTTTAGAAAGAACATCGTTACTTTCCGCCAAGGCATGAAAAATGTTATATTGGATTCTATAAGCGCGGCGCAGAATGCCCAATTGAAAGTTTCTTCATCCTCATGATTAGAAACTTAATTTTAAAATTGGCACAAAAAATTTGTATAAAGACAGCAAATAAATCATATGGATGTTAATGAAGGTGTAATCAGCGAGGAATTAGAATCTTAACGACGAGGACGGCGAAATGGTCAGTTAGTGTTAGCACCTGTGAAGGTGAAGGCATAAGTCAAGAGGGGTCTGCACGTCTTTCCGATAAAAATTGTGAGTTAATTGATGTTTGGAGTGGCTGCGGCCTGAGACGCTCGTTAAAGATAAAGGTTTGTTATCCCCTGAAATAAGAGTGAGAGAATTCACTACGATCGTCCAGCTGCAAGGGAGAGCCTGAAACTTCATCATCGCTAGTCCAGTCATCGTTCGAGGTATTTCTAAATATGTAAGGACCGCGAGTCCCTGTGATAATTTGTTTTAATGAAAAAGTATCGATAACTGTTTAGACAGAACATGGAGAATAGACATAAGGACCCCAAAGTAGTGTAACAGAAAATGAGCAAATGTTTGTCGCATGGGCATGGTTACAATACTTTCCGTGCCCGTGTATGGCGCTAATGTGGCACGGGGATAAAATGGCAACTGCCTATGTTTACATTGTTGACATTAACACAGTTTGCATTACATATTAAGGATTGCGATATTTTATTTAAATAGATCAATTATTATTTATGTAAAAAAAGATTTTAAGAATTTGGTTCATCAGGAAATATTTAATCGTTGTGATCATGCAATAGACGAGGTAAGTTACATTATATGGTGATATAAAAAATAAGTATATAACTTAACTGTTTTAAATCTTGTACACTTACGCATTATCGCAGTGGCACTAAACTTTCACTTAAATGTAGCAGTTTTTATATTCCAATAATCTTGGCATGGCTCGAAGAAATTAATTCAACGATTTACGAATTCTGTATTTTTCTTTGAGCCTTGAAGTTTTATTTGCACGAAACCATGATGGCGGCCATCCATACCCGTGCCAAACTAGCGTCGCGCTCGGAAAGATTGAGCATTTCGATGCGTTATTGTTCATCCGACAGAAAAATGTTCATTTTTGGTGAAGTCAATGTACAGGACTTTGGGCTCCTTATGTCTATTCTCCATGAGAGACTGTGGTTGTCGGTTTATAACGATTAGCTTACCAGTTCTATTCTGAAATACTCAAACAAATTTTTTTTTTTTTTGAATAAAATCTTTTCTATTTGTTTCAATATAATAAACAAGGTGTCGAGTCGAAATTAAATTGGGTATCATTATTGACTTCACCTTCTTTCATCATGATGCCCCTTAAAAGAACGCCACCCGCTTCAACCCGATCAGTTCAAATGGCACCCGAACAAAATCAAAACCAAATTCCAGAAATGACAACCGGGCAAAATCGCGACAAAAACTACAGTTCACTACGAGTTAAAACTGACGATGCTGATAGAATTGACAGATTTTAAATAGAAAAAACAAGCTCTATAAATAAAGATGTAATCGATAATGTTGACGCGGAAGTTTTTATTAGAAATAATAATGAAATGTCGCGCAATAAATCTCGAAGTGAGGTTTAGACAAGTTCAATGCAAGAATTAAATGAAATGTTGCGTTCTATCAAAGATACATTTAGGGGTTTCCTTCAATGCAGGAAAAAATAATAAAAATACGAAATTCTGAGTGGTCTCATCAAAGGGTTAAAATAGATATACCAATTCCAACTTTCTATTATGAGTATGAAAACAATTCTATGGAATTTTTATGGGAACTTGAACAATATTTAGAAATTAAAAACATTCCTGGTGATGCTGAAGCTCTCATAATAAATAGTGAATTGAAAGGAAGAGCAAAAGCATGGTACTTCGCGAATATTTCAAATTGGGAAAATTTCGATCAATTCAGAACAGATTTTTTAGCAGAAGTTTTTTCCTTAGAATATAAAACTGAATTGGCGAACGAATGGAGAAGTAGAAAATTTTCGCGAAAAGATAACACTTTCGTGCGGTATTTTCATGAGTAGGTCAGGCAAGCTCAATATTTTGATCCACCGTTGACAGAATATTCAAAAATTATGAAATTATTCGACAATATCCTAAGAGAGTTCAAGAGGCGATGGCTTTGGTTGACTTAGGCTAAACAAGTCAAATAACAAAAACATTAGCATGGCTCAATGGAACTGAAAGGTAGTACGAGAAAAATAAATCCGAAAACAATAATAAATGGAATAGAGACAAATATAGAGATAGTGGCAAATTTGGATGGGACAGACCTGGTAGCGATGAAAGCTTTCGAAACCGCGAGCGTTATGATAGGGAAGAAATAAATAAATCTCCATAAAAAAGAGGCTGATCCACGGAAAAAAGATATGACGATTTCAAAAGAGATAGAGAGTATGGATATGAACGGCTAAATAGGAATAGAAATGATCGACGCGAAAATTGAAGACAGGCGGAATCGAGGTGTTGAACTGATGAAAGTAGAAATCGCAAAAGGCATTGGCACGAGAGAGATAACTGGAGACGCGAGAGTAGGCAAAGTGAGAAGAAAGATCATTGCGATTCATATGATAGGACGAGCGTAGTAAAGGACAATACCCGTAATAAACAGTCTCGCGTCAACGATAAACGATGCAAGGTTTCCGCAATTGAGCTGCCGGATCGAAGAAGGGCACCTAAACTTATTTCGCTGGGAGTGGGGAGACCCCTGGAGTCTTTCAGATACTTTTTAGAATTTTGATTTTTAAAGAGTATGTCTAGATGTAGAATTTCATTGCGCATCTTTTTCCTCACACGCAAAAAGTTGTAGCTTTTTTAGTTTTCTGATTAAAACCAAAAAACTGGCTTTTTTGTCAAAATTAATTTTGATTCGCTTTTCACTTCAACTCGTGCTCAGTCAGTCAGTTTTAATGATTTTTAAATACATTTTTTAGGGAATGTAGTTTAAAATGTCTTTTGACTGATAGAGCAAAATTAATTCAAAAATTTATTTTTAAAAATTTGTTGTTAATTTTTTTCCGACGCCTGGCGTTTATCGGACTTCTCTAACTTTTTCAGCGTTTCGTTTATCGAGAGAAAGAAGTTTTCTGGAAAACTTTTTCCCAATCAAATAGATATTTAAGAAATTATTAACGTCTCAAGTTGATAGCGGCTAGACGACTCGTGCGCTGGCTGTAGCGAGTCTCAGATCCAATTTATAACACAGTTCACCGGTGCCAAAAATAAAAATTAATCAAGTAATTAGGTAATATCAAAATATTATGCATAAATAAATATTAGTGCATAATGTAAAATAATTTGTTGATTTAATATTATGTATAATAGAATGATTTTTATTTTTAAGACAAATTGTACAAAAATAAAAGAAAACATAAACTTGTAATGGTTGAGATTCAACGGGTTATTTATTCCGAGAATTTTTCAAAGCTTTATATTCATGGAATTTAAAAAAGTGAAACATCGAGAAAGTAAATTTGTTTTTTATTCCTGTTGTAATAGAGCGTATTATTATTTATTTATGCATAATACTCTGATTCTACCTGATTACTTGATTAGTTTTTCTTTTTTTGCGCCTATGAACGTTATTATAAATCGTATCTTGGGACTCTCGCTACAGACCGCGCGTGAGTTGACTAGCCGCTATTGACGTGAGACGTTAATAATGTCTTCAATATTAATACAATTGGGCTAACATTTTTCAGAAAACTTCTATGTACAGTTGCCAACAACTTTCTCGCTTATTTTATTTTATTTTTTTGCTCAAAATTCGATCGATAAACGAAACGCTGAAAGTTAGAGAAGGCCGATAAGCGCCAATCGTCGAAGAAAATTTAAAACAATTTTTTTAAAATAAATTTTCTAATAACTTTCGCTCTATCAGTCGAAGGACATTTCAAACTACGCAGGTCGCACACAAACAAATAAAACTATAAATAAAATAAACAAAAATGAATGGCAATTGATCAAAATAATTAAAGATCTCTCGGCATTCCAAAAGAGTAGTGAAGATACAAATCAACTTTAAGATGACCTAAAATTGCAGAAAATTGTGGAAAAGTATAAATTAGAAAACAGTGTAATTTTCCATAAAACTGAAACGTTGAAATGGCGGGCATTGATTCCGAGACAAATTATAAATAAAATAAAAAAATCTATAATGGAAAGATTTACGAAAGGACGTCAGGAGGCGAATAAAAACTTGTGAACTATGTCAAAAAACCAAACAGTTAAATTTAGCAATGTAGGGAGAATTTTAACCAATAATACCTCAAAATCCAAATGACTTGATATCTGTAGATTTCTATGGCTCACTGACTACGTCGAGATCAGGGATGAAGTATCTATTTGTCGTTAAGGGTGTTGGTTCAATCCGACTTTAAATTTTATTTTAATAGGTACGGCACTGATTCCATATATATTTTTTCCGACGGAATTGTGAATGAAAGAAGAAAAACTTGTCGAATATCCAGGGTTTTGCGAGATCCTCGGATCAGTAAAATGTTGAAAAATCAAAAAATTTGTTGAAGAAATGATTATTTTTCCGACAAATATGAATTTTCCGAAAGATAGAAACCAGCGGGTAGCCGACGGCAGCGTTTGAAAGATTAGAATCGTTTGCTAATTTATTTTATTACTCACAATTCTGACATAATAGAAGAATTCTAAAGATTCACGGCTCTTCCAAAGGGCGAGGTATTGAAGATGGTGTCCCCAAATTTTTTGAAATACGTTGCAAAATGGAGGAAAAAGCAGAGAGCACTGACATGCCCTGTCTGTGTTTTTGTAACTGTATTAATGATCAACCACCAGGCTAGCTGTTACCTTTACTGTACGCGGAATCGTGGCGCCCTTCGTTATCGTCCGTGAGTGAAGATTACAATTCTCAAAGGGGAAAACCTCTTCTGGGACATTGACTTTTTGATGAGACTATCATAAATCGATATTACTTCAAAAATAATAAGACACGCGTCCCGGATTTTTTGGTCCCTTGTAAGAACTATGAGCGTTTGTCAATCACATTAGCCAAGGGTGCAGAAACTCTAACAGTTCGCGCCCATGAACTCTCATCAAGATCCACTGGTCCAGTGAACCAGAGTCTGACTGTTGACCATGCTGCCATGGTTCGAATCTTTTTCTCAACTTTTTGTTTCGTATTGTAAATATGTCAAGTAATAATTTTTTATGCTTTCGCGGCGAATAAATTATTTGGTTTAAAAATACTACTGGCAAATAAATATCATGCAGACACTTTTCGAATAATTTATTTGTGTAATCGTAATTTTTTTACATTTTTGCGGGTGATAATTGTCATGGATTATCACGTAGCTGGGTGATGCACTGTTCACTGCAACGAGAGAAGAAATGAGAATCAGCCAAACATTAGGCAGTTTTCAATTGAGAAATAAAAACAAAAAATGTGAATACAATTAAAACAAAAAATTTTACAAACTGATAAATTTGTAATTTATATTTAAAAATTATAAATTTGGAAAATTGTGTAATATCAAAATTTCAAGTCGGAGGACTTGATAAACTTCAGATTTATAAATAAATTTTCAGAGGGCTTACTTTCAAAATTTTGCGAATTCTAAATTTGTAATTTTGAAAATTATTCCTGGGTAACTAGATAAATTTATAATTTATAATCTAGTTATAACTTCAAACTGGGTAAATTTACAAATTGACATACAATCATAAATTATTTTATTTATCAAATTTATGCATTTGCAGATGTTCTTTGCACAAAAAGTCCATTTCAATATTTTGTAGGAAATTGTATTCACATTTTTTGTTTTTATTTCCCAATTGAAATCTGCCTAATCTTCGGCTGATTTTCATTTCTTTCGTCGCTGCAGTGAACAGTGCATCACCCAGTTACGTGATAATCCAAGACGATTATCACCCGAAAAAATGTAAAAAAAAAATTACGATTATACAAATAAATTATTCGATAAGTGTCTGCATGATATTTATTTCCCAGTAGTATTTCTAAAAAAATAATTTATTCGTCGGGAAAGCATTAAAAATTGTTACTTTACATGTTTACAATACGAAAAAAAAGTTGAGAAAAAGATTCGAACCATGGCAGCATGGTCCACAGTCAGACTCTGGTCCACTGGATCAGCGGATCTTGATGGGAGTTCATGGGCGCGAACTGGTAGAATTTATGCACCCTTGGCTAATGTGATTTACAAACGCTCATAGTTCTTACAAGGGACCAAAAAATCCGGGACACGTGTCTTATTATTTTTGAAGTAATATCGATTGATGATAGTCTCATCAAAATACAGTTACAAAAACACAGACAGGGCATGTCAGTTCTCTCTGCTTTTTCCTCCATTTCGCAACGTATTTCGCAAAATTTGGGGACACCATCTTCAAGATCTGGCCTTTTGGAAGAGCCGTGAATCTTTAGAATTCTTCCATTATGTCAGAATTGTGAGTAAAAAATTAAATTAGCAAACGATTCTAATCTTTCAAATGCTGCCGTCGGCTACCCGTTGGTTTCTATCTTTCGAAAAATTCATATTTGTCGGAAAAATAATCATTTCTTCAACAAATTTTTTGATTTTTCAACATTTTATTGATCCGAGGATCTTTCAAAACCCCGGATATTCGACAAGTTTTCCTTCGTTCATTCACAAATCCTTCGGAAAAAATATATATGGAATCAGTGCCATACCTATTAAAAAAATTAAAAGTCGGATTGAACCAACACCCTTAAAGATGTTTTTTCTAAACTCGTTATTCTATATATCTTATGAAGAAAGAAAATACTCAAGCGTGTTTGGCAAAGTTAACTGGCCGTTATTTTAGAAAAATTGCAAAACCGATACAAATTCTCTTAGATTATGGCATGCAATTTACTTCGCGAAAATAGAAGAAAACGTTAAGTGTATTGGGGATAAAGGTCTGTTTCTCCAGCATTCGCCATCCTCAGTCGAATCCCGTTGAACGAATAATGAGAGATTCAGGTAGATTTTTCCGGGCATATTGTTCACAGCGCCACATGAACTCGGCAAAATATGTGCATGGAATACAAAACTGGATTAATACAGTTACGAATGACAGTATCTATTTCACTCTATACGAAGTACATTTTGGAGTGTCTCCAAAAGATGAGATAGCAAGAATATTGCAAATACTTGCTTACAAGTTCTATTCTGAAATACTCAAACTATTATATTTAAAAAAAATCTTTTCTATTTGTTTTGAATTTAATAAACAAGGTGCCGCGTTGAAATTAAACTGGCTATCATTATTGACTTCACCTTCTTTCATCATGATATCCCTTAAAAGAACGCGAACTTAGTTTATACATGCAATATTTTGTAGGGAATTGCTAGTCAACATTTTTCTTAACACACAGTATCCTTTACTTAAACACGCGATAATACAAAACGAGTTTTTATATGAAACAAAGCAAATTTTAGAAGAGTTCCACAAATGTGAAGGATAATCTATTCCCATATGATTTTCGTTGAAAAATATAGCAAAAATGCAATGTCATGTTCGTTTTTCTTTCTGAAACAAAGTAAACTTATTTAAAAGTTTCTGTTAAAAGGAAAAACTGTTTGCAATTTCATTTCTGTTTTCCAATCCAATTTTACATTCAAAGCAGTCGCTATATTTAAAATGTGAATTTCTCTTAAGTCAAGCTGAAGTTTATGTAACAGTATGTACATGAATTTAATCGAATACACCTTTTGCATAACTTTCACATTTTCCAGAGATTGTATCAAAAGTCGTCAAAGTTAATTTTTCTGCCGAAACATGTGTTTTTCCACAAACAATTATATATTTAGTTACAATTTTCATGAGGGATTGTAGCCCTCATTAACATCCAATTGATTTATTTGATATATTTTGAAGAATTTTTTCTGCGAATATTAAAAATAAGTTTCTTATCACGGGGATAAAGAAACGAAGGAATTTTGGGGAAATTATCAGCAAAACCAGTAAAATGTTTCCGTAAGAAGTTTTACAAGATACAAAAAATTGATTGAATTAGGCATTCTGTGCCACACTTATAGAATCCAATATGTCATTTTTCATGCCTTGGCGGAAAGTAACAATGCTCTTTCTAAAACTAAACTGGAAAGTTAAATAAATCTAAATGAGAATAAATTCTTTTACTTAACTAGAACTTAAAAGACAACATGTTTGCTTTTAAACATTTAAAAAGTTAACAATTTATAAGACCATTAAATTTGAGTCTCTGTGTATCTGCGAGTGCAATTACAACATTGCCACCCTTCGATTTAAATAAACAAATCTTTTCAATTACTTTCAAAACCCATATTTAGAAACAAAATCTCTTACAAAGCCATCTTGCGTAACAAATTATACAAAAAGACTTCAGGAAAAACATGTTCGGAATCATCAGTTGTCTGACTAATTTTTTCCTTTCTCTCACTTTTCTTTCTTTTTAATAAATATTTGCCTTAAATGAGACAAGCGTACTGAGGAATGAAAAAATACTTTGCTTAGTCAAACCTTTTTTTGCACAATGCATTATATAAGATAAAATATAAGAGATTACGTTCTAAATGTCTTCCTAAAATATTTAAAGTGCGACAAAGAATGTCCTAGACTTGTTTGTTGTACTGAAAAGATTGGTTCCCAGTAAACTTTATAAATTTTGTAAATAGTTGCAGCCGTTGATATATTAATTCACTTGGTTTAACTTTTACGAACATTTTCGTTATTATGCTAAATGTTGATTTTATATAAACATAATGAATGCCAGTGTTAACAACCCTATAAAATGTTTAGGTATAATTTACCTCAAAGTACAGGGGATACCTACGTGCCGAGCTGACAGTAGCTAGAATGTCAGAATAGAAAATTGGCTTATGCATTTGGACAATATTAACCTCATTACTTTTTCAAATTAGGCTTATCAACTTTTTATCAGAAAAGCTACATCGTCTGCCAAATACGGTTTTATTATTCTTAATCTGGATGAAAAAATATTTTCGTGACAAATAGCACAAAAACGATGTTTCCTGAATGTAAGCATAAAAGTGAAAACATGATTAATGGTTCTGTTTTACCAAAATCCATCTAAAAAAGTAATTGAGGATCAGTGCGAAGTATCCAAACACATTTCTTTCACATAAAACGCAAAACGAGGTAAAAATGCAAAACTTTCATTCTTTTTTTGAAAAAGAAATAGAAAGATATTAATTTTTCCTCTGAAAATAAAAAATATTAGAAGAAACTCTTTTGATACCAAAAATTTGTAAAACTGGAGACGTTGGCTGTATTAATGAAATTTAAGAAGAATTT
>NC_046658.1:26575030-26579754 GCF_010883055.1 Belonocnema kinseyi
TTCAAGAATATACTCTCAAATTTGTAAGTCGATCTGAGCAAAACTCTCGAAGTTATTGTCCAGTCAGTCTCCTGTCCTCTAGCACTACAGCACTGACAGCTGTGGGCTTCTAAAACTTTAAACGCGTTTTTCTCAAAACACCAGATTATACTAAGATTACACCTTAGATGACTACCAAAAAATTTTAAATGCAAAAAAAAATAATCAGAGAACGTTGGGGGAGGAGGGAGGTTTTGATGATACTTTGGACCCCTTCCCACCTCCCTGACGTTGGAACAGGCATATTTACTTACACGCCTACTTACGGTACTATATGTATTATCATAGCTCGAGTGTAATATTAGGTAAAAATCTAAACAATAAATGTTGTGAGAGGAATAATATAATAATTATGATATATATTCAAAACTTTGCCATAAGGACAACCACAGTATTTCGTCGGGAGCGGGTGCTAATCTGAACAGCTGCACCCGATCCCAGCGAAATTGCGGTAAAATTTCAGCCATAACCACGTTTCACGCCCGTGATATAGGTGGTCACAGCCTGTGACGGAATCAACACGACGATCCAGGGAAGGTCTCGTGCACCCCGGGGACACCGAGCCACCCAAGGACGACCACCTTCTTCATTTCTTCCCGCAAGTATTTTAGAATATTGTTAACAAGCAGGGATGCTTTTCAGGCTATTACCCAGTGAAGGCTTGGCACCTCCAAGAGCGCCGATGATAAGGACGATTAGTTTAACAGAATATCCCGCGTACAATCATTGCAACTCACTTACAAGGTCTCTATACCTCGAGTGTGCAACAGAAACAATTTTCGAGAATATAAAGTTCCAGTATATGCGGCACTTCCCATTCTCGACAATTGACTCGATTTCCCTAGGAGCATTTAAAGGAGCGATATTAAGGTTGATGTCGTAAGAGTGACAGAGATAGTAATGAAGCACTCTTAGTGCCGCATTGTGCCTTTGGATGTAGGTCGTTCCCGCATGAGTTGGACAACTAGAAAGTATGTCAGTTAAATGCTCGGGCTGTGCATGGCACGCCCTGCAGCAATCATCGGGAATGTATTGGCTCAAAATGTGGCGACGGTATGTTAAGATGAAAATGACACCGTCTTGACATGCCAAAATGAAACCCTCCGTACCAGACTTCAATCCGGATGATTTAAGGAAAGCAAAGTTAGCTCACATGACATTGACTGAACCTCCACATTTCTGTGGACGATACCGTGCATCCTCTTATCGAGGAGCTATTCAGGATAGTTTTTCTGTTGTGCTTTCTTAATCCGGGTTTCAGGAGTGAGTACTCGAAATAGATAAGATTTGATGCGAAACAAAATACTTAAGATGCATGCTTTTGTTCATGTGCATAACCTTTCTTGTCCCGATATCAAGGGAGGTGAGCTCGTTCTTCGTCCATGGAACTACCCCACATGAATAGAGTACTACCGGGGCGGCAAGTATGTTCGTTGCAGATACTTTGCTGGTTGCCGACAGTTCGGAAAACCAAATCTGCTGAATGAGACGTTTGTATCTGCTTCGGAGAGTATCCTTTATAGATGTCGCATCCTGAATGCGGCTCTGTGGCACGCCTAGGTATGTATAAGTCTCTTCAGTGCAAAGGTGTCGTATAGCGCTTCTATCAACGAGCTCAGGATCTTCAGCGATGCCATTAATTTTTTCTCGCTTCAAATAAACCTTGGCGCATTTGTTTAACTCAATTTCCATTCCAATTTTTTTAGTACATCGTTCGACAACACCTAGAGCTAGATGTAGTTGCTCTTTGTTTTTAGCATGGATCTTAAGATCGCCCATGTAAAATACATGAGCGACCTTGTACTTTTGATCTGCAGGTTTGGCGCACAAGTACCCGTCGGAATGCCGAAGTGCTAGAGATAGTGGCAATAATGTAAGGCAAAAGAGGAGTGGGCTCATGGTGTCGCCCTGAAAGACACCTCTCTAAAAGGTGACCTTGTTAGTTCTCACACGATTTTTTTCAGATAATATGGTAAATCTGGTTTTCCAAAGCGGCATCAATCTCTCTATGCACCTAACGATTTGCGGATGAACTTTTAAGCTTTCCAAAAGACAGATGATAAGTCTATGGGAGGTCAAATCTAAAGCTTTCCGATAATCAATCCAGGCGATCCATAGGTTACGCTGGTAGAATGCTGCATTTTTGCAGACACATCTATCGATGTGCAGGTTCTCCCGACATCCGGCTACGCCTTTTTTTGAGCCTCGTTGTTCATACATTGCTTGCCACGCAGGTTCAAGTGCCCGAACAATCCTATCATTTAGAATAGCTGTGAATATCTTGTGCATTGTGTTAAGACACGTGATTGGCCTGTAATTCTTTGGGTCAGCTATGTTGCCTATTTTCGGCAGGAGTATTGTGCGCCCTTTCACCAACCACTCCGGAATCGGTTCTCCGACTTTCATCAGAAGGTTGATACAAAATGGTCCCGGTGCGGAATAGTTCTTCATCCCTCTTAATACTTTTTTCACCTCTTTGGTAGTGATGGGAGGGCATTCTTTATCAGGTGTTATCAGGGCACCACACAGCTCCTTGGAGCTATTTATATTTTCTGAGCCTTCGTCCAGTCTATGCTGCACTTAATAGAATTCTCTCCAAAATACTTCGACCTCCTCTGGTTTGGGCGGGTGGTCGACGGTAACTGAAGGGTCTTGTAAGAGTCGAGATGGGTCAGAGAGAAACTGTTGATTTTCTCTGACCCACTTCTCCCTCCGCTCTAGACTTCTCTTAGCGACATTATGGCAAGTTGATGCAGTCGTCTTTTGGTCTTATGATCAACCGTTGGATTTGTTTTACAGTTCGCATCGGCCAAAGCTCTCGCTGCATTAGACACGCAAGAATTGATAGCCCAGAGGTCGGATTCTTTGGAAAAATGTCCACGAAGCTCGTCATTCAATTTAGCTAGATCTTTAGGCTTGAGAGAAACCTTGGTGTTGATGTTTCGCCGGGTCATAAAGCATCGCTCTTCCTCTATTAGATGCCTGTCCGTGGTTTTGTCTTAGTTTCGCCTCTCTTTCTCTGTTACCGGCTTGTTCTAGCTGTGGTAGAATAGGCGTTCCGCTTACATAGCTTCTTTTTGGGAGTAGTTCGACATGTTGTCGGGAGCCCTGCGTGCTTTTTATTTTTGAACCGAACTTACTACAACTATTTTTGGTGTTGTCATTGTTGTTCCCACGAGAAGCTAGGGTAAGGAGCTCGTCCATCCTTGCAGAGCCCCGCATGCAAAGACAAGACTGCGTACTCTGAGATGCCGCCCGGTATCCCAGAGTCACCATTCTAGACACCTCACCCAGGTGCCATTCAGCTTTCGGCAAGGTTTTCACAGCTCCGCTTGGGGGTTAATTCCTTCGGGACCACCCCTGGACAATTGTCCGCGACTGCCTATTTATTTTTGTAACCATATTCAGCAGAAACCTATGGTACAGGGACCCTCTATCCGCAACCCGAGGACGATTTCAGTGGCTTTGTCATAGGCCCCTCGGTTTGATTATTGAAAAAGATATTGTTCCTTTGTCGATACGCTATGTGACACTCTTAAGTTAGATTGCGACGTCTACAAAACTTCACAAAACTTCATATACTTCTTATTATAAGAGATATTACCCTCATTTCGCATAAGGGAACGAAAATTGTAAATTTTCTGTTCTTTTCTTCATCCAACAGATAATTTCATTTTCTTTACGAAATTAAACATATTACCAGATGTTTTAATTTGTAAACTTTGACCACAAGTTCTAATGATTTTTTTATGTATTTACGTTTATCTCGAGTTACTTGTACTATTTTTCAGCATTTTGATCCTTGAAAGTTTTCATATGAACGTGTATGATTTCGCATTGAAAATAAACGTAGGTACATAAAAAGGTTCTTTAATTCAAGTAATATTACTAATTGGAAACATAATATCATTTAAATACAATATCGAATACATTAAATACATTTAATGTATGTATACATAATATTAATGTAATGTAATGTAATAAAATAATAATGTATATATACATTTAATGTATTCATTAAATACAATATTGAATACAAATTAGTGTTGTGTTTATTGTATTTAATATATTGTCGTGAAAAATATTATATTGCTGTGAAAAAACAATTTTAATATGATCAAAACTTGAGACTGCAATTCGTCTGCTTTTATTTGTATTCTAGAATGCGTAAGCTCAGCAGCCAAAAGCTACATAATTTTATAGGTATGAACAAAAAACATATTTAGCAATATATGACTCTTGACCAATTAAAGGCCTATATTATAGTTTATTATTTGAGTAATAATCATCATAATAATCGCTTATTGTAAGTATATATATATATATATTCGGTTTTGGTTCCTCTAGAATCAAACCGAAGGGCCTATGACAAAGCCACCGAACGCGTCCTAGGGTTGCGGATAGAGGGTCCCTGTACCAAGGGTTTCTGCTGAATATGGTTACAAAAATAAATAGGCAGTCGCGGACAATTGTCCAGGGGTGGTCCCGAAGGAATTAACCCCCAAGCGGAGGTGTGAAAACCGTGCCGAAAGCTGAATAGCACCTGGGTGAGGTGTCTAGTAAGGTGACTCTGGGATACCAGACGACCTCTCAGAGTAAGCAGCCTTATCCTTGCATGCGGGGCTCTACAAGGATGAACGAACCCCTTTCCCTAGCTTCTCGTGGGAACAACAATGACAACACCA
>NC_046658.1:26579854-26587974 GCF_010883055.1 Belonocnema kinseyi
CTGATCGTCCTTATCATCGGCGCTCTTGGAGGTGCCAAGCTTTCATTTGCTAATAGCCTAAAAAGCATCCCTGCGTGTCAACAATATGCTAGAACACTTGCGAGAAAAATGCAGAAGGCAGTTGTCCTTGGGTCGCTCCGTGTTCTTAGGGTCCACGAGGCTTTTGCTGGATCGTCGTATTGAATTCTTTACAGACTGCAACCACCTATCTCACGGTTGTGAGACGTGGTTATGGCTGAAATTTTACCGCGATTTCGCTGGAAGCGGGTGCAATTTTTCAGATTAGCACCCGCTCCCGGCGAAGTCCTGCGGTTGTCCTTATGACAAATTTTTAATTATATATATAATTCCGAAACTTCCTCAACCCTATACAAGTATGCTCTTTCCGAAAATCTCATCTTTTATTTATTTTAAAATTTAACTGGTTTTCAATGATATATTCTTTTGATTTTAAATGCTTTATTAAAGTTATGAAAGTAAAATCATATATAAAAATTTACGAAATTTAAATTAGACCAAAATCCAAATTAAAAATCCCATTTAACGTCGAATAATCAAATTGATGCAAAATCCTGTTATAACAAACAAGAATCCAACGACCAAATTTTGAACACAACGAATAAACGAAAACCAAAAAAAAACCCTATTGTAATCTGAAAAAACTCAAAAAAACCCAAAAAACACAACAAAAAAGAAAACAACAAAAAAATAAAATAAAATTTTAGGAAAAAAAATATAAAAGAGGAAATAAAAATGAGAAGGCAGCCAACCACACCCCCTTCCTTTTCTTTTTCTTTCTTTCGTCTTTTTTATTTTTATGACCATCAAATTACAATAAAATGAAAATAAAAAACATAAATGTGGTAGAAATTGACAGCACCCACGAACAGGTGCTCTCTCTTTGATACCTGAGAATCGAATGAGGGTCAGTAGGCCAATCTGTTGTAAACACAATATAAATATTTGTTACAATTACACCAGAAATAGAGAAATTAAAAGAAAAATAGAATTCATGAAACAGCTACGTTATATGTAATTAATCATATTACCATAACTTTTGTACAACCCATTAAAATCGGGTTTTAAATTAATAGATAACTTTTTTTGTTTTTTAATATAAAGCATTTCCATGAATTCCCTCTTTCTCTCATTACTTTCACTATGCAAAATTTGAACATTATCCCAGTCAAACTCATGGTCAACATCAACAAATGCCTTTGTATGTCTGGCAAGAACACTCTTATAACAGCGTCCCAAACGAACATCACTTTTGTGCTCCTCTATCCTAGTATTAAGGGGTCTGCCATCATATATAATTATTGTTCTTTTTCGTATGAGTTTAAAACTGCGAAGCCATAACTGCGACTCTATAATATTGCGTCATACAGACATTGAAAGATGGGGGCTCTTTAGGAAGAGGAAATTCAGCCACAAATACTTTATTAATTTATATTGATGTATAATATATATTATATCATATTAATATATATTAATATTTATTTTTTAATTACTGAATGTAGTCTCTCTCTCTTTATGTTTTGTAATCAACTCACTAAATATAAAAATGTATATAAATATTTCTTTATTAATTTTGCTCTTATTTTGATCGCGTTTATAGATTTTTCTATTTTTATTGTAAATATTTGAGTATATAATAACAAAATTTGTATATTTTATATGTACTGAATGTGTTTCACTCATTTATCCTCATCGAATCATATTAGAAATACACCAGATTAACATTTCTTTTATTTAATTTATATCTTACTTATTATTTTTTAATTAAAGTGATTAAAGTATAATCATAGAAGTTAATTATTCTTTCATAACTACTCTAAAATCTGAGAAACCATAATTGCACCTTTTAATATGGCGCCATACAGCCTACGAAACTCCTTCAACCATACATCAGCATACTCTTCCGGGAAACCCCCTCTATTATTCATCTATTTCTTATCTTACGTTCCTAGACTTTAAGTAAACATGCGTGTCTAGCGAGATAAGACCCACCCACACATCAGGGTCAATGACCTCGCGGCGTAGTTGAGGGGGAAGGCGCCAGTCTAGACAGACGACCGACGAGTGTAGGGTAGGCTGGCGGTCGCTCCATAGTTGTGCCTTGCTACTAATGTTAGTTTTAATGTTTTTATGGAAAATTTTATCTGGCGTAATTATTCAGACAGACAGGTTCCGAATTTCTTATTTGAAAATTGTTTATTACAAAATCACAAGTTTTATCGATCATAAAATTTTAATGTCAGGGAAGTCAGGGAAATGAAGTAGCTGTCAGGGAAAATGGAAATTTATATGTTTTTTATATTATTTTGGAAGCATTTGCTAATATCTGAATTTTTAATTATTCGAAATTATTAACACATAAATTCATCTGGTAATAAAAAAAGTGTTTATAAATTCAACTTTCTAAGTTTTTAGTTTATTGAAATATAAGTACTCAAAATGATGGACAAAATTCGTTCTAAATTGAACACTAAATTTACGTCAATGTCGGTGATTTTATATTCGGTAATACTTGAGTATCGCTTCACATTTACGACTAATGATTGATGTAAAACCAACTTTTTCTATTATATGCTAGGTAGCCACTAAAATCGCAGACAAATTTGATCTAATTTTTTGGTTAAAAAAATGTTTACCCTGGGCAATAAAATTGAAAGTTTAAGTTTTTAAAACTTAACATTTTTTTATTTAAAGTATTTAAAACTAAATTACAAGTCAAACCAATCAAAGTGGACGTTTTCTGATCACGAAGCGTTCTAAATATTCAATTAAAGCATTTAAAACAGCTATTTCGAGTTCAAACGGTCAGTAATATATGTAAAAATTAAAATCCGCCTGCTTCGCGGGCACATTCTCCTAGCGAGCTACGCGCGCGGCTCGCTTCGCTCGCAAGTTTGAGAGCGACAATAGTAATTTGATCGACAATGAAATGATCGACAACAGTAATTTGGTGATAGTGACTTCTTTTTTCTCAAAGCTCCTTCGGCTTTAATGAATACATTCTCATCACGTATCTTGTGCTTCGCACTCGAATTTGATCTCAACTTGTATATCATTTCCATAAATGTATATTATTATAATTCATAACATGCATTGATATTAGAACAGACGTAGTTTCATTGTCTCTTTAAAAAAAATGCGCATTCTTTAGAAAAATTTGTTATTAAACATTTTACCGCAACTTCTGCCGGTTTTGTAAAAACTGAATTTACTCATTTCCAATCTTATTTTTACGATTTACACGTAGCAGATACGGTCTACACATCAGCCTTACTTTTCTTAACTTCTAAATTAAATCCCTACCACCGTGACCCACAAAACTTAGATTAACGAGGATTTGGGCGCGGGGGGCGATTAGTTTCAACCAAGAATCATAGCTGTTTAGTGTTTTATGCTGAAAAGTTCAACCAAACTTCAGCAGCGTTGTGCTAGATCAGTGGTCGGCATGCTCCTGACCAACTCAGGCTACCCTAACCGGGCTGACCAACGATCTACTTTCTGGTCAGGTACCTGCGAGCTTGGGCAGACAATCCCTTTTTTCATCGGTCCTTTGTTGGGAAATGGAAAAAATTCGAGATTAAAAAAATCTTAATTTTACAATCAGTGATTTGAAAGTAATATATTTGGAATCTACGTATTTTGCCGATTCCAAAGACATGTAATTTGTATATAAAGGTTGAATATTTGAGAGGTATTTAGTATTAAATTGAATATTAAGCTGAAGTTTCTTGACATTAAAATCCGTCAAATATTTGACTTTTTTGGGCAAGTAATATATCATTGGAATCGAAAAAATGCGTACATGTTGACTATGCTATTTTCAAATCGCTAGCTTAAAAATTAAAAAATTTTAAACTTCCTTACTTTGACATGCCTGTAAACAAAAGACTCCTGCTGGAGTAAGCTCATTCACACTGAGGTCCATGAATAGACCGAAAAGAATTAGAAAAAATTAAGTTGGGGCGGGCCTGACCATACCTGAAAACTGAGCAAAAAGTTTGCCGACCACTGTGCTAGATTGGAGTTCATATGATCTCATTTTCACATTCCCGGCCCACATTGGGAAAAAAATGACGTTTTTGCTTCAAAATAACGTACATCCTACAAATATTGACCGATTTGAACAAAAAAAAAATTGAAAAAAAGCTGTTAAGATTTCTAAGAGAGTTGTCGAGTCTGATTTTTCAATTAGGGTTTGAATTTTTTATAAATAAATAAACAAACAAATCAGACGAAAAAATGGCCATTTTATCTATTTGACGTTCACAGTGCTCGTCAATAACAGGAAAAGTGTTGAAATCGCCTCAGTGTCATAAACTAATATCAGGCATTGTTCGACAGAAAAATTCATTTTTTTCGCTTTAAATTTTTTAAATTCGGATATTTATGCTATTTACAGAAAAATTCATAATTTGTTTATTAATCTTATCATCTTTTGAACAAATTCAATGAACAAATATATTATTCGGGCATTTGTCCGCAGAAAAATTCGGTTTTTTCAATGCCAGTCTTTTGAGATGGGAACTGGATGGGAATTTCAGCAACATTCATAAAAGGTTGATAAATTTTATTATTTCTTTAAACAAATTTGATGAACAAATGCATTAATCAGGCATTTTTCTATAGAAAAATTCGTTTTTTCCATGTCAACAGTTTTAATTAGGACATCGAAAAAAATAAATTTCCAATCGACATATTCTCAAATAATGTGTTTGAGTATTTTGTTATTAAAAAAATATAAAATTTATCAACAAATTATGAATTTCGTTGAAATCATCATGAAATTCCCAATTAAAAAGACTGAAATCGAAAAAAACGAATTTTTCCGTCCACAGATGCTCGAATAATGCATTTGTTTGTTAAATTTGTTTTCAAAAATCATAAAATTTGTCAACTCATCATGAATGTTGCCGCATTTATTATAAAGATCCCAATTGAAAGTCTCATATCGAAAAAAAACATGGTTCCGTCAACAGATGCCCCAATAATACATTTGTTTATTAAATCTGTTTTTAAAAAATCATAAAATTGATTAAAAAAATGATGAATTTTGATGAAATTGTCATAAAGTTCCCAACGAAAAAGACTGCCATTGAAAAACCCGAATTTTCTGTCGATAAACGCCCGAATAATGCATCTTTTTATTAAATTTCTTTTAAAAATCATAAGATAATTCAACAAATTTTGAATTTTTCTAAAATTATCATAAATTTCCGGATTGAAAAAAATTTACATAGAAAAAAAAACGAATGTTTCTGTCGAAAAAAGCCTGATTATTGCATTTGTACATTAAACTTGTTCATAATAAAAACAATTATAATCAGAAGAGAAATTTTTTTATATAATATTGTTTCGATTCCAATTTCTTACAACATAAGTTGAAAAAACGTGTATTTATGAAAAATCGTCTAAAAATTTTATTCAACAAACAATTTGTTGATAACACATATTTTTTTGTATATTGTCTAATATTGGAATATCTTTAATATCAAAAAAGTAATTGAGATAAATTGTTCATCTGTTTGATTCCTATGAACATCCGTACAGATAATTTTTGAATTTTGAAAAAAGTGGTCTCGAAAATCTTCAAAATACGTTAATTTTTTGCTTGAAATTCCATCCAAAATGGCTGGCTAAAGAACTTGACCTTTATTTTCTGATACTCAGAGAATGTGCCAAAGGCAAATCGAATAGATTAATTTTTTCAAAAGTTATCGTGCCCACAGCTTGACATACATACATACATACATAAATACGTGCATGCATATATACACACATCCATACATATTGTGACGTGATGTTCGATACCACGCCCAAATTAAGTAAATTTATGCCCATTCAACTTAAAATCAATTTCAAATTCCTTAAGGGTATGTGATAATTAGAAAATTGTCGATTTTACCAGTTTTAGGTTCCGACGCCGTTTTTTCTTTAATAATCAATATTTTGTCTTAAAAACTTGGAACATGATAGCGACCATGCTAACGGACGTCCTCGCACACTTTATTTGTGTTTTTTTTTCAAAAAATTTTGTGTGTGTGTACATTTGGAGGTTATGTATGTTACAATTCTCCTGTGCGTTACTTTCAAACTACACAATATTTTTGGCCGAAAACTTTGGACTTGCAAATAAACATAGCAACTAATCTCCCGGAACTAACCCTTTTTGCAGGCAATCAAAAAAGTTTATTTCATAAATAATTTCCAGATTATCGGAAAGGCAGAGATGAAAAACGACGTAACCTCAAAATAATACATATGCATAAAATTTTTATTTAGCACAATAAATTGTTTTTGTTATTATCCCTCAAAAAAAAGTCCCGGGACGTCCGTTATGATATTTTATAGCATCTCCGAATTCAGTTTTTAAAAATTTTCATTTTTGTGGAAAAAAGCCGGGGAAACTGTAAGTATCACATGCCCTTAATAAACTATACCTGGTCGAGCACAGAGTCCATCCAAGATCTGTCATTACGATCCGGAGGGGAATTGTCGGTTAAACTAATCCAACAGATGGCGCCACAAAAAGTAGGTCTGTCTTTTTCATTGAATTGCATTGAGAAAAAGCAAAATATTTAAAAACTTGATGCTTTTTACAAATAAACAAAAAAATTATATGAAAAAATAAGAGTAACTATTACTAATTATTAAAAAAAAGAAAAAGTCATGAAAATATGTAGTTTAATATGAATAAAATTATACATTTTGAAAGCAGTTCGAACTTTATATTTTTGTGATTTACTTTGCTCATATTATTGATTTTATTATTTTTTAAAGTTGAAAAAAAAATTATTTTTTGTTAAAATTATGAATGTAGCTAATGAAAAAATTAATAATATTAAAGACCCCAATGGCATAAATATCTCAAACATATACATGATCAGAAGAATTTATAAAAAATATATAATGTATCTCAAATATAAATATAATAATAATTAAAATATGTAAGACAACATCTTAAGTTTCACAGTAAAGAATCTTTGTACCTTTAAAATCTTAACAATTTTAAGTTTTGAAGAAAATATTTTTTTAAAGTAATTGGAATTGTAATTAAAATGTTTGAGGGAATAATTTGGTAAAAAGTCAATGAAAAGACTAATAGATGAGAAAATGGATTTAACATTATTTTATTTAATGTATATATTTAGTGTATATATTTAAATTCACTTTTTTCGTTTAGCTGGACGCTCCGAACGTTTGTTTTCTCTATTTGTTTATTAATCATTTTTCTACACAAAGTATGGAAAAACTGAAATTTTGTACATAAAAATTTGTTACGCTTTAATAAATGACCAGGAAAGCTTTATATTGTCTTAAATTAATGTTTAGGGACTCATAAAATACAAATAATTTGTTTATCATTCCATTTATTTGTTGGAAACAAATTTGATAAACAAATTAAAAAATAGTCTTATTATTGGTAAAATTTTGTTGTTGCTAAAAGTGCTTCGCATGAATGTAGGAATGACATTTAATAACAAAAATAATTTAAAAGTTTATAGTAACCATTGCTATAAACAATTCTTGTGGCAAAATATTAGAATTTGAGATTTAAACAATTATTATTTCCTTCCAGCGCGAGAAAGACTTCAGGTATTCCTTAAAACAATAAATATTTCATGATATTTGATAAAATATAATAATTTCAATGGTTGTAAACAAATTAGATAAACAAATTTTAAATGTTGGCCCTTTCGCATAGAAATTTTTTTACATTGCAAATGTTTTAAGCTGTTGGACGATTAACTGCTAGTCACAAAAATATTTGAGAAGTTAAGAATAACCATTGTTATAGAGTAAATAATTCTCGTGACAAACTATTGAAATGTAAGGTTTTATCAAAAATGTTGTTTTCTTTAATCGCTACAACAGCTACGGATATCCCTAAAAAAAATGTATCTGATCATATTTAATGGAATATAATGACTTACAAGTTTACAAACAATTTCAATAAAAAATTTCCCAATGTTGGCAGTTACTTGGAAAAACTCGGGGTTTTAATCGTAATACGAGGGTAGTTCAATAAGTCCTTAGAATGACCAACAGATGGCGCGCGAATCGCTCCAAATCATCTGTTTTCAGTCAGCACCACTCCCGACTAG
>NC_046658.1:26588074-26589868 GCF_010883055.1 Belonocnema kinseyi
CACTTTTCTGAAGGATTAAAAAAACTTGAAAAGCGATTGACCAACTGTATAGAGCTCCAAGGAGATTATGTTGAAAAATAAAAAAAAATTTACCCAAAAAAATTGTTTTTATACTTAATTCTAAGGACTTATTGAACTACCCTCGTAGATTGGAAATGAATCATGACACTGCATGCTAAGATTTACTCAATACAAAATCTTTTGACAATAACCCACCGTCTTGGCCATGAAAAAAATTTAAATTTGAAAAAACCTTCAGTTTAAATATTTTGTCACAAGAATTGTTAATAACAGTGGTTATTTTTAACTTTTATAATATTTTTGTGACTAGCCGTCATTCGTCCAATAGCTTAAAACATTTTCAGTGCAAAAAAAAAATTTCTGTGCCAAAGAGACAACATTAAAAATTTTTTTATCTAATTTGTTAACAAAAATTTTAATTGTTATATTTTATCAAGTTTTATTAAATGTTTATTATTTTAAGGAATACCTAAAGTCGTTCTGGCCATTGAAGTTTACTATAATTTGAAAATCTCAAATTCTAATATTTTGCCAAAAAAAATGTTTATCACAGTGGTTATTATAAACTTTTAAATTATTTTTGTTATTGAATGTCATTCCTTCATTAATGGGAAGCAGGTTTAGTAAAAAAAAAATCACCGATAATAAGACTTTGTTCAGTACAGTATGTTTGCTTATAGATTTTAATAGCTTATAGTCTGTTTATTTTAGAAATGAGATTTGCAATAATATAATTAACTATTTAATTCAAAATCTCCTTTAAATTTAAATTTTCCAATAAAGTTATTAGGGGCTGAATGCAGCGAGAAAAAAGCTTTCAAGATTAAGCAAGAAATAAATTATTGAACTGTATAAATGTATATATTATGTTTGGTTCAATTTAAATAAATATATACATTATATTGAATAATATTAAATCCATTTTCTCATTTATCATTCGTGTCATTGACTTTTTATCAAATCAGTCTCTCAAACACTTTAATTACAATTACCACTACTTTTTAAAAATATTTCCTTCAAAACCTGAATTTGTTAAGATTTTAAAGGTACAAAGATTCTTTACATTGCAACTTAAGTTGTAGTCTGACATATTTTAATTATTATCATATTTATATTGGATATAAGTAATATATTTTTTATTAATTCTTCTGATCATATATATGTTTTAAATACTTTTGTCGTTGGGGTCTTAATTATTATTAATTTTTTCATTAGCTACATTAATAATTTCATCAATAAATAATTTTGTTTAACTAGAACAAATAGCAAAATCAATAATATCAGCAAAATAAATCATAGAAATATGACGTTCGAACTGCTTTCAAATGTATCTCAAAATTAAATTTTATTCATATTAAACCACATACTTTTTTTACTTTTTCTTTTTTTAAATAATTAGTAATAGTTACTCTTATGTTTTCATATATTTTTTTTTTGTTTATTTGCAAACAGCATCAAGTTTTTAGTTATTATAGCTTTTTCTTAATGCAAATCAATGAAAAAGACAGATCCACTTTTTGTGGCGTCATCTGTTGGATAAGTTTGACCGACATTTCCTCTCCGGGTCGTAAGCAAACTACTACGAGGGTAGTTCAATAAGTCCTTAGAATGACCAACATATGGCGCGCGAATCGCTCCAAATCATCTGTTTTCAGTCAGCACCACTCCCGCCTAGACATATGGTGCAGTCACAGTCCACATCTTCTGAGTTTACGTGTTTTTATAACCAATTGAAAAAAAGAAATTGTTCGTTAAGAAAAATGAAAAAAAAAC
>NC_046658.1:26589968-26591843 GCF_010883055.1 Belonocnema kinseyi
ATAGAGCTCCAAGGAGATTATGTTGAAAAATAAAAAAAAATTTACCCAAAAAAATTGTTTTTATACTTCATTCTAAGGACTTATTGAACTACCCTCGTACTATATACACATACACAGTCGAGGCAGGGGGCTGGTCATAGGATAGGAGTTTCGAGGGCTTTGGCATGTTGCCAGGAAATACAACTCTCGAGATTTAGGTCAAAATACAAGCAGCCGACAACTTTGAGCGCGCCCTACTTATAGTAGTTGTGCCGGAATAAGTGAGGGGGGAATCAGGGTAAATGGCTACCCACTATAGAACACTTAAAAATTAAGTGCGCCTTCGCACGCTTAGTTGCGTAGCTTATTCGGAAATCTGGGTGCGTAATCTATGGCCTAAGCGCCAATTCTGTACTTAGCGTCGTCGATACTCACTCTCTGTGTTCGACCATAGTAGAGCCCACCTCATTAGTAGTTTGTTTTCCATAACGGCGCCGAAAATGTATATACGAAGTTAACTCACTAACGTGGGACCGTTACGACATAATAAGACCAGATAAGTAAAGGTATGTGTCTTCATTTCGCCTTCATTAAAGTGTAATTAGTGCGTGGTCGATATTCAGGGTGGTGGGGACAGTTAGCCAACAACTCAAGTGAAATTTGTTCTTTTAGAATACGAACTTGGATCTGTAAGATATTGATTTAAATTTTGTGCGGTAGTAAGAACTGACTAAGTGCGATCGTCCAAGATGGCGGCGACCTTAGCTGACCTTTCGTGTCAGTAAAAGACCGCCATGGTGGAAGTTCGTTAGTAAACCCAATCATATACCCAGGGTGCAATACTATAAGCAGTAACTTCTGCTTTGTATAAGTTTGGGTGTATCATTTATAACATTTTTAGTGATAGTCTGGTCGGTAGTGAGCTTCAGATTAGCACGATCGTCCACAATGGCGGCGACCTTCATTGACGTTTTGTGTCATTCATGGATCGCTATATTGGAGGGTCGTTAGGAAATCATTCACATGATTTCAGTAATGATCAGTCTGTTTATAAAGTTTTTAGCGAGAGTCTGGTCGGTAATGAGCATCAGATTAGCATGATCGTCTAGGATGTCGGCGACCTTCATTGAGCTTTTGTGTCATTCATGGACACCCATATTAGAGGGTCGTTAAAAAATCATTCACAAGATTTCAGTAATGATCAGTCTTGTTGTAAGTTAGGTAACTAGAGTTAATCCTTCAGTAATTAAGGAAGCATGTTTAAATAATAAGGCTTTACGTATAATTGTGTTTTTCATTTACGCGATTATTTTAATGTTGTATGAGGCATCCAATGCCACTTCAATAAATGAGTATTTTGTTACCCGTAATATCTGATCGTACCTCAGTTATTGAACATTGATTATTGTTCTGCAAGTGTTATATTTTTCTTGCTCAATTCCTCCTAACCCTACCCCTCTCTGTGCTAAGCTAGTGAGGACTTAAATAATAATGGGTAGAAGACAGTTAAAATCCGATTAGTACCTTTTATTCGTTTAAGGTTATTTAAATATTCACCAACGATCTGGCGTCCTTCAGGCAAAATGGTAGTCGTCATCTTAAGATGTCGGTATGAGAACTTGCCATTCATACTTCGTTCAAGTAAATTAATAATTGACCTAGCAATAGCCAATAGCCTGACAGCCTAAAATTCAAATAATTATTCGCTGGAGTTCAGCCAATATGTTAGAGAAATTTTATAAAATTGTCGATTGGCTGAAAATCTGGCTAATAAATAACCTAATAAAAAGCCAAGGTTATGATACATACAGACACGAAGACAGTCACATTTGTAAAAACCTATTTTTCGGATTCTGGGGGTCTCAAAATGTAGACATTTGACAAAAACAGGGGGGG
>NC_046658.1:26591853-26597401 GCF_010883055.1 Belonocnema kinseyi
TTTTATCCAAATCTAATACCTTTTCTGATGAGAATGTAACAAGCCTTTTACAAAATTTGTATAAATAAAGCATGTGAAATTTTACAATATGGATTCAGAAGTCTTTAACTTTATTTAATTTAGAATTGTACCATGTGAAATTTAAGTATGAAAAATGTACATTTTTTATCTTGTTTCGATTTAATTTGAATTAGTAAAAATGCAGACTTCAAAAATAGCATTTTAAAATGCAGGCTTCTAAACTGCTTACGTTTAAACTTAATAATTTTTTCATCTTAGCATTTCATACTCAAAGTTTCACAAAATTCGTAAATTAAAAATTAAACTCTTATTCTTTGACATGGTTAAAACGTCGAAAAACGTCCATACGGTTACATAAGATTTGATGCAATTATGAGAATGACAACTGGATATAAAGACCAAACATAATTTTTTTTCAGACTATTAAATGAACAATTTGACCAAAATTACATCAAATATGTCGCCATTAATCACAATGTTTCAAGAAGAACAGAATATGAAGAAATGTCTGTGCTTATGGAAGAAAAACTACATTTTGCGATTAATTACGCACGTACTCAATTCAATTTTAAACCTAATAAAACCTAAATGAATCTAATACCATACTGTTTGTACATAAAATATTTTTGTTTGTACCCTCCTGGTTGCCCGGCTTTTACTGTTTGTAGATTTATTGATTTCGTTTGGATCCTTTCGATTGCCGGCTATTGCCGGCTATGGGAATATCAAAATTCCGTGCCATCCCCCCGGAATTCAAATTTCTTAAATTTTTTTACATACGTTTGCACGTCGTTTTTACTGTTTATATTTTTAATATTTTCATTTGTATGATCTTGGTTGCCCGGCTAGGGGGCAATCAAAATTTCGTGTCACTTTCGCGGCATTTAAATTTCTCATACATTCTTTTTGCCTAATTTCTTATTCCGTTTGTACTGTTTGTACATTTAATATTTTCGTTCTTACCCTCTTAGTTGCCCGGCTCGGGGGAAATAGAAATTACGTACAAATAAAAATATGAAATGTACAAGCAGTACATACAACGTACAAATGTATGTCAAAAGAATAGTTGAGAAATTTGAGTTTGGGCGTGATGGCCAGAAATTTTCATTTGTCCCTAGCCGGGCAACGAAGAGGGTGCAAGCAAAAGTGATAAAAGTACAAACAGTACAAACCACGTACAAACGCTTGCAAAAAGAAAATTTGAAAAATTTGAATTTCACGGCGATGGCACGAAATCTTAACGGGCAACCAAGAGCGTACAAACGAAAATATGGAATGTACAAACAGTGGATACGACGTACAAATGTATGCCAAGGAAAATTTGAGTTGGGGTGATGGCCAGAAATTTTCACTTGCCCCTAGTCGAGCAACCAAGAGGGCCAAAGCGAAAGCATTAAAAGTACAAACCACGTACAAACGTATGCAAAAAGAAAATTGGAAAAATTTGAATTTCGGGGCGATGGCACGAAATTTTGATTATCTCCTAGCCGGGCAACAAAGAGGGTACAAAAAAATATGGAATGTACAAACAGTACATGCGACGTACAAACGTGTACCTTAAGAAAATTGGAGAAATTCGAATTTCGGTGAGATGGCACGAAATTTTGATTTTCCCCCAGCCGGGTAGCCAAGAGGGTACAAATAGAAATAAAGAATGTACAAACGTATACTTAAAGAAAATTGGAAAAATTTGAACCTCGGTGTGATGGCAAGAAATTTTGATTTTCCCCTAGTCGGGCATCCAAGAGGGTATACACGAAAATATGGAATGTACAAACAGTACAGACGATATACAAACATATACCTAAAGAAAATTGGAGAAATTCGAATTTCGGTGAGATGGCACGAAATCTTGATTTTCCTCTAGTCGGGCTCCCAAGAAAGTACAAACGAAAATATGAAATATACAAACAGTGCACACTGCGTACAAGCGTATGCTTGTACGTTGTATGGTCGTATGGTACGTAAAATGGTTAAACATTGTATGTAGATCCGGTCGACTAAGGTGAAACCCATCGTAGGTCTCATCAGTCCACAGAAAAAACCCTATGTGGATCCGGCTGATGAGACCATCTGGCCTTAGCTGGCCGATACACATGCCATCTTATCTTTTTATGATTGACGATACCCTCAATATAGTTCTCCTTAGCGGGCCGGATCCACCTAGGTTTTTTTTTTGTGGATTGATGAGACCTACGATGGACCTCGCCTTAGTCAAACAAATCTAGACACAGTGTTCAACTATTTTTTTTAAACGCATATTTTCTCTGCTCAGTCGTCTAAACCTTTTTTGAGTTTACACGACCGTGGGATGACCCGAAGGTCATTGAATCACATGATCTTGATGCATGTATGAACGTACAATTTTCCGTTCTTTCGATTGACGGGGTCAAAAATAGGGGTTTGCCAATTGAAAAATAAAAATTGACCTTGAAATAACCTTGAAGGCCAGCGCCGAGTTTAGCTTCAAGGTCACCATTCAGATCTATGTCCAAAACACAGAAACTTTGGTCTAAAACCTTTCTCTCGAAAACTAATATTTTCGCTGATCAGTCATCTAGACCTTGTTTGAGTTTACAAGACACTTTTAATACTTTCGTTTTTACCCTTGTGATATCCCGGCTAGGCGGAAATTAAAATTTCGTGTCATCCTCCCGAAGTTAAAATTTCTTACAATTTCGTTTTGCATACGTTTGCACGTCGTTGTACTGTTTATACATTTAATATTTTTGTTTGTATCCGGTTGGTTGACCGTCTGGGGGAAAATTAAAATCTTGTGCCATCTCCCGAAATTCAAATTTCTTAAATTTCCTTTTTGCATATGTTTGTATGTTGTTTGTACTGGTTGTAATTTAAATATTTTCGGTTGTATCCTCTTGGTTGCCCGGCTAAGGGGAAAGCAAAATTTCGTGCCATCCCCCTGAAATTCAAATTTCTCATATTTTCTTTTTGCATCAAGGTCATGTGATCCGATGACCTTCGTCATCCCAGGGTTGTGTAAACTCAAACAAGGTCTAGACGGCTGATCAGATAAAATATGCGTTTAAAAAAAAGGTTGAGCATTGTATCTAGGTCCGTTTGACTAAGGCGAAATCCATCGTAGGTCTCATCACTCCACAAAAAAAAACCTACGTGGATCCGGCCCGCTAAGACGAGATGTTCTCATCAGACCATAAACAAAAGTTCGCATGTAAACCCGGGTAGCTAAGGCGAGATGGTCACATCAGACCACAAACGAAAGTTCATGTTTGGATCCGGCAAGCTAAGACGAGATGGTCGCAACAGCCGGATCCACATAGGGTCTTTCTGTGGACTGATAAGATCTACGATGGATCTCACCTTAGTCGACTGGATCTAGATACAATGTTTAACCATTTAACTTACCATACAACCATACGACGTACTAGCACATGCTTGTACGTCATATTCACTGTTTGTACATTCCATGTTTTCGTTTGTACTCTCTTGGTAGCCCGGCTAGGGGAACATCACAATTTCGCGCCGTCACCCTGAAATTGAAATTTCTTAAATTTTCTTTTAGCATACGTTTGTACGTCGTATGTACTGTTCGTACATTCTATATTTTCGTTTGTACCTTCTTGGTTGCCCGGCTAGGGGGAAATAAAAATTTCGTGCTATCCCCTGGAAATTCAAATTTCTAAAATTATCTTTTTGCATACCTTTGTACTGTTTGTACGTTCAATATTTTCGTTAGACCTTCTTGGTTGTCCAGCTAGGGGGAAAATTCAAATTCTGTACAATCTAAAATAAGAAATATACAAACAGTACATATAGTACAACGTAAAAATGTACGACGAAAAAAAATTGAGAAAAGGTAATTTCGGGGTGATTGCCTGAAATGTTCATTTTCCCATAGCCGGGCTACCAAGAGGGTAAAAACGAAAATATTATAAGTACAAACAGAACAAACGTCGGACAAACGTATGCAAGAAGAAAATTCAAGAAATATGTATCATCAGTCCACAAAAAAACCCTATTTGGATCCGGCTCATTAGACCATCTCACCTCAGCTGGCCGGATCTACCTATGATATTTTCTTTTATGGATTGACGAGATCCTCAATAGAGAGCGCCTTAGCGGGCCGGATCCATATAGGTGTATTTTTTGGACTGATGAGAGCTACGATGGTTCTCGCCTTAATCGACCGGATCCAGATACAATGTTTAGCCATTTTTTTAACGCATATTTTCGCTGATCAGCCTTTTATACCTTGTTTGAGTTTACACCATCCTTTTAATACTTTCGTTTGTACCCTTGTGGTGGCCCAGATAGGGGGAAATCAAAATTTCATGCCAACCCCTGAAATTCAAATCTCTTAAATTTTCGTTTTGCACACGTTTGTACAGCGTTTGTATTGTTGGTAAATTTCATATTTTTGTTTCTACTTTTTTGGTTACCCGGCTAGGAGGAAATCAAAATTTTGCGCCATCATACTGAAATTGAAATTTCTTAAATTTTCTTTTAGCATACGTTTGTACGTCGTATGTACTGTTCTAACATTCAATATTTTCGTTTGTACCCTCGTGGTTGCCCGGCTAGCGGGAAATTAAAAATTTCAGACCACCCCCTGAAAATTCAAATTTCTCAAATTTTCTTTTGGCATAAGTTTATAAAATAGAAATTATGAAATGTACAAACAGTACATACGAGGTATAAGCGTATGCAAAAAAATTGAAAAATTTCAATTTGAGGGGAATGTTTCAAAATTTTTATTTTCCCCTAGGTAGGCAACCAAGAGTGTACAAACGAAAATATGGATTGTAAAACAGTATAAAAGACGTACATACGTTTGAAAAATAAAATTTGACCTTGAACGTAAAATTTGGCTTTGTTTCGATTAGCGTTGTCAAGAATAGGGGGTTCCATTTGAAAAATGAAAGTTGACCTTGAAATAACCTTGAAGTTCTACACCAAGTGCAGCTTCAAGGTCGCCATTCAGATCCTCGCCCAAAACCCTGAAACTTTTGTCTCCCCCCACCTTCCTCACAGATTTAAAATCTTAGCGTTAACTGAAGTTTTTATGTTTAAAATTTATTTTTCACCACAAAAATATAATAAATTGATATGAATGACTCATCTTTGAGTACGTTTCCCGGTTTCCCACCATTTGCATAAAGAAACACAATTTTATGAAAGGACAAATATTCAAACCTTAGAATTTTCTATGTGGCTTTTTCCACATTGTCGGGATACACGCCCGGCGTCTTTTAGAGTTATTACGAAACTGATACAAAGGACAACGCGAGGAACATGTGTTAAGAGTTTGTTTACAATTACGTCACATTTCCTGAGGCTTAATAAAGCCACGAAGTAGAATTTAAGAAAATTATATTCTTTAAAGTCCATTCAAATCCATTGCAATTTTGTAAATACGCCGTCTAAAGAGTTTAATTTGATAAAACTTTCCACATTTCGAAATACTCAGCAAAATTTTCCATAAAAAAAACAGTTCAATTTTTGAATTTTTAACTAAATGCACAGATGAATAATTAAGTTTATAAAATGA
>NC_046658.1:26597501-26598244 GCF_010883055.1 Belonocnema kinseyi
TCTTTTTTGTGTATTTATTTTAGGCCTAAATCTTTGAGTATATAACATTTTCCGTTTAAGCGACTTCACACGTAATACTAAGTTTGAATATAATTGGTAAGCATTATGAAAAAAAATGAATAATGATTATAAAAAATAAATTTGTTGCAAGAATTCGGAAGTCAATATTTTCGCACATCACAAAAAAGCGAAACTGCTTTGGCACATTAATACTCAGAAAATGGTTATTCTATATTTTATCTGCAATGTTTCAGAAACGATATAAAAATCTTTTTAGCTATTTTTTATATCCGTTATTCTTGAATTATTTCCATAAACTATATACAGCTCATTTTTTGCGTGTAGTATTAAAAGTTGTACATATTTCAAACATAATAATGAGATAAAATAAGGTTATTAACATTGAACGTAATTTCAAATACAAATGTACCTTTTCTTTAAACTCTTTTTCATTGAAATAAAGTTAGTCTGATATCCGAAAAGGCCTTTAGCCATGAGACGAGTCCACGGATTATTAGGCTAACTTCCTGACCTGATCCGCCCAATTGATTTACGAAAGGTTCCGCAGGTAAATTTGTTTATTGGGCGTCGTTTAGCTAAGTTTCTAGGAACTTGGCTAAATGGCGGACTCGGCTACAGGACCGCTGGGTATTAACATGTGGAACCACATGAACATCGCTGCTGACGGCTGGTGATCGTCTCAGCATAAAAACAAAACCATGAACCCACGGCCACTATTTTGG
>NC_046658.1:26598254-26611088 GCF_010883055.1 Belonocnema kinseyi
CCCCAAGCCTCCCTAATTAACTGAAGTTTGGTTGGACGGACGTTATAACTACAATCTTCACCATGTGACGAATTGCTTCTTAACTTTGACATGATTTCGACTCAGAAAATAAACCTATAGCGTAAAGGTTGTAGTTGGGCGTATAGTGTAAAAAATTAGTAATACAAACTATAAAACACCCTCATAAAGGACTGGAACTTTAATTGACAAAAGGCATACACACGGTAAATCTAAAGGCCATGTTTCAGGCGACGAATAAAGACTGGGTGTTTGTAATGCCAGGAGGGTAAATGATCTCAAGGGAAAAGAATTGCGAGAAACTATGGACGTAAGGAAACTAGATATTTTATGTGTGCCTGAAACAAAGAAAAAAGGATGCGAAAGGTGAGACACAAAACGGGGTGTTGAAAGGAGGACTTGAAATATGGTCATGAGTAGAAAGTGAATCACATGGTAGGCAAGGAGTAGGTCTGATTTTGAATGAAAGAGCGAATCAGCATCTCGGAGATCGTGATTTCGTATATCCCAGTCTGCTGTGGGCTAGAATGAAAGTAGGAACCAGAAGATTATTTATCATAGCATGCTACGTGCCAGTTGATAGTGATCCCAGAGAAGTAAAAGACACCTTCTGGAATACTTCAAATAACGCAATACATATTTTCGAACATGGCGAAAGAATAGTTCTGCTAGAAGATATGAACGGATGGGTGTGCATCAAAAATCAGGATACAGAAAGAGTACTAGGTAATTTTAGAGATCCAAGAACAAACTATAACGGAGATAAATTAGTTGGCCTATGCTCAAAAAGGGGTTTGTTTATCACAAATACCTGGTTTATGCATAAAATGATCCACATGTACACCTGTTCTAAAGGAAATAGCCGCAGTATAATTGACTTTGTTGTTGCGGATGAAAGACTAAAAGAGTTAGTCAAAGATACAACGGTCATGACGGGTCCTGAATGCAATACTTATCATTACCTTCTGATCTCAAAAATTAACTTAGGTCGATGATGGAGAAAAAAGAGAAACAAGAAAACAAAACAAACGCGAATAAAAATTGAGAACCTACAGAAACCGTATGTGCGAATATATTTCCAAAATATGATAATTGAAAGCATAGATAAGGCATCCTGGGAGGCGCTTATAAACAAGAAAGATATAAAGGGCGCATGGACTCAGTTCCAGGATATCATTGTTAGGTGTGTGATCTAAGTGTGTGGTACCGCGGTCGTAGGAAGAATTTCTGGTGATGCGTGGTGGAATGATGAAATTCAGGCTGTCCAAAAAGCGGAGAAAGGAGCGTACAGGAGAACTTTGAACATCGCAGGTCTTAGCGGCGAGGAAAGAAATAGACGTATAAATGATTACAGATAAAAAAGGAGAATACTCAAACGATTAATTAAGGAAAGTAGAGATAAAATTAGAGGAGAAGAAGAGGAGAAAATACAAAAAGACTTTGAAAAAAACAAGAAACTGCTTTATAAAAAGTGAAGGAAAATAAAAGTACAGATTTTGTCAACATGAGAAATACTAATAGGGAAATGATATATGATACAGACGGGATACTAGATGCTGTCAGAGACTATTTTAGGGGAAAATTCGGTGATGAAGCTATAGGACACCACAACTGCGATGTAGAACACGATGCGTTATAAAACTCAATTGAGAAAGTCTGTGTCACTGAGGTTAGGGAAATAATGAAGAGCATGAATGGATATGTACGGATCAAATATTTAGCTTAAGGCAAATAACAGAAAAAAGTTTGAGCCTGGGAAAAAAGTTTTCTATGCATTTTTTGACCTGCAAAAATCTTTTGACAAGGTAGATAGAAGTAAACTTTTGGAAGTCTTAAATGAGTATGGACTCAATGGATGGCTCCAACAAGCTATAAAAACAATGCATACGGGTAGCAAAGCGAGTGTAAGGGTAAATGGGAACTTGAATAACTTATTCGATATTATTCAAGGAGTTAGACAAGGATGCGTTATGTCTTCATGGTTATTTATATTATTCATGAACAAGTATTTAAGAATAGCTCTTTTCGACAGAGAAGGTGTGGATCTTGAAACAGTAAGGGTACGCGAGTTAGCGTTTGCAGATGATAAGATTATTATGGCAGAGTCAATTTAAGAATTGCAAAGAATGTTAAATAAACTGAATTCAAGCATGAAGAGCATGAACCTAAAAATTGACGCAAATAAAACAAAACCAAGACTATGTAATATTGTATTAAATGATAAGAGAATTGAAAAGTTGATGAGTTCGTATGCCTTGGTAGCTTATTTACTAGGGACGGGAAGATAGATGAGGAGTTAGATAGACTACCAAGAAAATGATAAGAGTAAAATTAATGCAATTGACATGAGATTCTTGCGAATAATATGCGGGAAAACTCTAATGGACAAAGTGAGTAACGAGATAATTCTCAAAGAATGTGGTGCAGAATAGACATCAGTAGATAAATGGGAAAGAAATCGGTTAAGATGGTTCGTGCATGTTGGGAGAATGTCAAATGAACGACTAACGAAACAAGTGTATATCCCTTCCTCATGTTACCTTCCTTCCCGCCGAGTGAGTCATGCCTACCCAGAAAGGGAAATGGCTTAATCGTGTAATAATAATAATAATAATAACAAATACTCAAAAATAATAAATACTCACTTTTCCTCGGTGGCTCAGTTGGTTAGACACTCGGACTTCACCTCAGAGGTTCGGGGTTCGATCCCTGAGCCGGTACCTCTAGAAATTTTTCAATGTACCTTTACCGAGATTCTGGTGGTTCGGAACCCACCTTAAGCTGTAGGCCCCCCCACCCATCGTGTACTTGACTGCAACCCAGTCCGTCAATGATGGGGTAAAAACCAAGCTTTTTCCAATACATCTGGGCAGACTGCTCTCATCAGATCACTTGATTGCATTATAAAAATGCGTCCGTGAATGATGATATATACCGGGACAACCGCGTGCAAAAATGATCAAATAAAAAATCCAACTCTAACCAAAAATGCCTTCGACATGTTGGACAGCATAAGCCTGTGACAACATTTCAACATAGAAATGTTTTTTCCCTTTTAATAATAATAATAACTTGTACTTGTACTTGTTCTTGTACTTGGCGCTCGATAATATATTTATCTCGGGCTTCGCGTACAATAATGTATTTACCTCGAACTACGCTCTTGATCTTTGTATTTTCCCCACATTTGGGAACAGAAATTTTTAAATTAATCATCAAATCTTCGAGAACTGCAATTTGGTGATTGTTAATTCTCTTTCGTTTAAGGTCTTTCAGCTTTGCATACGCTTTATCATCACGTATCTCGTGTCTCACACTCGATTTTGTCCAAAATGTGAACTTTTCTACATTATGTTCAAAACCATTATATCAAATGTGTTTCATGCTCCCATTTAAATATTCTGCACTTTCTGTTTTCTGCCTTCTCACAATACTCGTACATCCGTTCCCTTACCTCGTTTTCCAAGATAAATCTTGCTATACTGGTTCATCTTCTCTCTCCATAACCCGCTTCTAAATACTTTAGTAATCCTTCCTATTTCACCATCAGATACCATTTATTATATTTTGCTTCCTCAATCATTCTCCATCTTTCCATTAATTGTCTTTCCATGCCCCTTTCCTTTAGTTCCTAACGGCTTTCTCCATTCCCCTCTCCTATATATTTCTCACTTAAAAAACTCTTTGTTTTCTTCTTACCATCTTTTTAGCTCTACCGCTATCCCTTTCCTTTCATCTACCTCCTCCAAACACTATTTCTTTAACTTCCCACCCTTTTCCTTTCTTACTTTTGTCTCAAATGGCCATGTCCTCTTACCTGCTGTAGAACTTAATTTGTCCCTTTATGTATCTTCTCTTACCATATATCCAGGTGTCCTCCAGTCTAATCTTAGCATCCACTTTTCACCTTATATACCTTTTTTGTAATCTCTCAATCTCTCAATCTCTTACCTTCCATCCCCAAATCTTCGCTCTATAACCTAATACTGGCCATACCAGAGTATCAAATAACCACATTCTCCTTCTTCAATCTTCCTTGAATCTTCTTTTTCCTATTCCCCGGACATGTTTCAGTATTCCTACTTTTTTATCTCTTTTTTATATGAGCTCTATGATATCCATTCGTTGGCAAGGTATATCCCGAATATTAAAATTTTTCTTTCTTCTAACTTCACTCCCTTCAATCTTCCATTTCATTCTTTCTTTTGTTGCCCTTCTTTTGTAAACGTCATTATCTTTGTCTTGTCTTCATTTAAATTTAAGTCTTTCCCATCTAAGTATTTTTCCAATCCATTAATTAGGCCCGTCATCCCTTCTTCATCATCTGCCATCGACAGTATATCTTCCGCGATTGCCAGCGTATATATATTTTCCGCACCTGTCCTAACTCCTTCTTATCGCTTTCTCTTCATTTATTTTTCTAGATCTGAGATTAATATATTAATTTAAAGTGGGCTTAAAGGATAACCTTGCCTGATTCCTTTCACCAACAAGAAAATATCTTCTACTTGCTCTCCTACCTTTACCTTGCTTTTTGTCTCATTGAAAATTTTCGATACTCTCTTTATTAAGCCCTTTCGTATCCCCATTTTCATTACAAAATTTTCTATTTCGACTCTGTCTAAAGAGTGAAACACCACTTTCAATTCTATAAATATTGTTTTCATTGTCCCTTTCTCCCTTTTAATCCTTTTATTTATCAGATAATTCAAAACATATATGTTGCCCAACACCCTTATTCCTTTTCTAAAGGAATTTTCTAAATTTCTCTCTAATTTGTTGGCTCTGTACTTTTTTCTTTAACTTCTTTCTTTAATTTCTCCAACAAAACAGTTACATATACTTTGTAAAATGTTGGCACCAGCGTCACACTTTTATAATATTTAAGATCCTCCCCTTTGCCTTTCTTCACTATGGGTACACATTAATCCATCTTTCAATAACTCTGGCCACACTTCTTCCCTCCATACCCTATTACACATTATCCAGGCCCCTGCCTTTAGTTCCGTCCCTACATATTTTCAGACTTCATTTGGTATCTCATATACTATACCAGGTGTCTTTCCATCTTTCATTATTCCGAACACCTTGACTATTTCTTCCCTTGTTATGTCTTAGTCCTCATATCTTTCTTTACCATATTTTCCTCCTTTCATAACTTTTCTCTCTACTCCTCCTAGCGTCTCCATCAAATATTTTTGCCATTCTAGCATTTCAATATCCTGGTTTACTCTTTTTCTTCTTTTTCTTTCGCTATTTAACACCTTTTAGACCTGTTCTTCCGTCCTAGCTTTCTCCAGCTCTTCATTAAACCTTTTATTTTATTCCTGTTTCTTTTGATAAAAAAACAACTCAGTATACTTCATCTTTTTTCTCCTATATTCTTCTTCACTAATTTTTTCTTTTCATAATTTTCTTTATTCCTTTCTAACCTCCTTCTTTTTCCCTTTACAATACTTATCTCATCCACTTATATTCAATTCTTTAATCACTTCTTTTTTGCTTGTGCACTCTAATCCTCTCTTTATGTCTCCTGACATTTTTTCCATCTCCTTGTCCACATTTGCCTCTCCCATTTTGATACATCTGACCCTTTCTCTAAACTGTTGTTTTCCTTTTATTAAACAATCTCCTTTTCCTGCTTTTTTTTACCTTTGCCTCTTTATTCTCTATATTTCTATCACTTTTTTCTGCCTCTAATTTCACTATTAAGAAAAAGTGATTCGAATAAACATAATCTCTTACCTCTAGTTTTCTTACCTTCTGTCTTGCCTGATCATTCACTATCACATAGTCAATTACTGTTCCCCTTTCTGCTCCTGAATTGTGTATACTCTCCTTCCTCATCTCCCTTTATGTTTCCATATAAGATAAACCATCCCAACAACTCCCAGCTCTTTAGTAACTTCTTTTCCTTCTAATTTAATACCTTATCATTGGAGTTCCTTCCTCTCTATCATCCATATTCCCTTCTTCTCTATCACCTGTTCTCACATTGGAATCCCCACCTTTTATAAGGCTAATCTCTTCCTTATTTTCTTTCATACATTCTTTTATTACCTCTGCTTTCTCCTGAATAGCACCATACACATAAGCCTCCACTATCTTTCACTACTTTCCTCCCATTCCTACTTCTTCTATTGTATATCCTTATTTTTGTTCTTTTATTTTTTGTATCCTTCTGTGTTATACATTCGTTTGTCAATCCCACGACTATTCCTCTCATTGCTCTGCCCTTTTATTCTTCCTCTTTGCATTGTAATTTTTCCTTTACTGTTTGCTATCTCTTTCATCTAGATACGTCTCCATCATTACTTCTACATTCCACTGTGTCAAATTTCTCATTAGTTCCGTATCTTTTCAATCCGATCCTGTTATGTTCCAGAAAAATATCTTTCATTCTTCAGTCAATTCGTTTATCGTCTCTTTTTGCTCCTTACTATGTTTTATTTACATATCTCTCTTTTTTCTCCTAGTTTCTCGGCACCTCTGTTTTACCATCTCTTCCATTTCTTCATCCAAATCCGACCATACTGCATCTAGCTGTATTCTTCCATACTTAATCAACCTTCCTTTTCCCTTATTTCTTTCCTCTGTCTCTATTTTCCTTAATTTGTACTCCATATTCCTTTTCACCTATGTCAAATTATCCTCTATGCTCTCCGGGCTTCCATATAACAACCTCTTCTTTGTTATCACATTCCTCTAGTGTTCCCATTTCTTTAGTTTTACAAGTACAATTTCTCTCTTCGCGTTTCCTTTCCTACGCGTTGCATTTCCTCAATCTCTACTTTAACATCTATCCTTTTTAGCACATTTCCTACTCACTCCTTCAACCCCCCTATTAATCTTGTCCCTTTATCACTATGTTTCTTTTTGTTTCCTCTCTTTTTTCCTTTCTAATCTTCTTTCTATTTCTCTTATCCTTCCTCTTTCGTTATTCACACTTTCCCCTACTCCAACCTCCTGTTTTTATTTTTCGATCTTAACCACCTTACTTTTCGAATGTTCTGCCTTTTTATCATGGTTATCGTGTTTTTCTAATCTTTGTTCTGAAGTTTTCATCCTTGTTTCCAAATTTCCCATAACCTCTTCCCATTTTTGTGTGTCTTTTCTAAGTTCTGCCATTTTTTCCCTAATTTATCGTTTTATTTCCTCTCCTCTTATTTCCTGCCTATTTTTGTTCATCTATATTACCTTTTATCATCATTCGACGCAATTCCTTTAATTTTAACTTTGCAACTTCTACTCTCCCTCTATGTTCAACGTTGTCATCGTCTTTCCCCTCGTTCTTCTCCCTATCTCTAGTCTGATATTTTCCTGTTGGTGTTTTAATCATTTTCGGTGTCTTCAGAGTAGCTCATATTTCTTTTTTTTTCTTTGGTAGTTACTCTTTCTGTCCTATCTCTCTTCCTATTCATAAAAGCCGCATATACTGGAACTTTATATTCTCGACAATTGTATCTGTTGCATAGTTGAGGCCTGACATGTTTCTTCTTGACTTTGGGAAGCGAACCATGTTCGTTATCGAATTTTCGGCACCAACTGACAAAAACATTATAGCCAAGGAGAATGAAAAGAAAGAGGGATATAGAGACGTTATGAGGGAGTTGCACCAATTCTACCCAAAATATTCTGTTAAAGTAATCGTCCTTATAATTGGCGCTCTTGGAGGTGCCAAACTTTCACTGGCTAATAGCCTGAAAAGCATCCCTGCGTGTGAACAATATGCTAAAAAACTTGCGGAAAAAATGCAGAAGGCGGTCGTCGTTGGGTCGCTCCGTGTCCTCAGTGTGCACAAGACCTTTGCCGGATCGTCGTATTGATTCCGTTACAGACTGTGGCTGAAATTTTACCGCTATTTCGCTGGGATCGGGTGTAGTTTTTCAGATTAGCACCCGCTTTAGAAACTTGGATTATTGAATCAATTCTGGATCTCTGTTTTCATCTCTGTCAGATATTCGATTATCTTCCATCAGTAATAATACGGCTATACCTACAAAAGCTATACTTTTCCTATACTTTAGACATAATTTACCTTTTTGAGCTATATTCGAGAGATATACCTCAGCCATACTTTGACTGAACGTAAGCTATACTGCAGAATTTCCAAATATACTTGAGCAATACTTTCCCTATACCTCAACCATACATTGTTATACTTTAAGTATATTTGAGCTATACATCCACTATGCTTAATTCAAATATACGTGAAGCATAGTATCGTTTTATTTGTCATACTTTTACCACACTGTCTAAAAGATCACACCCGTATGCTCCAAAAATAGTTTTTTTGTAAGGCACGCTCGAAATGTTCTATTTTCGGGGAATGTATTACGTGCGAAAAGGACCAATTCCAGAACCGTAGTAAAAATCAGTTCTAAAAAGACTTTTACTAGCTGTTGAGCTTGCGCAATTTAAACAAGATTACTTTTCCTAACTAATGCGCCTGCGCATTTTGAGCCAGTTAACTGTTTCTTGCTGTTGCGTTGCGCATTTCAATTTAGAATTACTTTCCAGGACTGCCGGAATCAGAACCTCATTTTATTATGATTTGACGCTTGAGAGACTGATTGTAAATAGTGAATAGTGATCGGACAAACTCGAAGTGATAAGTTACCATAAATGACTGATAAATCACGGTAAATTGCTGATAAATTACCGGAATTTACCGGAAATTTTTGGATACCTAAAATTGTTTGTAATTTATCAATTATTCATCAATTTCAGGAAATTTGGTAAATTTCGAAATTTTCCGTAAATTTCCGGAAAACCTACTGCTTTAGCAATTTTTTCATAAATTTTCGGAAATTTTTGGATTTCTTTCAAAAGCTTTGGATACCTTCAATATTTGGAAATGTTTGTTAATTTAAAAATTCAACGAAAATTTCCGGTAATTTTTGGTAATTTTAGAATTTGACCAGAAATAGTGACGCCAAAATAGGCTGTTTTAGCCCATTTTTTGGACGTATTTTCTTAATTCATAAGGGGTTGATGTGAAAAATAATTTTATAATTAGTGGATCGAATCTATTTTAAATGAAGAAGGTTCTACACTTGAAGTTGCAGAATCTCGCGGGGACAAAATATGTTGTTTTTAAGAGGAAATTAGGCGATACGTGTTTTTGCTATATGGGACAAAATTTTTTTTTACGCAGTTATGCAAGATATCGTAAATAAGTAAAAGAAGTTTTTGTAGAACTCTCTTAACTGTGCAAAATATTTTCTTAATATTTTTTCGTATCTACCCGGTAAGAAGCGTTGAATTCAGAAAAATTAATTAATATTTAAATTTATATTTATTTATATTTTAATAATTTATTTAAGTTTCTTAAAAATGCAACAAAAAAATCTAGGCAAATGTGTGAATTGAAATAATTTTAACCTCTGAGAGGCAAAGTTGAATTGGTGAGAATTAAAATTTCAAAATTTACATTACACATGAAGAAATTAAAACAACTTATTACACATATTTTGTAGACTTATTAGAAGGAATTATATAATATCAAAATATGAGGAATACAAAATATATCTGCGAGGTGCGTTACCGGTACAATTAGAAGGAATTAAACATATTGAAAAGACGTTCTCTTTGGGAGAATAGAAAAATGTGTGGCGGTCGCTATGGAAATAGAAGTGAATAAGTTTAGGATGCATCTTATTCTTATTGTGGAATTTTAGACAGATGGATAAATCGCGCATTCAAAATAATAGAATAATCTTCACTTATGCGCTGAAATCTGAAAATATTAATTTTCCTTTATTCTACGCTTATTACCGGGTATTGTTGTTTGCAAGAAAAATGCGCGAATTCGACTTTATGAAAAAAAATATTCTCTTGGCCATAAAAGGTAAAGGTACTTATCCGGCATAAAACTCACAAGGCATTTTCCTAATGTTAGTGCAAATTTAACATTTTTTTCATTTTCTCGTGGATATCGAAAGAAGGCGATAAACTTTACCAGAATCTGGAAAGAAATGATAAATACTTCAATGAGGTTAAAAGTTATATAAGTTTAACGAAAAAATTTGAGCTTTTTTTAAACAAAGCCAAAAATTCAAATACGCATAATTCCGTAAAAAAATTTCTTTGTTACAAATTGCGAAAATACTTATCGCCTAATTTCCTCTAAAAATAACATATTTCGTCCCCGAGAGATCATGCAACTTTAAGTACATATAGAACCTGCCTGATATTTAATGGATTCGAAAAGTCTTGTTTTCTACTGTTTATTTTTTTTAGCGTCTTCGCAATCCCTAAAAAGGGGTAATTTTTTGAAATTAAAAAAACCAAAAGCAATCCTCGTTTTTATTTTTAATAGCGAGTAATTTGATACCTGTAACATATTTTATATTATTTCCCCATGTACTAAGAGTACATCTGCTCATCTTCGGGTGGTTTTCGGCTCGTTTACAGATTGCCTATGACTCGCCTAAACTCTTCTTCGATTTGCTTCTGTGCTCGTACAGCAAACTTCACACTTGTGGGGTAGTGCCTACTTTCCCCACTTGAAGCACAATATACTATTTTATAGAGGGCAAAGATACTCTCATTTCATTTCAAACCTGAAAGAAATTCATCATTTTTTTTTTAATTTTTATGTTAGCAGTTGCTGCTTTTAACTTGAAATTTCGAATGTAAATTTCATGTGAATTATAGAACAAAGAATTTAATGTAAGAGACATATAGCTTTGACACCCTAACACACCCCCACGGTGCCTAAAAATCTACTCTTAAAACTAGAAAAGTCAACTCTTCATGAAATCTACATTTTGTGTAGTTAATGTCGTTTTTATTTTTTCAAATAAAAAATTATTACTATTATTCTAATGGAATATTTATCAACAGTGGTTAAATATTTTTTAATTATTTTAAAAAAACTCCACTTGTTCATAAAATTCTTCTCTATAACAATCCGTCGAAATGGCGTTCTATGACATACATTTATTTTCAAATATTTTCAAATCATGAAAAAAAATTTTAATGAAAAATTGTGTCTTTAGTGCTGGTAGTCGAGGGATTCATTACTCAACTGACGCTGTAAGAAAATTTTAAGATTGAAATTAAGGTATTGATTCAAGCGCAGTCACGGTATAACTTCTTAGGCAACTAAAGAGATTACAGTTCGTCGACGGTCTGGCTCCTCCAGCAAACTGTATAAGTGTATAGAGACCAGTCTAGAATATAAATCACTCTTATACTCGCAACAGTAAAGAATGATCATTCAAAAAGAATTTACAAGAATACATACTCACCAACACGGGAAGTCTTTCAGTTGTTCCTGGTCGATTTTATTCTCCCTTAAATATGTTTTAGTACTCGAAAAATTAAGCGACAAGTATTTTTTTATATCTGCGGAAAAACACTTTAAGGGGGTGAAACAGCCCCTCAAAGATAGGGGTATCAAGCATCGATTGTATAGTATAGTGTATAAAAACTATATTGATTTCGATCAAATCTACTGGAAAAGTTTCCTCGTGATGAACGATAAATAACGTAATATACTCAAATATATACGAGGTGTATTCAAAAAGTAAGGTGATTTTTCAATTTTCGCGGGCTACGTACATTCAAGTTTTAAATTTTTTGATTTGTTGTGTTGGTACACTCGTTACGATCATATGTTCACAGTTTTGACTATATAGCTCGTGTTGTTTTTCTGGCAGAGGCGTAAAAGGTTAGAAGGGTTTGGTGTGCTCGGCGATTTTCTTCTTTCGAAAAAATGGAGCAGAGAGTTTGCATTAAATTTTGTGTGCAAAATGGAATCCAGTGCTCTAAAACTCTTGAAATGTTGGCAGTTGCATTCGGTGAGTCTACTCTGAGTAAGAAAAATGTGTATAAGTGGTACAAGCTGTTCCAAGAAGGCCGAGAGGATGTCGAAGACGAACCTTGCCCTGGACGTCCCAGCACGTCAACAACAGATGAAAACGTTCCAGCAGTGGAAGAAATGGTGTTGAAAAATCGCCGAATTACCATCAGAGAAGTTTCTGAAGATGTTGGAATATCGGTTAGCTCATGCCCTGCTATCTTTTCGGACGTTTTGGGGATGAGACGTGTGTCAGCGAAATTTGTTCCAAAACTGCTTAATTTTGATCAAAAGATGCATCGCATGACCATCGCTCAGGAGATGTTGAATGAAGTCAATAATGATCCTGATTTTTTTAAAAGGGTTATAACTGGGGATGAATCGTGGGTATATGGTTATGACGTCGAAATTAAATCCCAATCGTCTCAGTGGAAGCATCCTGAGTCTCCAAGACCGAAAAAAGCACGTCAAGCTCAGTCAAATGTGAAGGTTTTGTTCACTGTCTTCTTTGATTACCGTGGCGTAGTACACCAGGAATTCTTTTCACAAGTTCGTACGGTCAATAAGGAGTATTACCTCCAAGTTATGGTCCGTTTGCGAGAGGCGATACGCAAAAAACGTCCGAAACTTTGGAAAAACAATTCGTGGCTTTTGCATCATGATAATGCACCTGCTCATTCATCGTTACGTATGAAAGATTTTCTGACCAAAAATAGCATCACAGTCATGCCTCAGCCTCCATATTCCCCGGATTTGGCCCCCAGTGACTTTTTTCTTTTCCCAAAACTGAAGAGACCCATGAAAGGACATCGATTTTCAACGATTGAGGATATAAAAACTGCACCGTTGAAAGAACTCAAGGCTATACCACAAAATGATTATCAGAAGTGCTTCGATGATTGGAAAAAGCGTTGGCACAAGTGTATTACATCTAAGGGGGATAACTTTGAAGGGTACACTATACATATTGAGGAATAAATGAATATTTTTTGAGAAAACCATAAAGTCAC
>NC_046658.1:26611188-26614237 GCF_010883055.1 Belonocnema kinseyi
GGGTACACAACACCTACATATTTTGAAAGTGGTGCTGAAAGTTTTTAAATTCAACGGAAAACATTTTAAAAATATATATTATGTAGTTGAGACAAAAATAAAGTTCAGGTGTTTCGCCAAAACAAGTTTAAAAAAAAATTAATAGGGATAGCTACCCCTGAACACTTTTTTTGTGTCTATGATGATACATACTTTCTATACATAAAAAAGTGGAAAATTTGTTTTAAAAAGATGGAAGTAAAATGGAGTACATCCAACATGAAGAAAAAAATTACACGGGGGTAAACCACCTCCTAATTATGTATAAAATAGCAAAATAAGTTTAAAATTCAGCAAAAAAAATCCGTAAAAAATACGTGTTGCATACAAAAAAGAGGATGAAGGTATTTAGGTACTTTTAAGAGATAAAAAGCATTGAAGAGGGTATCTACCCTTAAACAAAGATTTATTCTTCAAACTTTGAACAATAGTGATACTCGACAAAAAACTGTTTGAAACATATTGATATTTTACACCATGAACATCAAATTACAGCAATATTGGTACAACCTAATACATCACAATGAGTTTTACAGGAACCACCAAAGCTGAAGTTTACCGGATTTTAAAATTGACCTGGTTTTTCTGCAATATATCCGCTTTTCTACCATGAATATTTAAAAAGAGTAGTATATCTTGGCGAGTTTAATTGATTATACACCAAAGACTGAAAGTTAATAATATTATTCCTGATATGTAAATTGATATCGTAATTCATCAAAATAAAAGAATCGGAAAATTGACGCACATAACTTTTCCAAACTTTAAACCCAAATACATCTAAGGGTTTTTTGATGTTTCTATATAAAAATTTTCGGGCCTGAACAGATTGGCTTCTACTACTGATCCAAATTTTCCGCTCGGTTCTTTTAGAACTAGAAATAGAGGGGATAGAAGTTTCCCGTCAGCAGATATTAGTGGTTGGATGGTGTAACTATGGGTAGTGGACAACTTAGACTGGACAACACATTCCACCATTTTTTCTCCTTCAACAGCTAAAGTTTTCCCGGAATGAATTTCCAATTGAAAGTCACTTTGATCCGAATTATAAACATTTTGCACTCCAACATTCGCTATCTCTTATTCACACTAGCTACAAATTCATCTGACTTTGTTTTCAACTCGTTGAGATTTTTCAATGTCTTTCTGGTAAGAAACCGGTTTACTTTTTTGGAAACGATTCTGTGTTTGCTTTTAAATTTAGCAAGCCATGCTCGAGAACCGCGGAAGCAAAAATCTTTATGGCCAATTTCTTATTGTGCTTGTAATGGCCACCTGCGTAGGTCTATCATGAATAATTAGCCCGTTATCAACTGCTTTTTTTAAATTCTCTAATGTAATGTCACATATCCCAGCAACTTTTTCTCTATAAGTACCGTCTTCATGAAGAGTATGGGACCAACGTATTGTTTTACTGAAAGAACTTTTCTGAATTTTTGCTGAACACCCTCAAGACTTACATTTTTCTTCTTTCCACTTCTCCAATATTCTACTGCTCTTAATTTATAGTCGCATGATATTTCTTCCTCATCTTTTGTGCATCTATCCGTAGGTGAAAAAGGCGGATCAGGAATATAATGTTAAACATCATCCTCTATTATTTGTGCATCTACATTTTTAAAAGGTTCTTGGAAATCTAAGGACTCTTCAACCATCACATCCACCTTGTTAAATTCTTCCATGGCATCATACAAAATTGCTTCAAAATGTTCTTTCATTTCAATTTCCCTCATTTTGTTGGAGTTTCTTTTATATTTAATGTTTGGAATGTAGCAAGCAGTAAATTTATAACATTCAAAGGATTCACCTTCATTTCCAAACCTGTAGAAAAGTTGAAAAGTTTTGTTTAAAAGAAACATTAAATGTTAAAATATTTTTAAAATATTTTTTATGTAATAATGTGGATACAAATCTATAAACAAAAATTTCTATACATAGTCGAGCGGCCACCCTTTTGAACTGTTATTGTCAATTTTTGAAATTTAATTAATAAGTAGTTACAAAAAATTTGGAAGAGAAAAATGGCCCAAAGGCAGGGCACCTTCTCCTATTCAGATTTTTCATGTATAATATCGAAATTGGAAAATTTACTGGTTAACTTATCGTTCTGTTTGGTGATTTTTTGTTTATTCTGTAAATCCTGTGAAGTTTGCTGGTCTTTGCTTCTTTGGGATAGACAAAGTATCAGTGTTAAAAACTACACCCCACTAAACTAATTGTAAGGGAATTAGGGCAGAGTAACGGCGTTGAAAACTAGACTAACAATGAATCTTCTTTCAGATTCTGAGGTATTCATATTGCAAGGTTTAGTACATTATTCGAGTCATAGCTGTTATTTTCCAAATTAATCTTTGAACGGGACAATTTCTATCTTGGTTTAAATCACCTTGTTTTTTTCGCAAGATAAAATTTATCACAGAATGCACAATAATACACTATTGTACATACTGTGATAAATTTTATCTTGCGAAAAAAACCAGGGGATTCATTTACAATAAATCGCATTAAAATTAATATTAAAGAAACTCAGAAAATAATGTGAACAAAATTTAATTAGAAAGGTTAATAACGCGAAACAATTTAGGAGTTGTTACCCTCTGTAATGCTGTTTATCTCTTAAGAGTACTTAAATACTTTCATCCTCTTTTTTGTATGCAGCACGTATTTTTTCGGATTTTTTGCTGTATTTAAGACTTATTTTGCTATTTTATACATAATTAGGGGGTGGTTTACCCCGGCATAATTTTTTTGTTAATGTTGGATGGACTCCATTTTACTTTTATCTTTATAAAACAAATTTTCCAATTTTTTACGTATAGAAAGTATGTATCATCATAGAAACCAAATAAAAAGTGTTTAGGGGTAGCTACCCCCATTAATTTTTACTTAAACTTATTTTGGCGAAACACGTAAACTTTATTTTGGTCTCAACTATAAAATATATATGTTTAAAATGTTTTCCGTTGAATTTAAAGACTTTCAGCACAACTTTAAAAATATCTAGGGGTGG
>NC_046658.1:26614337-26617928 GCF_010883055.1 Belonocnema kinseyi
AACGTTATTCATCTTTCAGCACCAGAAAACTTTTTCAGCAGGTTTGATCAAAATCAATTTAGTTTTTATACACAATACTATACAGTCGACACTTGAGACCCCTATCTTTCACTCCCTTGAAGGGACTGTTTCACTCGCTTAAAGTGTTTTTCCGCAGGTATAAAAAATACGTGTCGCTTAGTTTTTCGAGTACTACAAACTATTTAAGGGAGAATCAAATCGGCGGGGGGCACCTGAAAGACTTTCCTTGTAAGTTTGAAACATTAAATTATGAACATTTATGTGCTGAACCAAAAAAAGTCGAGTTTGGTGAAAAAGAATACTAGCCGAAAATTTAACCCGGATGTCCAACGCAGCAATCAGTTTCCTTCTGCAATCTAGTATTCTGGATGCAGTACCGCAGATAAGTTTTGAAATAGGTGCTTTATGGCGACTAATTTGTAATTGAATATTTTTATTTTTAACCTGTAAAATGCAACTCGAGCGAAAGAGAAATTTTCACTGATATCTTGAGCTTGAAAAATTATATCTGTTTATGACTGGAATATAATTTTATCAATATTGCAAAAATTTCAAAATATGAATAGTTAATATATTATTACATTTTACTTCACAATATTAAATAAAGGAAATGTATAAGCGCCATAACTTTACATATGTGTGTTCAGTGTAGATAATGTAACTGCCTCTTTTATTTCTTATTATAGGTGAATTAAATAGATCAAGAAAAAAGGCCTTAGAATTCTCTATTGCAATAAACTTGTAAGGTTGAAAATTCCGCTGAGTTTTCTCTCACAAAAACGGGCTATGTGGTTAATCGAAAATTTATTTCCAATTTTCTTCAAGTAAAATATTATGTACTTTAACTATTTGTAAGACTTATACATTCTTTTACTGCTAATATATTAATTATTTATATTTCAAATTACTTTATTTTATTTAAAATACGGTCGCCCTAAGGCACCTTCCGAGATACTACGTATTTGCAACACTAGATACCTTCTTTCCATTTCAGAAACCGACCAGCACTGTAGCTGTCTAAAACACTGGTGGTAGAAATCAAACATGTGGTGATTGAGTCGAACTCCCCTCTCTGCTCTGGACAGGCCTGCACTAAACATCTTTATGGTACCAAGTCAGACAAGCTTCTGCTCGGTGCTCTCCTCTAGGAATGGGTTCTGGGCTGCTGCAAACTCAGTCCAGTTCCCAATCGAACACTAGATGGTTACTGAGACCCGATATGTAGATTTCCATTATTGATACTAGAAAGTATAGTAATTATGATTGCTATTCTTTTTTAAGAAAACACACTTTTTAGGAGAGATCTTGGTTTTTTATTTCTGAAAAGGTTAACGTACATTAAATTGTAAGCGATAATGTACGAAGTGTATACAATAAATTTAAAGTATTAAAAGTTAAGGTTTTATGGAGTAAAAATAAACTCTTTTTTACATAGACCTGTGCGAAAGTTCGACCTTCGAAGCCTATGCAGTCCTTTGAACGTGACCAATTTTAAATCTATTCACTTACTTTCCGTTATGTCATCACTTTACCTTCCTGGGCAGAAACCGAATTCGACTTCTTCTTTCGTGAGATCGTCCATTGTGCGACTACTTCGAGTTCAGCATACTGAGCTATTGCATATGCGTTCAGCAGAACTGTTATCAAAAGTTACCAGTAACTTTTTATAAATTCCCATAAATTTCATAAAATTCCACACATTTAATTATTTTTTACGAATTAAAAAAATCTCTATAAATGTAAAGAATGACTACAATTTTTCGTAAAAGCCATCAATCACCATAAAATTAATAAATTGCCATTAATTTTTTAAATCAGAAAAAGTTACCATGATTCTAAAATTTCCATACGTTTATGGTAAACTATCGGTATTCTATATTTTTTCAAACTATATTTTTTATGGCATGCCTTTCTATATTTCTTTCTGACTTTGGATAGCCGTCCAGTTATGCAACTAATCCATTGCCCATATCATAAGCAAAAGTTTTCGACGGATCAGCCTTTTTCATGGAATTTACTATTATTGATTTAAGTATGTAGTTTCACAATACTTCTCATATCTTCTGTATCTATTCCTAATATTTGGTAATCATCAAACAATTTGTGTACTGAATATCGAACTCTTCAATCTCATTTTCCTCCGAGATTGTTTACACAATAAATGATTATTTATTTTAAACAACATTAAATTTGTTTAGATTATATTACTATTGCTGTAATTACATTTACTCGTTCAGAAATTAACAATTTTTAAATTATCAATAATTATACATTTCAAAATTCAAACGTTTCAATGTGAATCGCAAAAAATAAACTGCTTGTATTGTTTTTCTAAGCAGTTTAAAACGTATAGAAATTAATCATTTTCAAATTTTTAATTAATCTTTTCGAACTTGAATCATTTTAATTTCAATCGCAAAGTATAAACTTATAATATAGAAAAATGGAGAATTTAGCGTTTCCCATGAAAGTTCAGAATTCTAAAATTTAAACCATTAATGATTGAAAAAATTATTTAATTGTTCAATAGAAAACTTTTTTTAAACTAAGCTTGAAATTTCGAACTTTTTAAAACATTTTTTGTTTTAAAAATTTCCCATTTAAAATAATTTTGTATTTCGAAAGTTTCTTAAGAATGAGTAGATATTTAAGATTTACAATTGAACATTTCTCCATTTTTATCAGTGAAAATTAACGTGAATTTATTTTTCGATTTTACTTAATTTTGTATAAAAAGTTTTTACGCTAAATTATAATTTCCTAATTTAATAAAATTTTATATTTCTCTTATTTTAGAAGCTCTTATTTTGAAATATTTAAATTAGTTTTCAGTTTCAACTTCTCCCTAATTGAATTGTCCACACTATAAATTTAAAAATATTGGTACAAAAATTTTTAATTTTGAAAGCTTCCAAGAAACAACTGTGCTAACATTACAGTAGCTCCAATCTACTCTCCACTTAAAAGTATTGAAACTTTTTATTAAGGCCAACAAAAATTGATTTTCAGAAACTTAGGTACTAGGAAGTCTGATAAGTCCCTGAAAAATGAAACACGGAGACGTTTTTTTGGCCAAAGTCGGTTTTATTTTTCAACATACTCTCCTTTTAGGTCGATACAGCGAGTCCAATGATTTTCTAACCTTTTGATACCGTCCGAAAAGTACTCGATCGGAAGGTCTCGAAAATACGCCTCAGTTTCAGCAATGAGCTCCTCATTTGAGTAAAAACGCTTACCGGTGAGACATCTCTTCAGGTTAGGGAAGAAGTAATAGTCGCTGGGGGCCAGGTATGGTAGATACGGTGGCTGAGGAACCAATTCGAAGCCGATTTTATGCAATTTTACTTGTGCAACTAAGCATGAATGAACAGGCGCATTGTCGTGATGATAAAGCGGTTTTTTCTTCTTCAAATGCGGTCGTTTTTCGGCGATTTCGATTTTCAATCGGTCGAATAATGATGAATAGTGTACTCCGGTTATGGTTTTACCTTTTTCAAGATAGTCCACGAATATTATGCCATGTGCATCCCAAAATACGGAGGCCATAACCTTTCCGACCCATTGTTGCGT
>NC_046658.1:26618028-26620500 GCF_010883055.1 Belonocnema kinseyi
ATTATAACAAAAATCGTTTTAGAAATAATTAAACTTTCACTCGAGTAATTTCTATTGAAACTTTAATTTAATAGTTTAACTGATCTAAAAACAGTTAAATTTTTTATGTCTTAAAATTTTTCTGTTTCCTAAATTTCAGTCTGAAATAATTTCATTTAGAGATTGTCCAATTGAAAAACATGCATTTAAATTTTCAACGCATTCAATTTATTTATAATTATTAATTTTTTATAAATAAACTTCCAAGTTTGCAATTCTAAATTTGAAGACTTGAATCCCATCGAGTTGAAAATTATTCTTACGGAATAGTTGAAAATGTTTGAAAATTAAATTTCGAAAGCTTTGAATTTTTATTGATTCCATTTTCAAAAATCTAATCTACAGACATTTTAATATTTAACGTTTTGAAACTTTTCTCTTTTTTTAATTTCAATCTTAAGCTTTACAATATTTCAAGAGGTTTCAAAAGGTTTTTAAGGATTTTAAATATTTGAGGATCTTTTAAAAGATGTCAAGGAATTTTCAATTTATTTTTATAATTTACAGGAAGTTCAAAGAATTAAAAATTTTTAGAAGGCTTTTTTTTAAATTCCAAAGTAATTTAGAAATCCTAAAAAAAGTCCTAGAGATTTTAAAAGATTTTAAAGAATTTGACAAATTTTAAAGATTCCAAAGAATTTTCATTGATTGCAATAATTTAATATGATATTTTGAAGGATTTGAAATATTTCAGGGAATTTTTAAATGTTTAAGAGCTTTAAAAAATTCAAAAGAGTTTTAAGGATTTTAAATATTTGTAAATATTTTAAAAGATAGCAAGGTTGTTTAAAAAAACTCCAAAGTACATTAAAAATATTTAAAAGATGTCAACATTTTTCAAAAGATTTTGAAGGTTTCAAAATATTTGAGATTATTTTAAAAGATTCCAAGTAATTTTCAATTGATTGCGTTAATTTTATATGAAATTTTAAAGGATTTGATAAATCTTAGGATATTTTACTAGATTCCAAGGAATTTTCAATAATTTAGTATGAGATTTTAAAGGATTTAAAATATTTTAGGGTATTTTTAAAATTGCAAGTAATTTTCAAGAGCCTTGCAAAGTTTCAAGAGATTTTGAAGGATTTTACATATTTTAGAATGTTTTAAAAAATTTCAAGAAACTTTCAAAGCAGAGAGAAAAAAATTTTGAATAAAACTCTTATTCATTTGCATGTTTAAGTTACAGTTCTACATTTTAATTGATACAAACATTGTCAGGTTAATTGAAATGGGGTCAACTCTACTTGTAGTTCTAAGTTTCTTCAAATGAGTAATGTGCGTCTAAATTTTTAACCACCTGTAGTACAATGAAATGAGATTTATTGTATTACAACGGGAACACTTAAGTTGAGTTGTGTTGCGTTAAGCAAAATTTCGTTAGGTTCCGTTAAGTTAGATTCATTTGTAGATTAAGATCGAGTTAACCTATTAAATATAGCACACATTTAAGACTGAGAACCGTACGCTTGCATAGCTACACGTGTGGTTGAATTTCATTCGGCTAGGTTAAGTTACGTCAGGTTTTGTTAGGTTATGATAGGTTTAACCTCTATGTAGGTTAAGCCGAAGCTGAATGAAACGGCACTGCATACACAACGGGACAACACAATGAGTTTAATTGTGTTAACTTTGAAGGTTTGGTGGTCAAAATTGAAGAAGTTATTGATTTTTCAAATTTGGGGTGCCAACTTCACGGTGGCACAGCACTTTTTAATATTTCCAAAAAATTCTTTTTGGTATCGTTTGGTGGTCGTTTGGTGGTGTATGGTAGTCGACCGTGAACGTTTGGTGGTCAAAATAAAAAAAGTTATCGAGTTTTCAAAATTGGTGCGTCAACTTCCGTTATCACCCCACTTCAATTTTCTTTTTTAATTCCTTATGACATCGTTTGGTGGTCATTTGGTGGTCGTTTGTTGGTGTTTGCTAGTGTTTTCTGAACGTTTGGTGATCGAAATTACAGAATATATCGGATCTTTTAGAAAATACATGTGGCCCGTGATGGGACTCTGGGCATGCTTATGCGCATGTGTGATCGGTGCTAAATTTGAATTTGAAAATGCTATTTTTCAATGTGAACGCTGTTTGGCAAGTATAATTGTACATAATTGTAGTTTTTAAGTTTTCGAACATTATAGGTTTTATTATTTTTGAAATCTGAACTCTCTTATTATTTAAATTTTAAGTTTTTCGACGTTTAATTACAGGGTAATCTTTGGAAATTGATTCAAAGTCCTGGTCCGGAAACTTCATTAAGGCAATGTACATTGAAATAAGATCCTTAACTGTAAACTAAATCAAACAATACTTAAAAAGACAACTGTAACAGAACCGGCCTGACCAAGAGATGGCGCCACTAGGTCTACCTTGAGGTGGCGTTCTATAGTACCATCCTTAGATAGCTTGTAGCTATAGTTTCAGCCCGATCGCCGT
>NC_046658.1:26620600-26624960 GCF_010883055.1 Belonocnema kinseyi
TCCAATGATATGCCTACAGCATTAGCTACCTCTCTCAATTTCACTTTGGGATCATTCAACATCATATCATTGATTTTTTCGACATTTTCTGGTGTAGTGACCCCTTTTGGGCAAACAGATCGTTCAGCATCAACTGTGCTCGTACGGCCACAACGAAACTCGGTAAACCACTTATGAATCGTTCCAGTCGACGGTGCAAAGTCCGGGTAATACTTATCCAGCTTGGCCTTGGTCTCGGATATCGTTTTCTTGCGAAGATAGTAGTGTTTGATCAAAACTCGAAACTCAGATTTTTACACATTAAAAAAAACTCGGAGGTTAGTCGCTTCTCAGTGCTGTAACTTGTAAATGCGTAAACATAAATGGCTGAAGTTTTGACAGGCGTCATTTGAAGGATCAAGCTCGACGAAAATGTTTCACATTAGTGAATTTACATATTTCAATTTACATATTTATATTAAAATTTTTGGTAAAAGCTACCACAAGGTTTGCATGCAGCCCCTTAACCCTACGTATTGTTTCGGTCGAGTCGAGCGCTGGCGGTACAGTCGTCTCCAACAAGACGCAAGATTTGCACTGCGAACCGTACGTAGTACCCACTATCGAATACTTTAGGAAGAGAAAGAGAGACACTAGGAAGAGAGACACAGTGCACGTATTCAAACAATCAATTATTCCTTCGCTAGAAAAATAATATAAAAAAATAAATTTTCTTGTTTATTAAGGACTTCTACAAAAAAAATCGGTTTTGCGATGAGTGTGGAGAAAATTGTAATTGAAAACAAAATGGGAACAATAAAGCCATCATATACCAATGTGGCAAAAGGGATTGCAGAAAGAAGAAGGCTGCAAGAGATGGAACTTTCTTCCTATAGTCTCTCTTTATCTTCCTAATGTATCGCGATGATGAGTACTACGTAGGGTACGCAGTGAAAACCTTGCGTCTTGTTGAAGAAGACTGTAATGCCAACGCTTTAATCTGCCGAAACAATAGGCTCCCCGACGGCAGGGTTAAGGGGGTGGATGCGAACCCTGTAGTAGCTTTTACCCAAAATGTTATTAATTTTGATTTTAATATTGAAGAGATATTCTAGATATTCTAGATAGAGTGACGTCGTGTTTAGTTGACTTGACCTATGAGTACGCCAGATTCTCGACCAATACCTGGATTCTCGTTTTTGTCACCTACAAGTCCGCGATAGAAACGTTTTTCGTCTGCCAAAAAAGGCATGTTGTCCTTCCTTCTCCCGATCACTCCCTTAAATTGTCGCAGTCGCGTTAATAGGACCATGAACTGCTGTTTAAGTTAGTCAATCACTTCGTACAGGATCGTAGATGAACTTGAATTCATGTTATGTGCGCGAAAGATATTCTCAACATAACAAGTAAGTCTCTGAGACCGATTACTCATTCAAAATTTGGTAATACCGTACCATTTTTGCTCTTAATTCACTAATTTCGCCTTGAAGTCGAAACTTTCTTGGAGGGTCTGATATCTCTTTTGGGAAATAGTTGTTAGTAGCCTTGCGACTGAGTTTTATGTTCTTCATCCTGGCAGCCGCGACCACAGCTTAATATGCAAGAGTCTGAATTTGCAACAAGTTCATAGCTTGATGCAAGAACAGAGGCAATATCTCGATATTTAAGCCCCTAAATAACCAGAGAAATTCCATGTTGACTCTACACTTCGGCCGACCATTCCTTACTGCTGGTTTCTGGTCTGCGAACAATAGGATGACATCAGTGAAGCACAGTATGAGACGCAGGGTACCCTTATCTAGCTTTTGAATGAGTTCAGAAGGAACAAGGGCAGGTTCCGGCGGTTGCAAGCCTTAAGACTGTCGACCATGAGACATCGCCCCCGCTATATCCCCCAGGTCCGACCCCTGCTCGCCTATAGCGTCTCGTGTCATGGGTATATGAACCTCCTCTTTCGCCGCATCTTCTAGGAGCACCACAGGTACTGCTAGTTGCTGTTGTGCTTGTTTTTCGATGTTACTTATTTCAACTTCGAGTATAAGGTGGTGCCTAATGGATCCTAATTGAAGGGTACGCGGTCTAAACCTGTTTGCTAACATTTCAGAAATGTTACACAGCAAAGGAAAATCGTTGTTATTTTTTCAATTTTTAATATTTTTTAAAACTGTTGAATGTTCTTGGTTGATTCACGAAAAAAATACACGTTAGTTTCATAACATTTGAATCAAAATGAAGTGTTATATGAACATTTAAAGCTGTTCATATGTTATCTGCAAGAGGGCTAGCGATCTAAACCTGTTATCTGCATTATTCTATCGCTGGTTTTCTATAGTATTTCCCTGGCTCGCATGTTTCTGCGTTGTTTTGGAAGCTGTTGGAAAGTTTTTGTATGTTGAAATGATTGGAATGGCAAGCCCAACATAGATGTGCTTGCAAAAATTGAAAATAGTTTATTGCAAAGATTTTTTGAGTGCTATTGATCGAGACGAGTCGCTTACCTTCTTCTTTAAAACGATCTGTAGCCAAAAAGACCGACGATGATGTGAAAATAGTCACAAAAAGTTTTCGACACACATACTTAACTGCACACACACTGACATGCGTCTGATTGGCCTATTCTAGAGTAAACTGAGCCGTTGTGAGAAAAATCACGGATTTTCCATAAGACGCAATAAGCAGTTAACAGGTTCAGACCGCGGATCCTGCAATTGATCAGCATCATATTGTTCAGTCACTCTAAGCCCCAGCTCGGGTCGAAAACCCACGAAGATACGATATTGTTGTCCCCTGACGGGTTTTCCCTGTGCTGTTGTCCAAAGGTGATATCTGATCTGTCTCCATTTATTTCTGGCGTTCACTTGATCTTCTTATTGTTTGGCGCACCCTATAGTTTCTGGCGGAGTGCATTCTCAACCTAAAATTTATTCGGTTGATAGTTCTTCTAGGTAGGAGGCTCCTGTCTATTAGATGACGCCTGCGTTGTCTCAGGTCATCTTGGGTTACTGTTCTAATTTCTGGGAAATACGCTACAAAGTCTTGACGAAAGTCCATCCCGTTAGGAGAAGTAGTAGATGCTACCATCTCGTATTTAAATTAGCAAAGCATCAAGTACTCATCATGATGGGTTTGAAAATTTATGTGTTCCCTTGGTATTCCTGTGGATTTAACAGGCTGGGAGCTCTTAACTGAAACATCCTCCGCAGACGCAGCTGATGTTCTGCTGCTTACCACTTGTTGCCTAAGTTCTGGCTGGACAGTAGTTCTATCGGGTATTCTAGTGAGATCTACCTGGTCATCACGTAGCTCACAATTAACCGGCTCGCATGCTGTGATCTTCAGCGGAGACGCCAGGGGCGCCCTGGCGATCTTTGAGAAGCGACCAACGACCATCCTTAATAACTTCTCTATGATAAATGGGGTGTTGGTGCTCCTCTTAGTCAATTTTCTCTTCTCTCTCACAGTGGGCAGGAAGCAACTTTAAATTACATGAAAATGACGAAAAAAAAACAGAAAGCGAGAATCACAGCTGCCAGATCGTGGATGAAATTTACCCCCACCATACCTACCGTTTGGGAGCCGCAAAACAGAAGGTGCATGATTACCACTGTGAGTTCGTGTGTAAGCCGAAAATGCAGTATTCAACTTCGGTTTTCTGTGTTTTCGCGTGATTCTTCATTTCTTTCATGAGTCGATTTTGAGATAATTTTTTTCAGGTGAATACAGTATGAATATTATTACTATTATACATATTATTAATGTTAATATTATAATTATAAAATATAACATTAATTTTAATTAATAGTTGACTAAATTTTTATAGAAATAGTTAAAATTTCAACTAAAGCAATTAGTTTTCGCTTAAATTGTTGAAATGAATTTAAAATTCCTTGGAATGTTTTAAAATATCCTAAAAAAGTTTTAATCCTTTAAAATCTCTTGAAATTTTTTAAAGCTCTTGAAAATATCTTGAAATTTAAAAACAAACCATGAAATATTTCAAATCCTTAAAAATCTCATGCTAAATTATTAAAATCATTTAAAAGTTCCTTGAAATCTATTAAAACATCCTAAAATATATCAAATCCTTTAAAATCTTATATTAAATTACTGTAACAAATTGAAAATTTCTTAGCATCTTTTAAAACTTCCTCAAATATTTAAAATCCTTACAAATCTTTTAAAATCTCTTAAAATTTTTTAAAGCTCTTCAAAATATCTTAAAATTTTTAAAATTTCATGAAATATTTTAAATCCTGTAAAATCTCATACTAAATTATTAAAATCATTTGAAAATTCCTTTAAATCTATTAAAATATCATAAAATATATCAAATCCTTTAAAATATTTTGAAATATTTTGAAAATTCTTTGAAAATTTAAAA
>NC_046658.1:26625060-26635554 GCF_010883055.1 Belonocnema kinseyi
GAACGTGTGCACAATATTTTGCACCAACATTTGCATATGGAAAAGCTCTGCGCAAGATGGGTGCCGCGTTTGCTAACAGTGGACCAAAAATTGATTCGAAAATACATTTCTACCGCCAATTTGACGTTGTATAAGCGTAATCCAAGCGAATTTTTGCGTCGATTCATAACCGTTGACGAAACTTGGATCCACCACTACACTCCTGAAACCAAACAACAGTCTAAACAGTGGATTTGAAACTACTATCAGAAAGCGCTTAAACGATTCTTATTTTTTTTCAAATTGATACTGAATTATGGTTCTGTTACAGTTGTCTTTTTAAGTATTGTTTGATTTAGTTTACAGTAAAGGAACTTATTTCAATGTGCATTGCCTTAATGAAGTTTTCGGACCAGGACTTTGAGTCAATTTCCAAAGATTACCTTGTAATTAAAAGTCGAAAAACTTAAAATATAAAATAATAAGAAAGTTCAGATTTCAAAAATAATAAAACCTATAATGTTCGAAAACTTAAGAACTACAATTATGTACAATTATACTTGCCAAACAGCGTTCACATTGAAAAATAGCATTTTCAAATTCAAATTTAGCACCGATCACACATGCGCATAAGCATGCCCAGAGTCCCATCACGGGCCACATGTATTTTCTAAAAGATCCGATATATTCTGTAATTTCGATCACCAAACGTTCAGAAAACATTACCAAACACCAACAAACGACCACCAAACGACCACCAAACGATGTCATAAGGAATTAAAAAAGAAAATTGAAGTGGGGTGCTAACGGAAGTTGACGCACCAATTTTGAAAACTCGATAACTTTTTTTATTTTGACCATCAAACGTTCACGGTTGACTACCAAACACCACCAAGCGACCACCAAACGATACCAAAAAGAATTTTTTGAAAATATTAAAATGTGGTGTGCCATCGTGAAGTTGGCACCCCAAATTTGAAAAATCAATAACTTTTTCAATTTTGACCACCAAATCTCCAAAGTTGACCACCAAACACCACCAAACGACCACCAAACGATTCCATATAAAAAATCTGATATTTTAAAGTTGGGGTGCCAACTTCAAGGGCAAATTTGTACTGGGAAAATATGCATCCAGAGTTTTACGTGTAGTTCAATAAATTTCTGTTAATTCAGGTTAGGTGAGGTCAGGTTCTGTTGCGTAAAGTTATGTTAAATAAGTTGATATCAGGCAAGGGTTGATCTTTCAAAGTTGTCGACATGTTTTTGAAGTGAAAATTTGCATCAATGGCATTATTTTGAAATTTATTTGCCTCAGTGCATGATTTTTCGTCATTTTTTGAGGTTATGGCTCAACCATGACGTTATGGGTGATTTTTGATACCGAATTTGAATTCAGCACCCCACAATCCATAGGAATGCGTGTGTCTTGTTACCAGAACCGCACAATTTTTTTTGTGTGGCTGCGTTATTATTTATATTATCTGTATTTATTTCATTATTTATTCATACCAAATTTTAGTTTTATACTTACATATCACATAATTTGAGATTGAATACTTATTAATTGAATGGATTGAACACTAATTAATTACAAACATTTTTTTCTCAGTATTCTAAAACTTCAAATATTAAGAAGTGATAAAATTTTAAAAAGAACCAAAAAAGAAAAACAAAAAACAAACACAAAACAAAAAAATGAAAAAAAGAAAGAGGTGCAATGTAACTTCCCATCACGCAGTGCACCTTGGGAACTTATAAAATAGGCTAAAGAATCACTTGTAAACATATTCATACATATGCACACACACATATATATATACACATATTCATATGCCAAAAAAAGTTCTTTCATAAATAAGACGTTATTTATTAAAAATTTAGTATAAGAAAAGTGTTTAACTCTCGCGATTCTAAGCTATTGTATTTTTTACAAATTCTTCCTATACAAAAAATGAAAAATTTGAATATCTTGCAAACAGAAGCAGCTAGGATTTCAATTCAAACAGATTTTTCATCTATTATTAAGTACAAACACATTTCCGCTTTCCGTTTTTGTCGTCATTTTCATGTGATTTTAAGTTACTTCCTGCCCACCGTGCTCTCTGCCTGTCTGGCATGTTAATCCCTGTCAGTGGCAATTCCACAGCCAACATAGCCGTGTAGTTCATTAGAGGAAGGCTGAAGCCCTTCCGCAACGCCAACGCGAAAACACCTACGGTAGGGTTCGGGGTTTGTCATTTACCGCTGTTATACGTAAACACTTACCACGAGCGTTGGAGGTGAAAAGAGTTGGCTCTGGATGCTTTTTTTTAAAGCTGCCATCTGCCACTCCACATGTTTCTAGTCGCTGGTTTGTTGATGGTCGAGAACAATTTTTTTTTGCCAGTACCCTCCTGACTTCTAAATTTTCAAGATGTTCAGTACATCTTGCGTGCACATTGCATGTAGACGAAACACAATAGGATGAATAGACGCATATTTTAGATTCCTCCATATTGTCTTTACTTCATGCATGAGCTCACTATACTAATGAATTTTGGTTGTATAGGTTGCCTAAAAAGTTCTGTTTCTGCTCGGATATAATGAACCGCCTGGGTAGTAACATACTAACGTAAGATGTAATCTTGTTTTCTAAAAGGGACATTAGAATGTATCTACAGAAAGGCATCTTTTTTACGAGTCCTAGATTAGGAGCAACTTGTTGATGTATAATTCGCGGCAAATCATTATACCAGTGCGTACATTCTCTGTTGGCCATTAAGCGACTACCATCAATAATGTGCTGGATCGATTCGTTGGTATCTACAAATAATTGGCCCCTGCCAACCACGTCTTCATGTTACACAAGTTTGTGAGAATTTCTGGTGCTGAGTACCCTGTGCTGAATCACAATGACAAATTCTTCCGTTTCTGGTTACTGGACTCCCTTTCCACAGCCATTTGATGTGCCCGCCTTAGATGGCTTTTTTTCTTTATTGCGTTTCTAGTTCTTCTATTGATTTTTTCTTTGATATTCAAGATCTCCTCTGAGGACAAAATTGAAGGGCGTGTAGTCCATATACGATTTACAAATGGTGTTGTAAAGCGTAACATCTCGCTTGCTATTAAAATAATCTTGAAACTATATAACTTGTCACGTATACAGTTATATGATATCTAGAACACCCCTACTTGCTTCATTTCGGATTAAAACTACCCTGTTAATTGTTGAATTACTGCGGTGCATTCGGTGAGTCATCATTTCTACGCGGACGATTCCCTCACAGCATGAGATATCGGCTGAATATCCTATTTATCTCCCAGAATATCGTGGGCATATCCCAGCAGATCCTAGGCATATCGCAAATAATATCCAACTGGGCGGGAATCTCGATATCCCTGGAATTTATCAAGGATATCTCAGAATATCCTCAAGATATCATGGCTATCAGTGTGCGAAAACTATCACGCAGTAATAAGTGACACCTTAACAAAATTCAACAATATCTCGAATATTCGTGCCGGAGTACAATCTATTTTCATGTGTATTGTACAAACCAACGCGGTACATATTAGTTTGATTGCTTTTTATCATAAAAATTGATTTTGACGTTGAAAAGTGCGATCTCTAAACTGCGCAATGTAGAGGTTACAGAAATAACAGCAAACTTTAAAATGTTTAGAATGTGTCTTATTTTTTATTGTAATGAGACTGTTAATGGCTATAAAAATCATTCGCGGTAATAAATTTTTGATAAGTATACTGAAATAGGATTCTGAAAGAAACCGAATATTAGAGATATGTATAAATTGGTTTTTTGACGCACGGCTGTTTGTGAATCTTTATCTTTACAGGTATTCTACATATTTTAATCAATATGTATTTCAGAAATATTGCATTCCATTTACAAAAATGTGTATATCCCTCGCAGAAAATTGAGTGGATATTGTACGGGGCGGAAATCTCGATATCCTTGGAATATGCCACGGATTTTGTTGCGAGGGTTCTGTTTAACCTGTCAAGGTCCGTGTTAGCCCATTGGATGAGCCTGAAGGAGAACGTGAGGCTTTTTTAAATTATTAATTGTTGTATATACCCTTAGATCCAAGAATGAGTTGAAGATCCTGATCGTCACGCGATAATATATTCTCTAGTCTTCCTTTTTGTAGATGAAGGCAGTCACAGTTGTTCATTCCAAAGCTCTAAAACTGATGCTCTTGCATCTGCGTTGTTCAAGTATTGTAGTCCATAACGACTGGATAGATGTTAATATCTTCTCTTTGAGGATGCCAGCGAATAGCTTGTAGCTGGTGTTTTAAAAAGCTGTGGATAGGCAGTTCTTTGGAATTGACAAATCTCCGGTCTTTGGAATCAGTGCCGTGCGTCCTTCCAGTAAACACTGCGGGATGGGTTGTTCTCCGTTTAAGAAAGTAGTAAATATACAAGCTAAATTTTGGTGCATAAAAGAGAACTTCTTCCACCAAAATTTGTTTATTTTATCTAGCCCTGTCACTGAAAAGTTCTTATTTATGCCTAGCGATAAGTTTCTTCACTTCTTCAACAGTAATAAGTGCACACTCCTCTGGACGTTTCAACAGTTACTTCTGGCAAAAGTGGCGAAACAGTGAGATATCTGAAGCGTCTTTATCTAGCTTATGTGTATTTCCATACACAGTCAAACCTGTATTTAATGTCAGTTTTGGGACTGAGCATTACATTTAATCCAGAATCTCGGAACTCTTTTTTCTCTCTTCTGTTTTTTCTCTTTCTTGTTTCTCTCTCTGTTTTGTGACGCTTGATCGAACACCGCAAATCCTTTAGTAGCTCCTCTCACCTATACCTACCACGCTATGTCAATTCTCAAAAACATGAAACCTCTTCTCGACTAAGCGTATTTTCAACGGCACATGACGTTTTGTTGCAGAGACAGAAAGGCTAAGTAGAAAAGGTGGAATTTTCCAGAAAATACTTTACTCGCCGTTCAAGGCGCTTTTTGGCTGTTAAAAGAGCTCTTATTCAAGTTTTGGAGAAGGAGGAAGTGTTCTAACTTTTAGAAAGAGTTTATTATTTGTTGTCATGTATCTAATGACGCACTGAACATTTGATGCATATCGTATCGCCGTTTTAATTTTAAACTGATTCTGTGTAATATACTCTTGAGTCTTACTCAGACGTACTGAAGTATCATTAATTCTATTAACGCTAAGCAGGGATACCGCATTCTCGTAAACTATATAGTTCAGATTTCAGAAATTAACATCTTCAGGAAGCAAGTCAAGGACAGCAGTATTAGCTACAGCTAATTGGTCCATTCTGAGAAAAATTTAGTGGTGCATTTTTAATCTCCCAGATCTCATATGAGCATTTTTGGCTATCTGTGAAATTGGTCTTGTTGCAACGGGTGATATGGTGATAAGTACGGAAGAGTTCTATGAGGTGCATACTGACGGAACTTTCATGTATTCTCTGCTTGGATCCTGTTCGCGTCGGTGAGCTTCCTTGCCAACAGGTAAGAATGTCCCTCCTGAGTTGATTCGACTATAGAAAACGATGTTTTTGCGTTTGTTCGGGGCCATTGCCTGGTCGTACCATCGGTTTGGTTCAACTGCCACTTCTAACTGAAACATGGCCTTCATCCGAGAGTTGCCCATTGTGAGTGGCAACTGCGCGATACTGGTTGCGTATCCGCATAATGCGTTGCATTGGGGAATTACCCCAATGCAACGTGGCTGACTGCAAGTGCTGGAGCTCTCAGACGATGGGGCGCCATGTCTATATGCCATATTATTATTATGTTATTATAGCCATGGGTGACTGAAAATACGTATAGCCTAGAGAAAATAAAAATATGACTATTTTTTTGTTTTCCTGTAAAGTCATTTTTCAGCTCTCGAATGTTTTTAGGATTCATGTCAAAGTAATATAAATGAGATAAAACCATGAGTCCACTCTAACGATTCACCTGCGCGGCCTCCAGCTACACATTCGCTCATCGTTCTGGGCATTATCACGCTTTTCTACCTAGAGACCTGCATTCTAAAACTTCATTACTTGAGACTTGTATTCTTATTGTTCTGTCAGTAGCGGTAGAGTCAGTTTTTTTCGAGTCACAAAAAAATTCGACTTGGTGCGGTTTATTGCACTTACGATAAAGGCTTCACGTGTTAACCTACGGGCGAACTTCTTTGCAATTTCCAAATCATTTTTTATTGTGAATCTTCGACCATTTTACTACATACAAAACATGCTGTGTACTAGGGTGGCTCAAAGAGGATTTTCTTTTTTAGAGGGCAACGACCCCCCCCTCCCAATTTAATTCCAAATCCGAAAAAAGAAATTCCTTCATTTTTAATTTTTTTATTTTTCGATTTAAACAGGTGCCGGTTTTGACTCGAAGTTTCCCATGTAAAATGCATGGGGAAAAATTTTTTTGTTGCGTTTTTGGAATAATTTTTTAGTGTTTGAAAAAATTTGATGGGAAAGTATGGGAGTCTGTAGAGAATTACCCAATGAAGAATTTCATGTATCATATATATGGGTTTGACACCCGTAACACACCCCCACGAGTACCTGAAAACTACCCTTAAAACAAAAATGTCAATTTTTCATGAAATCGACCTTTTGAACAATGTATTCTCGTATTTTTTAACTTAAAATTATTAATATTGGTCTACTGGATACATTTATTATCATTGGTTAATTATTTTTCGGTAATTTAAAGAAATAGAATTTGTTTAAATATTTTTTTTCTCGAAAATTCGTTTTCCCCCCTACAAATGATTACTATTAGTCTAGTAGAATATTTATTAACATTCGTTAATAACTGTTTTATTGTTTAAAAAAATGGGATTTGTTTAAACAATTTTTTTCGTAATTTTCTTTTTTATTTAATTATTACTATTGGTCTAGTGGAATATTTATTAAGATTATTATTACACCATTAAGCCGTTTCCCTTTCGGGGTAGGCGTGACTCACTCGGTAGGAGAAAGGAGTAGTGTGTGGAAGGAATAGAGAATTTTCAGATTGATCCAGAATTCTCATGTTATTTAAGTAAATAACATGTTCGTTCCGCAACACTGCTCCGACCCAGGTTGCTGATCAATCTCTCTAGCATTTCACCCTAAGCGAAGAACTTCACGAAGTCGTTATGTAAGGTTACCCACTTGGGTTCATTAGTGGCCAAGGTCTTTTGTTCCAGGCGACATTCACTCTACTGACACTCTTTTTATTAACTATTTGCCGCCATACTTTCCTGTCCTGGCATACTTCTCTAGCTTCTTTTATGTCCATCCATTTTTTCATGCAGGCTCTCGTATTTCTCTGACTTCTTATGTCTCTCCTAACTAGGGTCTCATTCACACATTCTAACCATTCTTTCCGAGGTCTACTTCTGGGCACGCTGCCATTTACTTTACCTTGATACACTTGTTTCGTTAGTGGTTCATTTGGAATTCTCTCAATATGTCCGAACCATCTTAACCGATTTCTCTCCCATGTGTCTACTAGCGTCTCTTTTGCACCACATTCTTTTAGAATTATCTCGTTAGTAACTTTGTCCATCAGGGTTTTCTCGCATGTTATGCGCATGAATCTCATGTCAATTGCGTTAATTTTACTCTTATCTTTTTCTTGATAAGTCCATGCCTCGCTACCGTATAGTACAGTCGGTATAAATATAGAATTATGTATTGCCATTTTAGCTTTATTTGATATATTTTTACTTCTGATAAGGGGACCTGCTCTAACAATAACCTTCTCACCTTCGTTTATGCGTCTATTTAAGTCCTTATCTATCTTCCCGTCCCTAGTAAATCAGCTACCAAGGTATACAAACTTATCAACTTGTTCAATTCTCTCATCATTTAATAAAATATTGCATAGTGTTTTCTCACTCTTTCCTTCGAACACCATATTTTTTGTTTTATTTGCGTCAATTTTGAGGCCCATGCTCTTCATGCTTGTTTCTAGTTTATTCAACATTCTTTGTAAGTCTTCGATAAACTCTGCCATAACAACCTTATAATCTGCGAACGCTAACCCACGTACCCTTACTGTATCGAAATCCACACCGTCTTCGTCGAAGAGAGCCATTCTTAAACACTTCCCCATAAATAATATAAATAACCATGCAGACTTAACGCATCCTTGTCTAACTCCTTGAATAATATCGAAACAGTCACTCTGTTTCCCATTCACTCTTACACTCGCTTTACTACCTGTATATATTGTTTTTATAGCTTGTAGGAGCCATCCATTCACTCCATACTCTTTAAGGACTTCCCGAAGTTTACTTCTATCTACCTTGTCAAAAGCTTTTTCTAGCTCAACAAATGCACAGAAAACTTTTTTTCCTACTCTCAAACTTTATTCTGTTATTTGCCTTAAGCTAAATATTTGATCCGTACATGACCTTTCTGGCATAAACCAACTTTGGACTTCCTAAATATTTGCTTCTGTTATTTTCATTACCCTACGAATAAGTATTTTTGAATATATTTTACTGACTGTGCTTAATAAGCTAATCCCTTTGTAATTATTGCAGTCGCTTTTATCTCCGTTTCTCTTGTACATTGGTATGATAATCGCTTTTTTCCAATCGTCTGGGACGTCTCCCATCTCGAAACATAAATTTATCAATTCGCACATTCTATGTGGTATGCACGTGCCACCGTGTTTAAGCATTTCAGCGTTAATACCGTCCATCCCGGCAGCCTTACCGTTTTTCAAGTTCTTAATTTTTATCCCTAACCTCAGTGACACAGACTTCCTCAATTGAGTTTTCAATCGCATCGTGTTCAACATCGCAGTTGTGGTATCTTATGGCTTCATCTCCGAATCTCATAAGAAAATCTTGGAAAGCCTCTAGTATTCCATCTGCATCATATTCCATTTCCCGCTTACTATTTCTCATGTTGACAAATTCTGTACTTTTGTTCCTTTCATTTTTTTATAAAGTAGTTTCCTGCTCCCTACAAATTCGTTTTGTATTTTCATCTCTTCTTCTGCTCTAATTTTACCTTTATGTTTCTTAACTAATCGTTTGTGTATCCTGTTTTCGCGTCTATAATCATTTTTATGTCTATTTCTTTCCTCATTGCTGAGACCTGCGATGTTTAAAGTTCTCTTGTACGCTTCTCTCTTTGCTTTTTGGGCAGCCTGAATTTCATCATTCCACCACGCATCACCAGACATTCTTCCTACAACTGCGATACCACACACTTCGATCCAGGCGCCCTCTATATCTTTGTTTTTTAAACGGTCCTCCCATGTTGCCCTATCTATGCTTTCGATTATCTTATTTTGGAAATCTATTTGCACGTCCGATTTCTGTAGGTTCTCAATTTTGATGTGCGTTTGTTTTGTTTTCTTGTTTCTCTTTTTTCTCCATCATCGACCTAAGTTAATTTTTGAGATCAGAAGGTAATGATCAGTATTGCATTCAGGACCCGTCATGACCCTTGTATCTTTGACTAACTGTTTTGGTCTTTCATCCGCAACAACAAAGTCAATTATACTACGGCTATTTCCTTTAGACCAGTTGTACATGTGGATCATTTTATGCCTAAACCAAGTATTTGTAATAAACAGAACCCTTTCTAAGCATAGACCAACTAATTTATCTCCGTTGTAGTTTGTTCTTGGATACCTAAAATTACCTAAAACTCTTTCTGTATCCTGATTTTGGATGCTCACCCATCCGTTCCTGTCTCCTAGTAGAATTATTCTTTCCCCATGTTCGCAAATATTTATTGTGTCATTTAAAGTGTCCCAGAAGGCGTCTTTTACTTCTCTAGGATCACTATCAACTGGCGCGTAGCATGCTATGATAAATAGTCTTCTGATTCCTACTTTCATTCTAGCCCACAGCAGTCTGGGAGACACGAAACCATGGTCTCCGAGATGCTGCTTTGCTTTTTCATTCAAAATCAGACCTACTTCTTGTTTACCATGCGAATCACAGTCTACTCCTGACCATATTTCAAATCCGCCTTTCAACACGCCGTTTTTTATGTCTTTGGTTTCGCATCCCTTTTTCTTTCTTTCATGCACACATAAAATGTCTAGTTTCCTCACGTCCATAGTTTCACGCAATTCTTTTACCTTGAGATCATTTACTCCCCAAGCATTCCAAACACCCAGTCTCCATTCGTCGCCTGAAACATGACCTTTAGATTTTCCGTGTGCATGCCTTTTGTCATTAAAAGTTCCAGTCCTTTCCGAGGCTATTTTGCAGTTTGTATTATTAATTGTTTAGATTATACGGCCAACTAACACCTTTATGCAATAAGTTTATTTTCTGAGTCGAAATCATGTCAAAGTTTTGTATCAAATCGTCATATGGTGGAGATTGTATTTATAACGTCAGTCTCACCAAAAACTTCAGTTAATAAGGGAGGAACCGAGAGAGTCGTCTTGGGTTGTGTTTTTGTTTTTATGCTGAGAAGGTCACCAGCCTTCAGCAGCCAATAAAAAAAATCAATTTTTGAGTTTTCAACTAAGTGTACAGATAAATAATTTAGTTTATAATTTA
>NC_046658.1:26635654-26637544 GCF_010883055.1 Belonocnema kinseyi
AGCTATCTAAGGATGGTACTATAGAACGCCACCTCAAGGTAGGCCTAGTGGCGCCATCTCTTGGTCAGGCCGGAAACTTATCAATCCACCCTCGTAAATGAGAGTTATGCAGGGACATGAGCGCGTAAGGACATAAGTCAGAGAGGATAAATATAATATTAAATAGCTCCTAATATATAACATATTGAATTTGAAGATCATCCTCTAATTATTATTATATAAACACCTTATCTTTAAAAACATTATAATAATAAATTCAAATAATTAGGTATAATTTATTATGTTGCATTTATTATAATAACAATGTATAGTTTAACAATCATTGAAACCAATGCCTAGTTAAATAATTAATTTTAAACTGCAAAGGGAAATTAAACAACTAATTAATTGTGCAAATTAATAGTCGAACTACTTTGTTAAAAATGAATTATTTTGTTGAAAGCTACATTTTTACTCTAAAATTCCAGTGTTATATTTACTTTGTTTTAAAAATAAATTAATTTGATGAAAAATAATTTTTTGATCTGAAAATTCCACAATTCCATTTTTAGTTGGAAATATATCTTTTTAAGAATAATATTCTCCTAGACAATTGGGTAAAAATTCATATATTCTATTGAATTGTCAACAGATGAATTTTCCAACAAATACACTAATGCGTTTTCAACTTTTCTAGGGAAAATTCCATAATGGTAGCTAGTCAGGGTCAAAACATAAACTAAAATATGCCATAACTTATTCTAATGTTAATATTTTGATTGCAAGTTACATATCGTTGGAATCGAAAAAAATCATAGATTTCGAATATAATATCTTTATTTTTCTAATTGCAAAACAATAATATTTTTATGTTTGGCATTTTATACCACCCTAGGACAAAGGGGATTCCCACTGGCAAAACTCGACACAGCGATCTCGCTGGGTCAGGGACGTGAGAAGAAGTGGGAGTGGAGAGGGTATGACGAGCAGGTAGGCCGCGATCAAATGGAAATCACCCTAAGTACCACAAATTACCTGCCATTTATGCTCATTTATAATCTGCGATAAATTTTAGTTTTAGCCTTTAGGAAAATAGATTCAAAATGCTAGTTTTTATTGCGGTTTCATTATGTGAAGATTTTCTATAGAAATATTTTTAAGATTAAAGTTCACATTATTATGGCTACGCCACTGATCGAAGGGATTAAAGTAAAGTCAAAATAAAGCGACCGCATGAAATGGAATCAGATTGTATACAAACACCCTAACAATTTATTTTTAAAATCTTGCAAAAATATAAGTGTAGAAGTTGTGAAACAATATTGCAAGATTCTGCAATATTGTTGGCTTTGACTTAATTCTTTAAATTATGTTTACGGTTAGACCTATTCGGCCTAGGGCAACACATAAACTTTTTTTTTTATATATTGTACCCTTAACTTACAACAGCCATAAAAAATATGATTCACTTTACAGGAGTTGCTCTGACTAAAAATTTAAATTATGTATGCGTGGGTTCGTGTATACATAACCGAAACCTTTATATTATCATACAATAAGTTAAAAAAAATGATTGCACTTTTACTTTTGATAATAGCAAACAACTACCAAATAAGCCAGACGCTGAATCAAAGATATTATAAACATAGATACGACAGGGGTGGCAGAGTGGATTTTGTATGGTTAGAAAAGTTTCATATGTCACTCAATTTTTGCAGATCTAAAACTTGAGACAGATTTTTTGTACAGTCTTTTTCAAAAATCATTAAAAACATTTTTTTGAAAATTGAAAAAAAGCTAAATCGAAATTCCGAGATACACCAATGCTAAACAAATTTGGCTTTGATAAATATTTTAATTTCAATGATTGAATTAATCAAATTGTTTACACTAAACGAAAAAGATCTTAAT
>NC_046658.1:26637644-26642393 GCF_010883055.1 Belonocnema kinseyi
GCCTTGGAGGAGATTATGTTGAGAAATAAAAAAAAAAAATTCTTAAAAACGTTGTTTTTCTTGGTCAGGCCGGAAACTTATCAATCCACCCTCGTATATTCGCTGAGCAGCATTGGTGGTATCCCCTTCTGGGGAAAAAATGCGTGCTCAACCAATTAATGAGCAAAATTTAAATTTGGGAAATTCAGAAAATGTTCATAAAAACGCTAATGTATTTCTCAGTGATATTGGATCATTTAATGTGTATAAAATTTCTATGGAGAAAAAAATTTTACACTGAACTAGCCGAATAGCAAATGTAGTTAATATTGCTGCATTATTTATTGTAATTACCACTGCCTTAGATTTTACCATTTATAATTCTTATCTTCTTACCGGGCAACTAGGAAGTTTTACGGGTTGCTGATAACTAAAATTGAAATTTGTCTTTCGGATTTCTGAACATAAATCTGAGGCTAGAATTACAAAATTTGACATGTTTCATCGAAAATATTTTAAGAATTCGAACTTCTCGAGTACTGAAAAACATTTAAGTACTCGAAAACTTTCGATGTTTTCGGGAAGCTGGAACTGAAACTCCACTTCACACACGCCTGGCACCGATCGAGCTCAACTTTACTCGTTCGAACTTCGATTTTTTTACATTCTCATGTCTAGAGGTTCTCTAGGGAGAGTTGAGACACCTTTCCTCTTCCAGTAGTCGCAGCTGTACCAGAGCTTCGATATTTTCATTGTGCGCGAAAAGTGTGAACAATTTTATTTTTTATTAATTCTTTTGTTTCTGAAAATTTTGGAGTATATGTGTTTCAAAGTGAATATTACTTTTCCCTAATCTTAATAACTAACCTTCTCAGTAATTTATAATGTTCTTGCTTGAGTGTTGTCTCTATTCTGTATTAAATTCTCTTGAAAATAAAATTATGATTTAAAAATAGCGCCAACTCACGTCAATAAAAACTCATAAAAGTTGAACTAGTCCCGGTACAGCGGCGCCAATCAAATTTGGAGTAAACCGTGTCTCAACGCTCTCTTGAGGATCTCTGTCCATGCCTAGAGTACCTCTAGGGAGAGTTGTGTCACGTTACCTCCTCTACTAGCCGCCGCGAAACCAGAAATACGTAATGACGCGCGAAACATTTGAAATATACTTAAGAAGAGGTTATATGTCATTACATATTTTCGTGTAGTCTTTGAGCGGCGCTTTGTCGTTTGGGCTTTTTGTCACGGATCCACATATAGATTATTCTCATCTCATTAATTTACTATTTAAGTTATAAATCTATAAATAATTCTTATTAAATTTTGAAATAATAAGGCATAACATTTATATAAATAATTATTGCTTATTGCTAATTATTGCTTGTAATAATTCTGATACTGTGTGACAGACCCATATTTGAGAGATCTTAGTAACAAAAGTAACAATAACTTTAAACTTTAGCCTCGTCAAATCGCTTCATTTATCGCTCAATTAAAGAGTCTAATAGTTTTTTGCCAAACAACATTTTTTTCCAGCCACAACAAAGGTGAGGCCCCTATTCTGCAATCTCACCAATAATTTGTCTGCAATTAAACATGTACAAGAAAACATATTAATACTAATATTTACAAATTAAATTAAATGGTTTAACAAGGGGACCTTTAGGCACGCTTTTTTGTTTGAATTCATACTGTTCCTGATGAAAGGTACACGCCAGAGGTTTTCTGAAAATGATGGTCATAGAACTTGTTTAAAAATAATTTGAAGCGTCGCCAGCTCCCTGATAGAGCAATTGGATAATAACCGCAAGGTTGCGCATTCGATTCTCACTATCCGTACTTTTCAAAATATTTTTATTTATTTATAAAAGCTCTTGCTTCTTCCATTTTTAGCAACATTTAATATAATTATGACATTTCATGATTTTGTACATTATAAATAATTGTAATTTAAAGTAATTTTAAACGACTCTTAATTAATACGATTTTTAGGATATTAAAACAGATTGCAAGCTTAATTAACGTATAATATTTTTAACATTCTACCTTATACGCAAGAATATCCACTGAGATAGGCGTAACACACATCTTAGTGCTCGCTCAAACGCCAATATTAGTACTAGCCACATCTATCTCATGCAGCCTTACTCTGAAGCATTATAATTTGGCGTTTGCAGAAATGCGGATAGGGAGTACGAATATCCGGCGACAGCTATTTAAAGGATACATGGTGACAGTATCTTTTTTTCAGTGTATGATTGAATTAAATTGATTTTTATTCTAAATAATTTAATCAAAATGTGTTAAAGAAAAGACCGTAACCTCAGAAATCAATTTCTTTATTGTATTTCACAAACAATAAAATAATAAATTTTCCCCCCTGTTTTGTCTCAATTTAATTTTTTTCGTAAAAATTAAAAATTTGTAGCATAAAATTTTATTTTGCCAATTAATTAATTAATATTGTAAACATTCATGTAATTAAAACAATTATTTTTTACGTTTTAATCATTCTCAATGAACCAATCAGAAGCGGAGTAAGTGGTGACGCAACTCTCCCTAGAGGAACTGTACCCATGCATATAACAGCATCACATTAAGGGTGAAGAACGAAAGAAAGAAAACTTGTCGGATATCCGGGGTTTTGCGAGATCTTTGGATCAAAACAATGTTGAAAAATCAAACCTTTTGTTGGGCAAATATTAATTTTGCGGAAGACAGAAATTAGCGGTTAGCAGACGAAAGCATTTGAACGGTGAGAACCGTTCACAAATTGATTTATTTTACTCACAATTCTAACATCATAAGAATAGAAAAACTCTCAAACCCAATGACGTTTTCGAAGAGCCACGTCTTGATGATGGTGACCCTAAATTTTGCGAAATACTTCGCGAAATGGAGAAAAATTCAGAATAAAGTGACATGTGTGTATTTGAACTGTATTTGTGATCAGCCACCAAGCTAGCTGTCACCAAAGATATCTTTGCTGTCACCTTCGCGTCATGTACGATGTCAGGGTGCCCTTCCTTATCGACCGCGGATCAAGACTACGATTCTCAAAGGGGAAAGCCTCTTATTCGACATCAAATTTTTTATGGGACTATCATCAATTGATAGTATGTCAAAAATAATTAGACACGTGCCCCAGATCTTTTGATGACTTGTAAGAACTATGAGCGTTTGCAAATCACATTAGCCAAAAGTATCCAAGCTCTACCGGTTTGCGTGCTTGTACTTCCATCAAGCTCCGTCGATCCAGTGGTAAAGAGCCGGACTGGCGATCACGCTGCCGCGGGTTTAAATCTTTTTTTCAACTTTTTTTCCGTATTTTAAACATGGAAAATTATAATTTTTAATGCTTCCCCAGCGAATAAATTATTTTTTTTCAAAAATATTACTGGGAAATAAATATCATGCCTACACTTTTCGAATCATTTATTTATATAATCGTAATTTATAGTTCTTTACATATTTGCAGGTGATAACAGTCAAAGATTATCACGTAGCTGGATGATGCACTGTTCACTGCAGCGACAAAAGAAATGAGAATCAGCCAAAGATTAGGAAGTTTTCAGTTGGAAAATAAAAACAAAAAATGTAAATGCAATTTTGAAATGTATTTCTGAGTAACTTCATGAATTTATCATTTGTAAATAAAAGTCAATATTTGCCAGTTTTGTATTTTTGGAATAATTATTATCAATGTGCAAAATTATCCAATATCCACAATAGATTTTGGGTGACTTGATAAGTTTGCACTTTATAAATAAATTTTCAGATAGCCTAATTTCGAAATTTTATAGTTTTGAAATTTAAAATTCTCTTTCAAATAATTGAAATTAAAGCATTGAACTTAAAAAACAAAACAATTCACTTTCTTAATTACAAATTGAAGCACAGTAAGACTTCCCATTTTTCCACTTACAAGTTGAATGGGTCTTCCAAGCATTAAGAACGACAAATAAAAGCACTATTTTTAAATAATCTTCTTCAGTTTTTCACAATCAGCACTCGAATTAATGTAAATTTATATATTCTTCAACTACCTAATTTAAAACCTTTTCAATTTCGAAGCGAAATATTGTGAATTGTCAGCAGAATTTAATATTCCTCATAATCATGCAATATTATATTTAATTTATAAAATACGGTGCATTAGAAGGAATATATCAAAATGATGTAATTAATTAACAACAAGTAACATAGGATACCAACTTCAGAAAAAGTTGAAATTTCTGGCTCGGTTTTTAGATATTTTGAAAACAAACAATAATTACTTGTTTTATTAATCTCATAATGTTTTATAAAAATATTTTTACTACATACAGTTACTAATATACATATAAAATACATGAATACACATACAGTTATATTTAATTCATAAAATACGATTTTTCAGACATTTTTTTAGGAAAAAATAAACGTTTAGGTAATTTAGAAATAAATTTTACAAATGTAGTTTTTTGATTTTTGGGTCACATTTGGGACGTTGTGAAGGAGGCTAAGGGTAGGTAAAAAATAAAAGTTGTGAGTATAGTTTTATTCCGTAGCCACACCTCTTCAATCTCTAAAAAACTTAGCATGTTTCGATCAAACTCTAAAGTGTGAGTTCGATTGTTTGAAAATCCAAAATTCCTCCATGTTAATAAAATGGGATTTTAAAGTGCTCGATGGCATATCTTGATATTTGAATTTCGAAAAAAGATTAACGATTTATTTTGCCGGAAATCAAAACTTGCCCTGTATCTCGAAAAGCGTTTTTTGGAACAC
>NC_046658.1:26642493-26646882 GCF_010883055.1 Belonocnema kinseyi
TATATTTAATTGATATAAACAATTAGGAATTGACAATTTTGTATCAAACCAAATCTTTTTTTTGATTAAATGAATGTCACGTAAAGTAAAAAAATGCTTTAATTTTTTCTTATTAAGTAAAAAACTGTTGAGCAAATTTTTCAAAAATGTCCTCCGTTGTAACGATATGAAATTTCGTCATGTTTAATTTAGACAAAAGAAACGTCTGCTTTTGCCTTATCCTAGTAAAAATTCCCATTAAGTTATCAATAGAAATTATTTAAAAACATATAGGAGGCAGATAGGTTTGTATATGGTTTCAAGTGGTTCTTAAGAGCCTTTTTATTTTAATTCGGGTTTGATTTTTAATGGCATTTATTCAACACATAAACGGCTACTGGGACTTAAATTAGCTTGAAATTTTTTTCTAATAGCCTCTATTAGAAACTGATATACTTTTAAAGCACAACTGGGAATATATCGAAGTATAAGATAATTCTCTACGTGGTTCTATTAAGCTTTTAATGGTAACGTGGAATGGAATTTATCGAACTAAAATTCGAAATTATGCATTGAAAGTGGCCCTAAAGGGAATCTATTAGGCTCTGCCTTTTCACGAGTGACGCAAGTTTGAAACTGCTGCTCTAGCTTAGCAGGTACTATTAGGAATTTGAATGGCTAATCAAAATGGATTAATTACGTTTAATCTTAAAATGACGCTTTTAAAGTGGATATTCGAGGCACCTATTAGGTTCTGATTTCTCGCGAATGGCACAAGTACATAATTGCTTCTCTAAAAAGTTCTGTTAACAATTTGCATGGGAAATGGGTATAAATTAGGCGCATTAAAACTTAAAATAATGTTTTCAAAGCGGCACAACGAAGAACCTATTAGGTTTTGCTTTTTACGCAAATTAGGAAATAGGAAAGGGGCAGTTTAATGACGACTGGAGATGAGGCTCTTTTTGTTTCATGCGTTGGTTTGGTCAGTGTTGTGTTATGGAGTGGAGGTATGGGGATCGAAGTATCATAGGAAAGTGGCAATCATGCATAGAAGATTTCTGAGATGGGTAATGGGAGTTAGTTGGAATTGGCCCGGATAAATGTTAACGGATAAATTAGGAAGGGAAAAAATGGCAAGTGAAAAAAATTAAGAAAGTCTGGGGGTTTGAACAGCAGCTAAAAATGGGAAAATTTCGAAACAAGAAGGCGGGAGGCAATTTGGGAAATTCAAAATGGTAGGAAAAAAGGAAAGAAAAGGAGGGTTTCTGGTATACAAGAAGGGGTTATGGAGGGACAATACATGGTGTTAGAGCTATTAGTAAGACGAGGAGAAGAGAGATGGAAAAATATTATGTATTCAAAGTACCATAGACGGTACATGATGGTCATAGGGTTGGCGGAATCACAATATCTGCAAAAAAATAAAAAAGGAAGTCAAATGAAGTAGGGTGGTACGGTTTAGAATGCGTTAAGGATTAAGAGTATGTAGATAATAAATGAATGAAGAGGAAAATCTGTGTTGAATATGGATACCAAGTGGAGTCATGGACACATATATAAGAGAGGTCATATTTCAGATAGATCCTACATTTCATTTTTATAATTTATTATACCTTTTTTTTATTTGTTCATTAAATAAAATATTTGTACGTTTACTTTCGAAGATATTAACGGAAGCCCTCAAAGATCGCTCTTTTTTATAATTTTTATGATTAGTAGTATTAATATTATTATCTTTCAGTAAGGTGTAAAACCTAGCTTTGAAAAGTAGAAAAATCTAATTTGCATGTTAATATCTTCGAAAGTAAACGTACAAATATTTTATTTAATGAACAAATAAAAAAAAGGTATAATAAATTATAAAAATGAAATGTAGGATCTATCTGAAATATGACCCTCAAAAGAAGGCAGTGTTCAAAATTGCCTTCAATTATTGCGTTGCAAGAGCATTATAAACAAAAATATACTTCAATTATGGATAGTAAAAAGTTTCGCATGCGAATGTTTTTAAATAAATAGTTATCATTGAATATAGTGTTTATAAATTGAAAAATTACATACTATCACATTGAATAAAATATAAATATATCAAAGCTACTTAATCATAAAAATTTCGCAAGGGAATTTCGTGAGACTATTAGCATTCATCAACTACTATTAATGAATGAAACATTTTTATGATTACTATATCATAATGTTTAAATTGTGGAATTTGCTCTATAAAAACAGTTGACTTTTCAACAAAAAGTTAATTTTAAATCAAAAGAGATTAATTTTTGTGAAAAAAATAAGGCAGATTTCCAGAAAATAAATGAATGTCCAATAATATAGTTACATTATTAACCAAACAAATGAATTTGTACACAAAATACATATTTGTAACACAGTACATGAATTTTTTTACTAAAAATGATAAATGTTTAAATAAACTAAAATATTTAATCTTTCATTATAATTAATTAATTTTCAACCAACAAAAACTTTAACTTTCGAATAAATACTTGCATCTTGTATCAGATATCTCAATTTTCGTTAAGAAAATAAATTAATTTTCAATAACATAGTTACATCTTCTACCAAAGTAATAACTTTCTGCATAACAATGCGAACCTTTAACAAAGCACACAAATTTGATACTAAAAACAATAAATTTTTTAACAAAAGTAAGGTAGTTATATGTTAATTGAAACAAATTAATACTCACCAAAAATAAAATAAATTACGAGCAAAAAATTACAATTTTAAAAGAAAATACTCATTTTTAACAAAGTCATTAAGTTTTTGACTGAATACTTGCATTTTATACTTGATACTACAATTGTCTATAAAAGAAACACGAACTTTTTAACAATTATATGAATTTTCTGCTACAAATGAGTATTTTTAAAATTTTAACTTTCATTTTAAAAAATTACGCTTGAACCAAAAAGGAAACGAATTTTTAACACATATGAATGAGTTCTGATCTTTGAATAAATTTCGTAAACTGGTATACAGGGACTGTCAAGTATTATTGAGTATTATGTGAGACAAATCGATCAAGTTTAGTACGGATGCTAGTATGATTTAATTTTTTGAAGTGGATACTAGCCCTTTATAATTTGAAAATGGATTAATTTGGCATTAAATTTCATAATACAGTGCACAGTAGGGTGGTCCAAAAATGCATGGCAAATTTTTTTGCATGCTAGAGGGTAAACCCCCCCCCCCCATTTTATTTCAAATCCGAAAAAACAAATTCCCTAATTTTTTATTATTTTATTTTAACAGGTGTTGGTTTTGACCCTAAAACCAAAAATGTCAATTTTTCATGAAATCGACCTTTCGAACACTGTATTCTCGTATTTTTTCACTTAAAATTATTAATATTGGTCTAGTGGATATATTTATTATCATTGATTAATTAATTTTCAATTATTTAAACAAATTGAATTTGTTTAAGTAATTTTTTTTCTCGAAAATTCGATTTCCCCCCTAAAAATTATTAGTATTAGTCTAGTAGAATATTTATTAACATTGGTTAGTTAATGTTTTATTATTTAAAAAAGTGGGATTTGTTTAAACTTTTTTCGACATTTCGTGTTTTTCCTTAAAAATGATTACTATTGGTCTAGTGGTATATTTATTAAAATTAGTTAATTGATTTTCAATTGTTTAAACGAATGGAATTTCTGTATATAATTTTTTTATTAAAAATTATTAATATTTCTTAAGTGGAATATCTATCCACATTTGTTAATTATTTTTTTTTTAATTTTATTAAAAATTATTACTTAAATATTACTGATAAATTAATTATCATGAAATTAATTGATAATTAGTTATTAATTATAACTGATGAATATTCCATTAGACTAACATTAAGAATTTTTATTTTAAAAAATCGAAACGAAATTATTTAAACAAATTACATTTTTTTAATCAATTGAGAATTTATGAACTAATTTTAATAAATATTCCACTAGACCAATAGTCATAATTTTTAAGGAAGACAACGAAATTTCGGAAAAAATATTGGTGAAAAGTTTGGCTATGTATTGGAAAACGCTGAAAATTTTTATCAAATTAAGGTCCTCAGACAGTGTATTTTTAAAAAGTTTCAATGGTTTTCAAAGGACTTTAAAGAAGATGATTTTAACGACTGTCGGATATGACGTAGTTATAAATCGACCCTCACGTTCTCTTGTGTATTCTGTAATAGTTTCGTAATAACTCTAAAAGAGGCCGGTCATGTATACTTGGTTGGGGAAAAAGCCAAATAGAAAATTTTAAATTTTGAATATATGCACTTTCTTAAAATTGTGCTTCGATATGCAGTTACTAGGAAATCCGAAAACGTACTTATAGATAAGTAATTCATATCAATTTATTATAATTTTACGATAAAAAAAGAAATTTTATACCTAC
>NC_046658.1:26646982-26653350 GCF_010883055.1 Belonocnema kinseyi
ATCTTGTTTAAAAATGTATATAGTGTGTTTTTTAATGGCACAAAAAATCTCAAAAATCGAATTGTTAATTTAAAAAAAAAATTAAAAATGAAGAGAAACTTTGAGATAAATTAGTGCTGATTTAAATCCTGCAAAGTTTGTTAAGAAAATGTTATTATGTTCGAAGAAAATCTAGGGAGAAATTTTTGTTATGTGCGATGCGCACGATTTTTTGCACTCATTTTTTTATACATTTTTTAGAGAATTATTTTAATTATAAATTAAAACAATAATTCTTTGAAACTTTAAATAGTAACCAAAAAATATTTAGGTAAATATATTATATCATCGAATTTTTAATAAATAAATAATATTTATTAAAAAACAATTTTATATCGGGAATTTGATTATTTAGGAATTTTCGAATTCGGTAATGTTTAAGATTATTTGGAAAGTTATAAACAAATTTTTTAAAATACAAAAAATACAATTTTCTCTAAAACGGCTTTACCGATCATGATGGTTGAAATATATGTTAGAGCGTTCATTTTTGGCTATATTGTAGTTGAATCGATTCTAAGCCATGCTCAATTTTCCTTATCGGCCCAAAAACCAGTATTGGCCGGCTGTACTGGGCCAGTACTGTACCAGTGCTGGCTTGTAATGCTTGGCACTAATGACGTGTCAGCACTGTCGCAGTACTGACTGCCAGTACTGGGACAGTACTGTCAAGCCCCTGGCGTACGAAAATTCCGGAGTTAACTTTAAAAATAATAAGAAATTATGTAATTGTTTTAAAGACCATCCATTCATCATCATACGACTGCATATCATCCGAATATTATTTATAATTACAAAAATATAATTTTTAAACCATTTGTTTGATTTTAAAACCCACTATTTCTATAATCTAAATATATAACAAAAAAGGTTTCTAAAAAAGAAATAATAATTGACTGCTCGTATTTTGTCAATACATGTTAATGGCTCTGCTTAGAATTAATACATATATTACATTTTTAAACATTATATTACAAATAAAATTCCTAACGCTAAGGGGGACCGAAAAAATTTGTATCGACGGAACATAGAAATCTTACCACGTTGCGAAACAATTTTTAATAACAATTTTCTTAAAACCTCCGTGTAACGTTTTGCTTTTTAGGTGTTTTAGACTATTCTACAATGATTAAAACATACATCCAATGTAATTTTTTCTGACATAGTGCCGCTCCGCTCGTGCAGCCAACGTTCTGCCAGTACTGGGCGACCGACCGGCTGTCTGTACAGGTGGGAAGTACTGGGCCAGTACTGCTCCGGTGGTGAACTGCGGCACACTACCGATATTTCCACCTGGGTAGTTTCACCCCCTCAAAGTTGGTGTTTTTAGTAGAAGTTTTGCTTGTTTCGCATGTTTAAAGGCGAATGACATACACAAAACAACTTGTAGAGGTACACATTAGATTGAAACTAAATCAATATATTTTTGCATTCTGACATACGGAATTTTTTTAAGGGGTAGCAACCCTTACACACGTATATACTCTGAATTATATATATATTCATCTATTTACAGTTATAACACATGAAAAATAATATTTCAGTACATATTTTATTTAACAACTATGAAACTCGTCCAGATTTGTCTTTTCAACCCTTGTTGTAGGGGTTGTACTACTCCTTTGCATGCATAAAAAATAAAAAAATGCGTCAAGTTGATAACTTCATTAAGAATTATTCGAAAAATCTTTTTACCTGTCAAGAACTGCTACTTCAATATATTTTCTGCTTATGAAAAAAAAGTTTAGGGGTAACTACCCGAACACACATGTATGGTGAAATTTCGAACATTTTTGGCTTTTTTTATTCGTAAAAAATGTTTCATAAATAAAACACATATTCTTCACTATGGAGTAACAATAATCTCTAACAACTTTTCCAACCACTTTATTTTCAGGGCTGAATGATCCCTTTACAAAAATAAAAGTGAAAAAAAATGTAGCAAGTCAAAATATCACGAAAAATCATAAAAAAATGTACTAACTGATTGAGAACCGTGATATAATCATTTAAGCTTTTCATATACTAGAAAAAATTTCTGAAGGGGTAGCAACCCTTATATACTAATGGAGTTTACCAAAACATTTCAACTGCCCTTCTTCCTGGGGTTAAACTACCCCCAGAGTAATGATTATCAGTTAAGGGGAATCTACTCACAATAAATTCGAATTGTAGTTAAAATCTATGAAAATTTCCTTACATACCAGAGACAACGATTTTACGCCACCAGTTTTGTTTGTAGTTATGTTATGGTATATTTTTACTATTGTGACTTTTACTGTAATTTACATCAGTAGATGAAAAATACGTTCGAAACTCCCAAGACAATTGCGTATAGGGGTAGAAGTCACTTTGAAAATTATTTTGGACATTTAATTAGTACATAGCATGAAATCGTTGTCTCTGGTGTGTGAGGAAATTTGCATAGCTTTAAACTGCAATTCCAATTTAGTAGGTTTCCCTTAACTGACAATTATTATTCTGGGGGCAGTTTACACCCTAGAAGAAGGGTAGTTGAAATGGTTTGGTAAGCTCCATAATTTGTATCTATGTGTGTACGCAGTTTTCAATTTTTAACGATGACAATGGTAAATATGCGATGTGTTTAAACGTGCAGCCAAATATGTATATAAGGGTAGCCCTTCAGACATTTTGCCCAATATATGAAAAGCTTGAATAATTATATCACGGTTCTCCAACAGTTAGTACATTTTTCTGATTTTTCGTGATATTTTGACTTTTCACGAATGAAAAAAGCCAAAAATGTTTGAAATTTCACTATATATGTGTGTGAGGGTAGTCACCTCTGAAATTTTCTTTTTCATAAGCAGAAAATACATTGAAGTTGCAGTTCATGACAAGTGAAAAGATTTTTCGAATAATTCTTAATGAATTTGCTAGCTTGACGAATTTTTTTTATTTCTTATACATGCAAAGGGGCAGTACAACCCCTCCAACTAGGGCTGAGAAGACAAATCTGTACGAGTTTCATAGTTGTTAAAGAAAACATGTACTCAAATATCATTTTTCATGTGTTTAAATTGTAAATAGACGAATATATCTAAAATTCAGAGTATATACGTGCGTAAGGGTAGCTACCCCTTAAAAAATTTTCGTACGTCGAAACCTAAAAATATATCGATTTAGTTTCAACCTAATGTGTACTTAAAATTTTTTCGGTACGTTTTACTTGTTATTTGGATTTTTTGCTAATTTACAGATACTTTCCAGATGGTAAACGGGGGTTGTTCACCCCCGTGTGGAGGGTGAGTGGTCATCAACGATTTGTTTCTGTCTATCCACGTTGCAAAAAGTCCTCTAAAAGTTGGTTTGTATATGTCATTCGCCTTTAAACATGTGAAACAAGCAAAAATTCTACTAAAAACCCCAACTTTGAGGGGGAGAAACTACCCTTAAAACCGTTTTTGGGCCGATAAGGAAAATTGTCAATGGCTAAGAATCAATTAAACTACAATATACCCAAAAATGAACGCAATACGAAGATAAATTTTTTAAAATTTTTATAATTTTTTTAAGGTAGTCCTTCTGGCACACCAACCATTTTTTCCCTACATTATGCTTCCATTTAAGGCTGCGAAATAGATTTTTGCAGATCTTGCCCAGATCTGGCGACGTCTAGACAGTCTAGTTATGAAAATCAAGTCTGGACCAAATCTGGGACTGATCCGAAATCCATACATTAATATTTCTAAGTGTCATTCAGCCAAAGTTTTTTAACATTTTCGAAAAACTGTCAGGGTGTTCAAAATTATACAAAATAAGAAATTAACACTATTAAAAATGAATATGTTGTCTTATTGTCTTGACCGTCTATCTGGTCCAGATTTGGAAATGGTCCAACAATCCATAACATAATAATTTCTAAATGACAATCAGCTACATTTTTTTCATCCTTTTTGAAAGACTGTCCGAGTGTCTAAAATTGTACAAAAGAAGAAATTTATACTATTAAAAATAATTTGTTTCACTTATTGTCCTAACTAGTCTGGCCCGTATCTGAGACTGGTCAGAAATCCATAACATACAAATTTCGAAGTGTTTCTCAGTTAAATTTTTTTCACCCTTTTCGAAAGACTGTCATTGTCCAAAATGATACAAAAGAAGAAATTCATACTATTAAAAATAATTTTTTTCACCTATTGCCTGGACAGTATAGACGGTCTAGTCTAGTCTGGGACTGCAAAGTAACCCGAACGTAAAGGGTCATGCGTGAACTGGGAAGACTTTTTCGAACCTCCCAGTCGGACAATTCCATATTGTGGCGACGTTCACAAAAAATTCAGTACTGCGCCAATATAGGTTAGCCGCTACTGACTTGCCATTACTGGCGTAGTAATGGCTATCATGAATATTTAGTATTGCACCAGAACTCGGAAGATAGTACTCCGCCAGTACTAGGTAACAGTACTACGCCAGTACTGGTCAACTGATACTGGCTTGTCATTACTGACGCAGTAATGGCTATCATGAATATTTAGTACTGCGCTAGCACTGGAAAAACAGTACTGCGCCAGTACTGGGTAACAATACTACACAAGTGCTGGCGCAGTAATGGCCTAATGAATATTTATTACTGAGCTAGCACTGGAAAGAAAGTACTGCGACAGAACTCGGTAATAGTACTAATTTAGTACTGTACAGCCACTACAGGCTTGCAAATAACTGGCGCAGTAATGGCTATCATGAGTATTTAGTACTGTTTCAGTACTGAAAAGATAGTACTGCGCCAGTAACGGGTGGCAGTACTACGCCAGTAGTGGTTAGCCGCTACTTACTTGCTATTACTGGCGCAGTAATGGCTACCATGAATATTTAGTACTGCGCGAGTGCTGGGAAGACAGTATTAGAAAATATTATTACTGTGAAATTTTTGTCAATTCATATAATGGTATTATATGTTTAATAATTTGGAATAAAAACTAATATTTATTATTATTTATTTCCTAATGTATTTTCATCTTGAATTGAATTTAAATTTTCGCGCGCTTCTTACATAATCGCCAGAAGTTGGTATGATCTAAATGGCTACCAACGGCTACCAACATCAACTCAACATGGTCTTACTCAGCATCGTGAAACATTTTGATTGTTCTTGTGGAAAAAACACAGTTTTTTGCGAACTGTAGCGATTTATGAGCAGTAATTCAAGGTAAGTTCAGGATTCTATCGTAAAAAAGTGATTTTATTATATCTTCAAGCTGCATTGTTACAAAAAATGCACTCATTTTCGTCAGAAATTCAACCAATACGATTGATGCACGTGATTAAAGAAATGTAACCTACAATATTGTAGGTTTTCCTTATTTTATATTCCTCATTTTCTTCCACATGTAGAACGCCGGAATGCAGCATTTCGGAAAATTTGGACTCTGACTCCATTTCTTTGGAACAATCAGAGGAAACTGGAAGTGAGGAAGAAAATATTGCTACTGATCAGATCTCTAATCCGCCATTGCGGACGCAGTACTGATTACCAGTACTGTGTCCGTATTCCATCATCACTTATTGCCAGTACAGTTCCCGTATTCCATTATCACTTATTGCCAGTACAGTGCCCGTATTCCGCCAGTATAGGTCAGTACCGGTTTTTAGTATCGTTCCCGCATTTCACCAGTACGGGCGCAGTACTAATTGCTAATACCGTGTCCGTATTCCGCCAGTATAGGCGCAGTACTGATTTTTAGTACGGTTCAAGTACTGGTTAGCCAGTAATGACATGTCCATATGAGCCCAGTACTGCTAGGCAGTACTCAGCCAGTGCTGGCAAGCCAGTAATGGTAAAGCTTTATCATCCAGTATGGGCATCAGTACAGGCGCCCGTACTGATTGCCAGTACCGCGCCTGTATCCGCCAGTATGGGCACAGTACTGCGCCCGTTGTTAAAGTCTGATTGGGAGCTTATTCTTAGATAAGCATACTCGCTGGGCAAAGCAGATATCTGATATTGAATTTTTTTACAAATGTCACCACCCACTTTACTTTTCCAACTTTGAAGGATATATCTCATGAAGCGAAGATATTTCTAGCTAGAAAACAAATTCTCGCGAACTATGAAAAACGTAAACGAGCTCAAAGGGGACTTTCAACGGTATAATTTAAAGTGGGGGACCTAGTTATGGTTGACGAACCAAAACAATCGGATGCAATGAAAAAAGGAACTCACAAATTTTTTCATTTATTTTATAGACCCTATAGGATCTCGAGAGTTTTCGGAAGCAACTCTTTTGAATTGGTCAATGTGAACGACACAAATGTTGTTAAGAGTAGATATAATCGATGTTGCTTGAAAAGATACAAACAGAGATAAA
>NC_046658.1:26653450-26660938 GCF_010883055.1 Belonocnema kinseyi
ATAATGAGAAACTCGACGATTAGATTGTATTGTATTAGACTTACTCCCGATATAATGTGTGTTATAAAATGTACTTAAAATTGAAAATGAAAAGAGAATGACTGGATTTAAATAATCATATGAATGTTAATTTAGAATGTTGTAAATAAAAGGATATGACGAATGGTCGATATCCTTTTAAAGGGGGATTATGTAACCAATTATTATATATTATGATGTGCGCAAGATTTTATTAAAAGATACTCATTAAAATATCCTCATTTCTGGCTTGATTTTTCGATTGATTAGATCATTGCCAGAGAGGTTCATTTAAGTTATGTGTATCAAGTGAACCACGCTTACGCCGAGTCATTGAGTGATTGAAGAAAACAGTGAGGACGACTAATCAACAGCTTTATAGTAATATATACCACGTGGTGCATTCTGGCAAATATGAAATTAGTGTGGCGACGGTTAGCAGTAAGCAAAAAGAAATATTTTTCTATCTACTTATACCCGTGTGGAAAAATGTTCAGGCGCTGACTTGGCCTAGACCAGACCGCCGGGTTTCCGGCTCTGACGCTGACCAAATGGTATGGCCTGAGCCTGGCCAAAAGTATAACGCTTTTTTCTGGCTAGCCCCAGGCCAGACCGTCTGGTCAGTCGCTATTTATGAGCTGGTTGGCTGCTAGTTATGGGCTAGTTAGCCGCTAGTTATTGGCTCGTTAGCCTCTAGTTAATGGCTGATCGATTAATATTTGATCGTTAAGGATCATATCGTCCATGTTTTTGAATTTAAGTGAAGTCTTTACGAGCAACTCCAAATCACATTTTCCAGCCAAGCCTTCGGTTAGACATCCAATCCAATTAAGAATTTGCCCTTTCAATTCCCAGGCGTGCTATTTGTTTCCTAAGCAAGCTCCTTTTGCTCGAGGCGTAGGTTGTAGATAGCTTTGAGAATACGCTCAAAAAGAACAACATGAATTTCTACAAAAATATATAATATACATGTTTAATATAATCAGTGAAAATTCAAAGTTTGCTGCAAAAATATACTGCCATCATAAAATCAATAAATTTAATTATCGTTTCCCATACTTATCCTTTTATAATAGATAAAAAGTAGGTTTGTACTTACCAGTTAGCTAATAAATTAATAAATATTTGGTCCATTTTAAGCCTTCCCTTTCACAGCTAACTTTATGCTAGATTAATATATTCTTAGAAAAATAATAAGAAACTTTTGACAGTTTGTGACACTTGATCGACAAAAACTATTATTGTTTCCGAGAGGTCGGAGCCAAGCAGTGTCAGAATACTGCAAGTTGTGACGTCAATTGGCAAGATGTCTGCACGCCGATGGCCAAGCAATGAATTATAATTGGATGGGAAAGACTTTATTTTTTCAATGACTTGGATCAAAAATTTGACTGAACTTTTTTAGTTTAAAAAACTTCATTATAGGTTCTGTCACTTTTTTGAAATGTAAGAAAAAATTTCGTGATAGAACTTGAATTTTTTTCTATTGGCTCGCTAATCAGCGCCAGACCTGGACCAGGCCAGCCTGTCAAGGTGATAGGAAAAATAAGCTTGATTTTATACTTTGAATTTCTAATTTTCCATCATTTTAGACACTTTGTAACATTTTTAAAGTATATCAAAAAAATATGCTGATAGAACTTATGATTTTTTTCGTTCGTGGCTAGCTGATCAGTGCTAAACCTGGGCCAGAACAGATCTTCCAAGACTAGCCGGTCTAGATAAGGTCAAACCTGAGCCAAAGTGGCATCAGAACTGAAACGGATCAGATCTTTCAGACTAGACAGTCTAGATAAATCCAGACATGTGCCACACCTGTGACCAGACTGCCCGGACATTTTTCAGTACGGGTCATCAATTGACATTGTGAATGGGAAATTAACGATGAAATGTGTTTTTATTCGAATAATGTTGTTAAATCTGGTTTTTTATTACACCATTACGTATAACTTATTGCGCCGTAAGCTAACAATGCAGTTGGCCCTTTCATTCTTATGTAATTGCATACATTTTGGGGGCCAATAAGTAGTTTTTATGTTTTGTATCTATGAAGTCATGCTTTAATTTTTTTTGCAAAAATATATTCTGCAGCCTTGAATGTGAGCATGATATATAGAAAAAATTGTTGGTGTGCCAGAAGTACTTCTTTCAAAAAAAAATTTTAACCATTTTTTTTAAACCAATATTCTTATTATCAACAGAATTGGTTCTTGAATTTGTTCGGAACCCCCTTAATACTTGCCCCCGTTAGTCAGCCATTTTGTAAAAAATTTTTTATAAAACCAAAAATTACCAGAGTTATAGCATTTACAAAATTCCAAAAAATACAAGAAAGTAAACATTTGAAGCCAAACAACACACGATAAGAAAAAAGGCGAAATAAGAAAATTGTTTCTTTTTGAATGCCCTACAAAATTATAATAACAACTGCTGGAATTTTCTTGAAAAATCGAAAATTCAAATTTTGATAGCAGAAAAAATCATGGAAAATAAAAAATTACATTTTTTCATTTAACAATTCCATATTGTTTCACAGATTCTTAAATATATAAATGTGTTTTTTACATATGCACGAGGAGTGTGGGGGGGGGGGGGGGACTGCATTTGATCCCAGCAAATTGCGGCAAAATTTCAGCTATAACCACGTCTCACGATCGTGAGGTAGGTGGTTACTGTCTGTGGCAGAATCAATACGACGAGCCTGCAAAAGTCGCGTTCACCCTGAGGACAGACAGCGACTCAAGGACGACCACCCTCTGCATTTTCCCCAAAAGTGTTTTAGCATATTGTTGACACGCAGGGATGTTTTTCATGCTATTAATCAGTGAAAGCTTAGACTCTTTAAGAGCTACGATGATAAGAATGATTAGTTTAACGGATTATTCCGGGTACGATCGTCGCAACTCCCTTATAAGGGAGTTTTTCATTCAGTGGAGCGATATTAAGGTTAATGCCGTGATAGTAACAGAGATGGTAATAAAGCAATCTTTGTATCGCATTGTGCCTTTAGCTGTAGGTCGTTACCGCATGAGTTAGGCATCTAGTTAGTTTGTGTGCTCGAGTCTCGAGGTGTGCATGGCACGTCGTGGAACAGAAGACTTAAGATGCATGCTTTTGTTCATGTACATAATCTTTCGTGTCCCGATATGAAGGCATCCGAGCTCTTTCTTCGTCCACGGAACCACTCCAAATGAATACATTACTACCGGACGGCAAGCATGTTCGTTTGCAGATACTTTATTCCTCGCCGACAGTTCGGAAGAGCAAATCAGCCGGATGAGATGTTTGTATCTTCTTCGGAGAGTATTCTTTACAGGTCTCACATCCTAAGTGCGGCTCTGTGGCACGCCCTGGTATATATAAGTCTCTCCAACGTAAAGGTGTCATATAGCGCTTCTATCGACGAGCTCACGGTCTTTACAAATGCCATTAAGTTTTCCTCGCTTCAAATAAACTTTGGTGCATATTTTAACCCCAAATTCCATTCCTATTTCCTTAGTGTATCGTTCGACAAGCCCTAGAGCTAGATCTAGTTGTTCTTTATTTTTAGCATAGATCTTAACCCTTTACTGGTAATGTGGGGGTCGGAGCCGACCTAAGTGTTGGTTGTAACATTCCCCTTGCCCCCGTCCACTTCAAAGGGGTTATTAGTAGCCAGATACACCACCAGTCAGTATCGTAGAAGGTGTCGAGATTTTAATTTGATGAAATAGTTAGTCTGATTTACTATTGTCATTATAGTTAATTGTGTTATAATGGTTATTTTTTTATTTGATGAGGATTTCCTTTTGTGGAAAAAGTTCTTTTGTGCAAAATAATATTGTTCTAATACATTCTTAGTATAAATAAGTGAATATTTTGTGTTTTCTTTAACTTCAGAATGACTGATGTTTTCTACCGACAATTTTTTTTTTCAATTTGGCACCTATTTGAGATTATGATTAATTAAAATGCTGATTGCGCATTTTTTATTGTCTAAAAGCTCATGAATAGTAGGTCGGGTCGAATGCGACCTCACCGTACTTTGTATGTCTTTTCAAACCACTGTACCAGTAGAGGGTTAAAATCATCCATGTAAAATACATGAGTGACCTTGTGCTTTCGATTTGCAGGTTTGCTGCAAAAGTATCTTGGGAATGGCGAAGTGCTAGAGATATTGGCAATAATGTGAGGCAAAAGAGGAGTGGTAGTTCAGTCAATCTAGATGTTTTCCCTGTAAAAAGTAACAGCTGAAAAGCTGTGCTTCCCTCCCAAAATGGCGTTCAACTGGCGAAATTCGTGTTTTTTTTTTTGCATTTAATCATGGTTTGCACAACAAGAACAAATCGCACAACGAAAAGTTGTTAATCAATGTTGTAGAGCATGAAATTCTCTATATTATTACGCAATTCAAAGAAAAAAACTTCATTATTTTACAATGTTTCCTCTTTTTTTTAATCATATCGATATTGTTGTTTCTTAAATATTACATTGTTAATTAAGAAAAGTCCCTTTTTTGTTATTGCTATAAGCGTCGATCCAGCAATCGCACATCCGGTTTCGCCACTGGAGTCGATACTCGAGCGATATATTTCATGAAACAACAACATAAAATTTTGTTCATTAAGTTGCCAATATTTTTCATTTTTCAACTAAGGGCAACTTTTCAAATAACCGTATTACCGGGAAAAAAGTACGCAGCTCATTGTAATTTCGTGTATCGAGTGCATGTATTTTTAAAGAAATTTTGACGTCGAGTTCAATTGTTTATAACAATTGGGAACGGAGAATGTAATTTTTTTTAAATGTATATCTCCGCTTCTAATTAACATTAAGAGTTCAAATTTGTAGACGTGATAAAAGTACCTTCAGCCTTTTCACGTATCCCCGAGATATTCGATTTGAACTAATATCCTGGAGAGAAGGCAAGTGAAAGTGATCTCTCCGCGAAGCGTCAATGCCGCGCGTCCGAGGGCGTTGCGTAGGGGATAGCGATTTCTCGCGTTTCGTTGCTCACAGGGAAACGCTGTGGTGACTTCAATTTCGCTCGAGTAGTCATATCTACGAAACTACTTAATGAAAATTGATGATTCTTTTTTTAATTTAATAGAGCGCATCGAGGTAAAAAAAAATCGTCACTCGAGTATGCGCTAATGCAATTGTTTAATCATATTGTTTAAAAGTGAAAGTTCCAACTACATTATTTTTCAATGAATGTTTATTAAAAATGTTGAAACAACATTTGCGAATCATCGCAAATGTGCGTTGCAAATTGTTTGCTCGCTTCGTCAGCTTGCTGTAGCTTTTTTTATGACAATTTGTCTGTAAAATAATACATCGGCACACATTTTTTCATTTTGATAATGTCACGATGCAAAGTACGTTTTTGTCGAGAGTGTATAATTTCTTCTTTCCCAGAAGTTGTCGGACTACACGAATTCTGAGAATTGGGCTCTTTTTGAGTCGTTGGTTACTGCTGCATCTTTGTACGAGGTAATTTTTTTTTCATACAGTGATTTAATTCGCAAGGTCGATGATTTAAGAAGAATCTTACTTAACAGTTAATTTGAAAGTGAAATAATAAAGTCTATTTGTTTGCATTGCGTAATAATATAGGAAATTTCATGCTCTACAACATTGATTAACGACTTTTCGTTGTGCGATTCGGTCTTTTTGTGCAAACCATGATTAAATGTGAAAAACATTAATTTCGCCATTTGAACGCCATTTTGGGAGGAAAGCACATCTTTCCAGCTATTACTTTTTACATAAATCTTATAAGATGGTATGAAGAAATATCTGTCAAATGTTCAAGGTGCTACTATTTTCTGCAGGAATCGAGTGTAAAATGTGCTAGATTGACTGGACCATGGTCTCATGGTGTCGCCCTAGAAGACACCCCTTTGAAAGATGACCTTGTTAGTTGTCACACGATTTTTTGCAGATGAGATAATAAATCTGATTTTACAAAGCCGCATCAATCTCTCTAAGCACCTTACGATGTGCGAGTAAACCTTTAGGCTCTTTAAAAGACAAATAAATAGTATATGGGAGGTCATATCGAAAGCTTTCTGCTAATCAATCCAGGCCATCGATATATAATAGACGTTGTCCCCTCATATAGAACGTTGACGATTTGAAGTACTGAGTCGACAAAGTTTTTCCTATTATTTTATGTAATCCAGTTTAGATGGTCTCTTATTGTATTTGGCGGAAAAACGTTCTGATGTCACAACGTTCAACATTTATCGGCTGTATTACCAGAGCGCCCTCTTAGTTTGTGGGTCAACTCCTCGGAGTTAATTCGCAGTTTTCGGCATTTTTCAAACGTTCCGCGTCGGTAATTGCTTAAGTTAGAGAATTTTAAAAATGAGTTACCACCGCAGTTACAATTACACGAGTTACCATAAATGTAGATGATGTACTGCATATTTATTTACCACTCGAATATTAAGTGTTTATTATATAATTATTCTAATGTTTCATAATTATCAGTGAGTAGTTATATAATGAAAACTAATTATTTATTTTTTAAATTAAAATTTTTAATATTATATCGTTACAGAGCTATTTATATGCTATAAATCATAAATTATGACTTATAATTTTATTACATTATCGGAAAAAGTTTTATGTTCACATATTTTTTAATGACTGATAAGTTTTATTTATTTTAATTATGACAGAGCTAAACATTTTTCTCTTTAAAATGTTGAATGCCATCAAAATTCAAAATTCTGTATAAAATCAAGCAGAGGATAAACGCTAAAATTAAGTAACTATTATTACATATGTTTATCAGTTACAGATTGTATTAATTAATATACAGTTTGTAGCTAAAATGCATATATAAAGGACAGCATCCAAATATGAGATACCGTCGGAATTCTATGTACTGAATTTAAAAGTAATATACATCATTTGAAAGGAAATTTAGTTTGTCATAAGAAGCTCAAATAAAAAATTTTATTAAAAATTTTTTATATGCTGAAAATACAAAAAATGTAAAAAAGTGCTTTTTCCAAACTCATCAAACTATTCTCATAATATGAGGTGCCCCAGGAAATAACTAAAACAAAATGCAAAATAAAGTATTATTTTTAATGAAAAACTTCATTCTATGTTTCCGAAGTATAAATTTACTGCTATTTAGATATATTTAGTTTTTGCAGTAGTCACAAACATTTTTGTAACCAATTTCCCCCGCGCAGCCACAGTGTTATAAAAACCACAGGTATCTCATATTATGAGAACCACACAGTGCAACTATGCACTTACTATGCCTGACCTGTACAAATGCAAAAATTCAACACTATCATTATTTTCCTACTTAGTTATTCAATCCCTATCACTCCAGATAAATTTTACTGCTAAATACATATTTAATGAATAATAAATAGGGTTTAAAGAATTCCCTTCCAAGAACTCGACCACCATCGATTTCACAAAAACTTCGCCTATAATCTTTAGAATTAGAAGTTTTAAAGTGAA
>NC_046658.1:26661038-26665484 GCF_010883055.1 Belonocnema kinseyi
AATAGATTCTATATATTAGAAGCTATTCAATATCAATATTATTAATATTTTACATAATTTTCATTAGATAATAAAGCTTTAACTTTGACCAATTTTGAATTTAAAAATTGTAATCGCTTCGAATTAAAAATTATTTTTCAATTAAATTATTCAATTTTGATCACTCTGAATTAATCTAATTTTAAAAATTGAAGTTGGTCATTTTTTTCAGAGATTCTGATACAAAAATCTTTTAATATATGTATTTTTCTTAAATTTCAAGCAAATTCAATTAGAACTTAGTCAATATCGTAAAAAATTTTTAAACCTTAGTATTTGATATGTCCATACGAATAGGAGAGAAATACTGCCTTGATTTGGAAGAACACCGTTAACTGCATTTTAGATAAGGCCCTTGAGCCGCCTACCGTTAATTGCTTCAGGTGACTATCCGATTTGCAGTTAACGGTGTTTTTCCAAATCGCGGCAGAATAGGCATGTCGTTGCCGGATCTAAATAACGAGCGGGCTGTTCTACCTAGATATTGGATTGCTAAACCTCTATATATCTGTGAAATCTTCCAAACATATCCTAAATCTTTCCAAAATCTTTGAAATCTTTGTAAAATCATTAGGACGTCTTTGGAATTATTTGTTCAATCTTTGAAATCTATTTTAAGTCTTCGTGAAATATTTCTAAGCTTTGTGAAATCTTTAAAGTCATTGGAAAATCATTGAAAATTTTGTGATATCTTTCTAAAATCTAAGTGAATTCTCTCAAAATCTTTGCAAAATCATTAGGCAATGAATGAAATCTTTGGTTCAATCTTTAAAATCTATCTGAAATCTTTCTGAAATATTTGAACTCTTTGGGACATCATTTAATTCTTTGTGAAATACTGGTAAATTCTCTAAAAATCATTGTGAAATATTTGAAAGGTATCTGAAATCATTCAAATCTATCTAAAATATTGGCGAAATTTTTGAAAACTTTGGGAAATCATTGACATTTTTGTGAATTGTTTAAAAGTCTTCGCAAATTATTTGAAATACTTTTGAAATATTCGGTGATGTTTGTTAAATTAATAAAACCTTCATGAAATCTTTTTAAAATTATTGAAGTCTTTGTGCAGTCTCTTAAATCGATCCGAAATCTTTGAAATCTTAATTGTCGAATAATAGAAAACTTTATAAAATCTTTTAAATCTATGCGAAGTCTATGCGAAACCTGTGAAATTGTTCCGATTTCTATGGCATTTAACCGTTCTTTTAATAATGTCATTTTAAATTTTAATAATGTCAGCTTTTAATAATGCCCATTTAAGTCGAAATCAATTGGACTTAAATAAGTTAATGTACATTTTTGAATGGACATACTTTGATCTGCTAGATCATTAACCATTTTTGATAAATTATATGGTAACTATTACATCAAGAATGTAAAGCTTCATTAAGAAATTGGCATTAGCTACTTTTAGATGAAATAGTAACTCTTTGTACTATCAGAAATAATTAAGAGAGTCTCGTTGCCAATTTCTAATAAATAATCTCATAGATTTGTAATAGAGTGGAATAATTTTCATGACAAATAATAAAATTGAGTAATTTTAAAGTTTCTATTACCTATTCGTTTTTTGTTATAAACGTTTATTTTTGTTTGTTTGTTAAATGTTAATGGACTCTTAAGACTTTTAAAAACGCTAGTTCTTTAAAAATGGCATTGGACTCTATAAATATAATACATCCTAAATTTGTAATATGCCAAAGGCGTAAAACACATCGGTATTTTGCAAGTAAATAGTCGCTAGCGCATCTGGAGCACGGTGCACAGTGGTCTGGAATAGGAATTTACTGTTCATAATCGCCCAAAGGTCGTATTTCTTAACCAATTTAAAAGTTTTTTTTAGAAATGCTCAGCAATTAATTTTCAAGAGAATTGTGGTTTGCTTTTTTTAAATTTTTTTCACAGAGCAACCATATATAAACAAATATAGTGACAAAATTGACCATTTTAGCTTTGTGAATTTTTATCTCTTGAAAAAATAAAGATAGAAACTCACTATCAGCCGGAATTATTGCACATGTATACATAGAACATAATTAATTTCAATAATATTTAACTTAATCATTATAAACAATTTTCATAAACAAATTCTTATTATTTTTTTTTAATAATAGAAAAAATCGTTTATTTCACGCTAGTTGCTAATATTTTTCATAAAAGTCATAATTTGTAACAAAAAAATTAGCATGAGTTAACAACTATTGTTTTTATAAACATTTCTATAAACAAATTCTTTATAAACGAGTTTTTCTCATAGCTGAATGGATTTTTCTGAACAAAAGTGATTCACAATTGTCTTTAAAGCCATTTATATACGTTAAGCTTTATCAAACATATACAATATAGATTGTTTATAACAATTTAGTTGAACAAGTCTCCTAATCGGCCGTTTCCTCATTTTTTTTTCATGAAGTTACGTACAAAACAAATGGAAGATAAGTGACGTCTGAATACGCAAGTACAGCGTTATTGCACCTTATTTTCACTTGTTCCTCATTTATTTTTCAGGAAGTTGCATAAAACAAATGAAAGATAGGTGACTTCTAAAAACGCAAGTACAGCGTTATTGCTATGGATAGTTTGCTACAGAAATTGTTATTAACAATTACGCAAATTATTATTTAATGTCCCATATCGAATTTTGGAATCACTGTTAGTTTATTGTCGGATAATTTCAGTAGCACAACGTCCTTTTTGCATGTAAAAAAAATCATAATTTTGTTTAAAAAATTCTTTATAACAATCATATAAATTATTTTTTATTTAATTTCGTTGGTTAGTCACCGCAATAAATGTCACTCTAATAATTATTGAAGAAAAAATCATTTTTTTCTACGAGGAAACGGCCGATTAGGAGACTTGTTTAACTAAATTGTTATAAACAATCTATATTGCTTATGTTTGATAAAGCTTAAAGTATATAAATGGCTTTAAAGACAATTGTGAATCTCTTTTGTTCAGAAAAATCAATTCAGCTATTAGAAAAACTCGTTTATAAGGAATTTGTTTATAGACATTGTTTATAGTAATTAAGTTCAATATTATTAAAATTAATTATGTTCTATGAATGCATGTGCAATAATTCCGGCTGATAGTGAGTTTCTATCTGTATTTTTTCTTGAGATAAAAATTCACAAAGCTAAAATGGTCAATTTTGTCACTATATTTGTTTATATCTTGTTGCTCTGTGAAAAAAATTTTAAAAAAGCAAACTACAATTCTCTTAAAAATTAATTGATGTGAATTTCTAAAAAAAAAAACTTTCAAATCGGTTAAGAAATACGACCTGTGGGCGATTTTGAACAGTAAATTCCTATTCCAAACCACTGTGCGGTGGGACGACTCCTTGTAAGATTTGACAAGTTTACGCCAGTGCCGTAGAAAATATTTCGGACACTAATCTGTAATACAGCTAGCCCATTCATCTTTCGGGAAACTATCCTTTGAAACAGTCTGGCCTGTGGTTGTAAAAATTAGAAATATAGGCGGGAAGTCTCTAGGAGTCTAGGACTCTCGGTAGATTACTGGGGATGAGTATTCCATAAATTTCGCTGGAAAAGCAGCGAAATTTAGCTGTTATTCAGTGAAATTACACTGATCAATAGCTACATTTAACTGTTTTAGCAGTGTATATACGATGATTTGAATGAGACATATACTGATTCAGATTTAGAGAGTACAAAGAAGACGAGTTTTCAACAAAATACAGGAATTTTCAACTCAGAAAGGACAATTTTCATACAAATAGTTTCATTTCAAATGAAAAATATAAATTTTAAACTAAAAATGAAGTAGTAACAAAATAGCTTCATTATCAACTGCGTTTAGTTGAATTTTCAGTTAAATAAATCATTCTATCGACCAACAAGGCGAATTGGAAACAAAATACATGAATTTTCAAGGAAATAGCATTTGAATTTTTAACTACAAAGATTAATTGTCAATCAACAAGACGAACTAGCTACCATAAAGACGAATTTTCAACTAAAAGAAAAGCTCATACGCGCGCTCGGCGCGCGAATCACTACTTTGCTTGCAATTATTATATTTGGAAATAAAATTCAATTAAATACCACAATAATCATTTTTACTTTAATAACTTCTATTTGTACATGGATTCGCGTGGGTACCCTCTCACGATGCAGAATAAATGATTGTGCAACACTAAACATTTTTATCAAATGTTTAGGCAAATGCGAGTACTTCCAATAACCTCGTATGTATCCGCATTGTAATTTAATTGTACTCAAATTAATGCACTGATTTTAGGCCCGCCATAGTAAAGAACAAATTTCAAATGCCCATAGAATGTGAAGTTGAGAGACTTCTGTTCCAGCGTGGATTTAAACATAAAAAATCATATCGCAATAAGTGATAATAATACTGGTTATATGTTCGACTGAT
>NC_046658.1:26665584-26669277 GCF_010883055.1 Belonocnema kinseyi
AAAAATTTTCAATTGAGCCAGAGAGGTCCAATTTTATTCAAATTGGTATCATATGCTACTTTCTGTTAAATAATTATATAATTTTGACACATTTATTTTATTTTTTAATAATTTTTCTTTCTTTAAACAATATTTATTTGCTAAAGCACTGATTTTAGGCCCGCCTTAGTAAAGAACAAATTTCAAATGCCCATAGAATGTGAAGTTGAGAGACTTCTGTTCCAGCGTGGATTTAAACATAAAAAATCATATCGCAATAAGTGGTTATATGTTCGACTGATTAATCACAGTAAAATATATGGAGAAAAGTATTGCAAGAGAAAATATACTACAGAAAATCTTGATGAAGAAAAATATTTAACTGAAGAGATTATGAAATTACTTTAAGAAATTAATAAATATAGATACTTACTGAAACTAATGAAAATGAAAGTTTTTACCATTATAGAGTTTTAATTTGTTTTTTAATTCTTATTAAATATATAGTGCATACATTTTCTTATAAAAATTAATTTGTTTAAAATGTTCAAATGGTTCAAAATCTAAAATTAAGTTAAGTTCTGAATTTGTTTATGAAATTTATTTGTATAATAAATCATTATTGTAAATTTACAAGGTGTCGTAGGAAAATGTGATTGGAAATATATTCTTTGTTGATTCCGTAAACAAATTAGGCCTATTCTTCCAAAAATGCCCAAACTCTTAATTTGCTCATGAAAGTAGTTTAAATAATAAATCTTGAAAACGCGATTATTATAATTAAACGGAAAGACGTTCCTGATTAAATTTGTAAAAAGAACTGACCCTATTCGTTTGAAAAATAGCCAAATTCTGAATTTCTTATGAAAGTTCTTTAAATCATTAACCATTCTTGTAGATTTAACAAATACCTTAGGAAAGAGCCGTAGCAAAGACAATCATAGTTAACTTCGTAAACAAATTTTGTTTATTAATTGAAAAATACTTCACCTCTCAATATGTTTATGAAAATTGTTTAAATGATTAATAATTATTATAAATTTACAAAGTATCGCATGAAATGATCATCGAAAGACAATCTTAGTTCAGATCTTTGAATGGATAAGTGAAAAAGCTATTACGGATCTTAAGACTAGACTTGGACAAACAGGTACCAAGTTGTCACCTTTCCAGAAACCTGAAAACACAGGTCATGGAAGGCAGGGAGTAAAATCGCATGTTCCTTCCCCCTTAACCATGGCGCTTTGTGCAGGGCGATCGTCTTTTCCTCCACGGCTACCTGTCTAACCTTCTCGTTCCACTGCGCAACGACACTACCCCTCACTGGATTTTAAGTTTAATGACTTTTAAAAGAATTTTCAATTGTGTAAACAAATGTTAATTATTTAAACAATAATTTATTCCCAAGAAATTTAAAAAATGATCTTATTTTCTTATTGAAATGCAATATTTTTTCATTGTTTGAAGTAGTAAATTTGTCTAAAAACATTACGTAATTATTTGAACAATTAATTATTGTTTATTTTCAAAAATTTTCCATTGAGCCAGAGATGTCCAATTTTATTCAAATTGGTATCATATGCTACTTTCTGTTAAATAATTATATAATTTTGACACATTTATTTTATTGTTTAATAATTTTTCTTTTTTGAAACAATATTTGTTTGCTAAAGCAGTTTTTTTCGGTAACTAAAAGAATTGCAATAAAATAGAACACATAGCATTATGTTTCTGACTTTATAGCGTATAGAAAGAAAAAATTTACCACTTTTTAATTGTTAAAACAAATATAATTTGTTTAAATAATTACTGTTCCAAAAATACTTTCGAAATCGTAATTAATTATATGTTTTCTATTTAATAGTTATCGAAAAATAACTACTTGAGCAAATGAAAATTGAATGAACAAATAGAACTTTGTTAAACATTAACAGAAATGCATGCAAATTATGTAATTATTATTATATACGTATGTATGTATGTATGTATGTATATGGATGTATGTATATATGATATTAAATATACGTATTTAATTTTTCAATCAAAATCAAAAGAAAACTTTCTGTATGCAAAAATTAAGTGAAAAATGCACTTAACCCCTTTTTGATAAAACCAATGTCAGAAGCCAAAAAACATTGCTTCGAAAATGATTTTTCAAAAAGTTTGTTTTCAGCGATGCATACTTGCTGAGAACATTTTTCTCTTAATTTTTTTAAAACAGAAACTTATACCTAAAAATTGTACATTGAATTTGAAAATTATGCTTGAATTATTATTATTATATAAACTCCTAATCTGTTAAAAAACACAATAATAATAATAATAATAATTTGAAATTTAAATAATATATATTAAAATAATTAGGCATAATTATTCATATTATTATCACAGTATTATTGTTCTCAAAACTGAAGATAATAAATTTTAAAAATTTATTTATTATAATAACATTTTATAGTTGAAAAAATCGTTAAAACCAATGCTTAGTTAAATAATTAATTTTAAACTGTAATGTAAAATTCAACAATTTTTAAGGAATACTTAAAATTGTATACACTGAAACATTTAGCAGGTAAAAATTAAAGAATTTTACAAATTAATAGTTGAAGGGGTTTGTTGAAACTTAATTTTTGTTGTTGAAGATTTATTATTTTAGTTGAAATTCATCTACTTGGTTGAAAACCGTTTTTTTTTCTAATTTTAAATTAATTTTTTGAACTAAGAATAAATCTTTTTGGTTCAAACATTACGATTTTAATTGCATATTTAGCTCTTTGAATACAAAATAAATTATATTGTTGGAAATTAATGTTTTTTTTTTTAAATTCAGCTATTTCATTTTTGGTTGAAAATTTATCTTTTGACTTCTTCAAGGTAAGTGGGTAAAAATTCATGCATTCTATTGAAAATTCATTTTTGTTGTTGAAAATATTAATTTTTTAAACTGGCAATTCAACTATTCCATTTATTTCATTCTTGTTTGTTTGTCAATTGAACTATTTGTCGTTTAAATTTCGCCTTTTAAAAAAAAATGAATGTTTTTTTTATGTACAATTACAAAACTAAAACAATTACTTTTTTTTAAACAGTGTTTTAACCGTAATAAGATGCTAATTCTATTTTCGTAATTTTAGGCTCGCAACTACGCAGCCATTCATACCGAGTATTCTTACAACAGAAGTAGACCATAAAAGGAGGGAAATTTCCAAAATTTATTAGGTTCAACCAGGTACAGGGACTATAGGCAAAGATATATACGGTTCTTACTTAATTCCAGAAGAATGCTTTCTAGGTTTTCCCCGCAAGTAATTAAGGGGTTCAAACTTAAAAGGCCTTGCATTAACATGGGTCATATATCTCTCAAACCTAAGACTATGTTGTAGAGCCGATTGCAGTTTAATATTTAGGAATTTGCAATCGTGTATGTTACATTAAAATATTTAGTACTTATATTACTGTTTTCTTCTATTTTATTTGAATAACTGTATTTTGAGTGTATATATTAGTTATATTTTCTAAAATATGCGATTCTAATTTCAAGGCGAAAGAGCCATCAATCATTTAAATCATACAATTAAAAATAATGTTGCAAAAAATCTGAATAAAAAGTTTGTAACATTTTGAAATGTTCAAGCATTTTTATCAAATTAATCTTTTTCCTGACAAACAAAGCCACTGATAATAAACAATGAAGTTCTTGAAAGTATTTTTTTT
>NC_046658.1:26669377-26671895 GCF_010883055.1 Belonocnema kinseyi
CAAAGCTTAGTTAAATAATTAATTTTAAAGGAGTAGATTTGATACATTTTTCTTAATTTATTATTTTATTATGTATTATTGTTACCAACTCCGATCTTCTCTCCCGACTTTATCAAAGTGTACCCTGTCTTACCAAGTGAGTAGCAGGGAAACCACCTTTCATTTTAGTTCCCGAAAAATAACAATAAGGCAAACAGGGCGCGCTTTTGGACCTTTAATTTTCGTTCCCGGAAGGCTAAGGCAAACAGGGCGCGCTGGAGTAAGTCAGTTGAAATGAAATACACGGAATAAGCAATCTCCCACCTCATCTCTGGTATTACCTGCCTAGTTCGAGTATATATCACTGGCGCTATTATCGCTATACTTCAGATACATACTGCACGTTGACACCTCAACCGTATATGTGACTTATACCCTTCCGATAGATTTTGATTTGCCCTTCTTAACGAAACCATCGACAAAATTTTCGAAGCGTTCTTATTACTAATAATTGAGTTATGAAGTACCCGAGAAATCTGGTTTTCGCTTGAGAGCTTCAGATTCCATGAAACACCTCCCACCACTCACTACTGCATCTCCGCGTCTTATTTATACACCATCCATGAAACGCGGCAGCGGCGCCGCTACATGTGTGAGAATCTAGAGGAAAATGGAAAAAGAAGATTTCGTGAGTCTTCCCTCTCTCCTAAAAGTCACGTCTATCGGGTCGACTTCGACCGCTAGCCCTAAAAAACCTTACTTTTCAGAGTAAGCCCCCTTTCTTCGGTGCACGTCACATATAAGTAAAATTACAGGTATGCTGCGAACGTTCCTGTCTCAGCGATTTGGCAACACTGCAATCAGTGTCAGTGAACCGGCCGGTGCTTTTCGCCGGCCGATATTTGGCAACTTACAAATATTAAGATTCAATACTAAATGTAAGAGGTTAAAAATGGTTCGAATATTATAAAAATAAGTATGTATACGTTTTCTGGGACGCTGAATTCGAATTTTGTTTCAGAATTCCAAAATTCAAAATGGCCGATACCGCAATTTGAAAATCATTGAATTTTCATGTTTTTTTAAAAAAATTATTTTTTTGTTCAACATGCATGTTGAAATGGTTCAGCATATAAAATTAAGTTATATTGGTAAAAATGATGCAAGGACGGGTGAAACAGAGAATAATTACGCTCCTGCAATGACTTGCGAATTCCTAGGCGAATGGGTTATATACGTATCAAGTACCGCTGTGCGAAACAGGTGCCGAGGCGTGCGCAACCAACTTAGGTAGAAGGGATGATTGAAGCCACGGCGTTGGGACCAGGCTGATACAGTGATCCCAGATCTGAAACGAGACGTGGTCCAATACTATGACACGTCTATGTCCGTGTGAATATGGTAGGAGACGATATAAATGCCTGGGGTGCGCGCGCAACCTATTTCTCCTCTTCTGAATTTGAAAACTCGAAGGTGCACGATTGCCGATCGGAACACTTCGGCGGTTCTATTTATATCTCTATCTGCTTTGAAATAAAATGAAGAGATTGGGATTTTAATATTTCCAGATTTCGATGCTGGGCTGGCGATTCTCATGATTTGAATACTTCGCGCGCCTCTTTAATGCGTGTATTTTGTGGTTACGTTACTTCAAGTATAAAATATAAATTATAGAAATATTAATACTATTATATATATTTATTATACTATTATAAGTATGTTATATTATAATAGTCTTATTTAAATCTTGAACCGCATTTGAAAGAAATTAAAGAAATTGGTGAATTTGGAATTCATCTCGTTTGGATAAAAACTCAATTATTTGATTGAAAAATTAATTATTTTGTTAAAAATGTAATTATTTTGTAAAAAAGTCCTCTTTTCCATTAAAAATTCAACTACTTTGTTAATCTCTTTCGTTGGAAATACATTTCTGAAACTGACAATTAATCTATACCATTTTTGGTTAAAAAATCATGTATTTTGTTAACAATTCGTCTTTCTCTGTAGAAATTAAATTGCTTTATGGAAAATTTATACTTTTTGATTGAAAATTACATTTTCCGGTTGAATTATTAACTGTAAATATTGTTTGGTTGCAAAGTCGTTTCGTTGTAAATGCAACTATATTGTTAAAAATTAAAATAATAATTTTTTGAATGGAAAATTCGATTATTCACTTAAAGTTGAACTACTGAATAAAAAAATTAATTTTTTCTTATTAATGATTAATAATTATAGTTCAAAATTCGACTATATTCCTTTAAATTAGGTTAAAAATTCAGCTTTTTTTGTAGATAATACTTTGTTTGATTTTAAAATTAAAAAACTTATTAAAACTAAATTCACCTTTTTTAGTAGAAATTTTATGTTTTTGGTTGAAAATGTATCATTTTTGGTCAAAAATGCAATTTTTTGGTTAAAATATGAACTGTACATTCTTCTTCTTCTTTATTCATAATGTGTCCCCTAAGGGTTTACATGACTTCCATTCCTTACAATCTTTCCGTTTACATCTATATATTTTTTACAATCTTAT
>NC_046658.1:26671995-26673299 GCF_010883055.1 Belonocnema kinseyi
ATTTGAAAGAAATTAAAGAAATTGGTGATTTTGGAACTCATCTCGTTTGGATAAAAACTCAATTATTTGATTGAAAAATTAATTATTTTGTTAAAAATGTAACTATTTTGTAAAAAAGCCCTCTTTTATATTCAAAATTCAACTACTTTGTTAAAAATTTTATTTGTTTTATTTGAAGGTTCATCTCCTTCGTTGAAAATACTTTTTTGAAACTGAGTATTAATCTATACCATGTTTGGTTAAAAAATCATGTATTTTGTTAACAATTCGTCTTTCTTTGTAGAAATTAAATGGCTTTATGGAAAATTTATACTTTTTGATTAAAAATTACATTTTTTGGTTCAATTATTAACTGTAAATATTGTTTGGTTGCAAAGTCGTTTTGTTGTAAATGCAACTATATTGTTAAAAATTAAAATAATAATTTTTGGATGGAAAATTCGATTATTCACTTAAAGTTGAACTACTTAGTAGAAAAATTAATTTTTTCTTATTAAAGATTCATAATTATAGCTAAAAAATCAGCTATTTGCCTTTAAATTAGGTTAAAAATTCAACTTTTTTGAAGATAATACTCTTTTTGACTATAAAATTTAAAAATTGATTTAAATTAAATTGACCTTTTTTAGTAGAAATTTAATCTTTTTGGTTGAAAATGTATCATTTTTGGTCAAAAATGCAATTGTTTGGTTAAAATATGAACTGTGCATCTTCTTGGGTTTAAAGTCAATTATTTCACTAAGAGTTGAACTACTTTGTAAAAAAAAGACTTTTTTAACAAGGTTTTATATTTATAGTTGAAAATGTAACTATTTGGTTGAAAGTTTAACCCTTTGATTGAAAACTCATACTTACGGCTTAAGAAGTTCTACTTTTTGTAGATAATTCGTCTTTTTGACTTTAAAATTAAATAATTTCGTTGAAAATTCATGTATTTTGTTTGAAATTTGTCTTTTTTTGTAGATCATTAATTTTCTTGGTCGAAAATTCATGTTATTGGTTGAAAATTCAACAACTTTATTGAAAATAAATTTTTTCCATTGAAAATTATTTATCTTTATCTGAACATGTAACTATTATAGGATTGATTAAAAATTAATCGTATATATTGGGTAAGTTTGAAAATCTTTTTTTTTTTTATAGAACATTAATCTTCTTGGTCAAAAATCCATAACCCATCATAGCCTCTTCTACTATTACTCCTTCCCTTGAAATTTCCTCTTCATCGTCTCTTTCTCTACCATATTTTCCTCCCTTTACAACTTTTCTCTCTACGCCTCCTAGCAAATCCAAAAAATATTTCT
>NC_046658.1:26673399-26678432 GCF_010883055.1 Belonocnema kinseyi
ATTTATATAATTTATATTTTATGCTTGAAGTAACGTAACCTCAAAATACACGCATAAAAGAGGCGCGCGAAGTTTTCAAATCATAAGAATCGCCAGCCCAGCATCGAAATCTGGAAATATTCAAATCCCAATCTGTTCATTTTATTTTAAAGCAGATAGAGATATAAAAAGAACCGCCGAAGTGTTCCGACCAGCAATCGTTCACCTTCGAGTTTTCAAATTCAGAAGAGGAGAAATGGGTTGCGCGCGCAATCCAGGCATTTATATCGTCTCCTACCATATTCACATGGACATAGACGTGTCATAGTATTGGACCACGTCTCGTTTCAGATCTGGGATCACTGGGCTGATAACCGAGGATCGAGGAGATCGTCAGTCGACACCAAGAATTAGCGAGAAGTAGCCGTTTGGTTTTCGACTCTCTCCTACGAGGAATTATTTTGAAGCTCACCGTGATTATAAATCACCAAGAATCTAGATGAGGAGGACAGGGAAGGGCTTAGGGATGTTTTGAATAACATTAAACTAAAAAAAATCAATTATAAACTTTCATTCCATTTCCCTTAATTGCCAATTCGTCTTCGCTTTGATAGGCTGAGGCTATACTGGAGGGTTACTCGTTCATCCTTGTGCAACCCATTCTTATGGGAACACAAGGATGCCAGTGTGCAAACTTTTGACTATCCCAGCAAAAACGGCGAATTGGTTCGGTTAAGGCGGAAGAGAACGCCCTACACTCTAACAATTTTTGAAACCTAGTCTATATTGGCAACTTGTTAATTGCAAGAACCAATGCAGCGAGGATAAACCAATTTATAAGAAATTATATTTGAAGTGCAATGGACCTTAGCGAGTTTTATCTCACAGAATGATGAGCCTAGGAATTAGTAATATTTCCAAATTTTCACATGACTTCTGTGAGGCAAAACGAGTAAATGGAATGAAGGTAAATGGAAGGTAAAACAAATGAGCGGATGCAAGCTCAAGCTTTGTTGCACCATAAGGGAAATAAAAAATTTAGAAAAAATAGGAAGATTTCCACGTAAATATTGCACCTGATTTGCGTAGAATGAAGTTAATTTGATGAAATAAAATTAAAAAATTTTGTTTTTAACACATTTAGCTTGCGATTAAAAGAAAAACTGAATGGAAAAGATATGGCAATTTAGGCAATTTCGATTAACTTACCACCTTTCAGTTCGCAATTTTGACTCTCGCTTCTGTGGGCTCATCTCTCGTAAAAATAAAAAATAACGATTTGTATGAAAAAAGGGTAAAATGAACAGATTTCAAATTGAAGTCACTATAGATCAAAAACGCAGGGATAATTACATAACAAAGTGGTTTCTGATGCAAAACTATTTTAAGGTCAAGGGACTAAAAGTAGAAAAGATTTAATTACTATTCAATGTCAATTTCGAACCAGAAATTGTTGATAGAGTTTCTTTTGGGATTTTTGTAAATGATAAATCGATTCGTTCCAGGTTTGTCGTCCTAGCAGGATTGGAACCGACTTGTGTACTCGGTACCAATGTCCTGAGCAGGGCAAATTAAAATCGATACATTCAAAACTTATGATTAATTTCATGAGATGGAAATGTCGAGACAAAAATGTTAAAATATAAATCAAATTAAAGGGTAGAAGTGCGTTATATCTCTGAGTTTTGGTATCACATTGGATTGTCAATCATGATTATTTTTAGTTACAATTCTATAATGATGAGTACATAAAAAGAAATTGGGAGAATAACGTTATAACTGGTATCTGCCTGATGGGATACAGAAGTTATTAAAAGAGGGCAGGATTGTCAATATTTATGGATTTGATTTACGAAAACGTTATGAATAGAATTAGGAAGCAGGTGTTTATCAAAAATAAACATTACACAACTCGTGGCGCCGGATCAATTACAGGCCCATCATAAGTGACCGCAAACGTCATAAACATGTCAATCAAATTAAATTAAATGGATATTATCACTTGGTAAAAGTAAACGTATTAACCTTCCTAATTGAAATAATAATAGAGAACCCAATCGAATTAGTAAAAACGAAAGAAATTTTCACGCTCTGCGAATAAATGAAATAGACGCTGAATAAGAAATGTAAATACAATCACTAAACTAAAACGAAATAAAATTTAAAATTCCCACGTTCTCCAAATAAGCGTAATTGACGCTGAATAAGAAATGTAAATACAATCGCTAAAGTAAAACGAAATAAAATTCAATATTCTCACGCTCAATTAAATTGGTATAATAGCTCGAAACGCAAGCCGATAAGCGGATTTAAATCCAGTTTTAACAAAATTAATTTGAGAATTACGAAAGTACGCAAATAAATTTTTATTATTGAAAAAAATTTTTTTTTATATATATATTAAAAATGGCTGATAAGCAACCAACCCAAAACAACACTCAAGGGAAAGGGGTTAAAGAAGTCAAACTCTCTAAAGCGGTTTTGGAAAATAATGAAGAAACAACAATCAATGAATTTGCAAATGAATCTGAGAGTGAAAAATCCCAATCAAATAGTGATTCGAATTCAAATCATGAGGGGGGGAAAATCTTGGTGGATCGAATGTCAATAAGGACAGCGATGCAACTGATCTTACAACAGATGAGAATACATTAAATGTAAGAAATGATGACCAAATGAATGCGAATAAAGTTGTAAGAGAAAATGAACCGTATTCTGAGAAAGACAAACTGAAAATTATTATAAATTGTATGAACAATTTACAAGCGAGGGTTAACGATACATTTTCCAACCGAAATAGATTATATGGCTCGGTCAAAGAAAGTCAGGAAACAACTAACCAAGAAATCACCGTAGTTCATGAAAGAATTGATTTTTATGCTAAAAACTTAACCGAGAAAATAAATAGAGAAGTCAGCGGTTTGAATGAAAGGATTGAGGCTCAGGGTAAATACTTAGAGGAAAATATAATTAGCGTCAAATAAAAAATAAATTCGTTAACGATAGCATGCAAAGAAATTCACGAAAACCAAGCCGATCAATACCTAAAAGCAATCAACGTTAGAAAAAATGATTTTCCTTTTGTAATTCAATCATGTATAGAAGGGATCGCCAGAGAATGGTGGAATGTAGTCCGCGAAAATCTTAGTGATGATCTGATATCGTTTAAACAAAAATTAATAAAAAAGTTTTGGAACGATGATATCCGTTTTAAAATTGGGAAGGATTTACAATATGGCTACTATACACCCGGAAAACTTTCAAGATCGGAATATGCGTTTATAATCATAAACAACGCAAGAGATTTAATTCCACAACCCTCTGAAAGCGATATGATAAAAATTTTATCCAGACATTTTGACGAAGAAGTCAGGGTCGCGTTCATTATTAGAAATATGAAAATTTGCGAAGAATTTGTTGAATTTTTGGAATCACTGGACCAAGCAGGGCCATTAAACTACCGTGAAAACTATTCGCCTCGAGATAATTCAGCCTACAATCAAGGTTATTATAATCGACAGCAAAAGTTTCGCCGGGACAATAGACAAAATTTTCGGGAGAATGATAGACAAAATTTCAGAGCAAATAACAATTATCCAAATCAGGATTATCCGCGTGAAAATCAATATAAAAAAAATTATGAGCACGATTAGCGGAAATCAACATTTGAAAATTAAGAATCAAATTACAGATATAATTATTCAGATAGAAATCGCGTTTATAAGAGTTGCGATCATTATAAAAATCAAAATCTAAGATGCAATAATCGGGAACGTAACGACGACAGAAATCGGGGTTCTGAAAATCGACAAAACCGGGGTTCTTATAATAACTCGGGTCAAGAGTATCAGTTGGGACATTATCAACATAGAACTATAGAAAATCGTAACACAAATTACGATGCGTTCGCTGATCGACCTCAAAATTATCAAAACAAAAATGGTCAATGGTCTAATGGTCCTAATCGTTCAAATGGCAATAATTCTTATAATCAGTCTTATAAAAATAGAAACTCACAGCCTTTGTGTGGTACAGTGTAAAATGGTATATATAGGCGAGAAAATAATGGTTCACGTAATGTAAGCTCTAGGAATGGGCAAAAGTAACCTCAACAGGATATTAAAAATATCAGTAAAGCTCATGAGATGACTGAAATGCCCCAAGATAATTATGAGATGAAACGTACTCGTTGTTTAGAAAATAAGATAGAAAATGAAACTTGTATAGATAGTTACGAGAACTCAGGAAACGCTCGAGCCTCGATTTGGGAAAATGCTACACGATAGAGGCAAATCCGGGGCCTAACGATTTAAAAAAACCTCTTCCCTTTGTCATGCGAGGTGATTTGTTAGAAAATGATGATAATGAAGTAGTAAAAAAAACTTGATAAATGACCAGTAATTAATTTTGAAATACAAAACACAAAAAGTAAGGCTTTAATTGATACTGGAAGTGAGGTAACATGTATTTCGGAAATTTTGTATGAAAACAATTATAAGAGATTTAAAAAATGCGAATTATTACCTATAGTAGGAACAAGCATTGTAGGAGCTACTATGGCGAAACCTGTAAAATTGAAACATTAGGTCTATGCGAATTTTAAAATGGGCGATTGGAATGGAGCGTATGTACTTTTAATAGTACCAAACTAAATAAAGAATGCATAATTTGGGGTCGATTTGATGAAAAGATTAAGAAGTAAAATTGATTTTAATAAAAATACTATGGAATTAAGAGATGAAGAAAAAACTTTTAAAATTATGGACAAGGATCAAAAGACAAAAGTTTGATCTTTGTTCCCGAAAATTCTCAAAAGGAGATATATTTAAGGTGCCTGGGAAAATATTTAGTTGCCGAGGAAGTTTACCCCAATTTCGTGAAAGAAATAAATCACATTGAAACTTATGATGATGCCCAAAATCGATTCGCCTTAACAGATGAGGAAATTAAAGAAAAAGTAGCCCAATGCACAACCTTAGAAACAAATGAGAAAGAAAGGTTTTTCAAGTTAATACAGCGTTACAAAAACGTTTCCTCAAAAAAAACGGCGAAGG
>NC_046658.1:26678532-26680392 GCF_010883055.1 Belonocnema kinseyi
TGAAAATTAAAATTCAAAAATTTTTTCTAAAGCCTCCAGGGGACTTCGTTTTCGCACGAAAAAATTTTATGTGCCCTTATTGCATCCGGACCCACAATTGAAGTGAGTTCCATGATCAGTTACGATCTTCTTAGGTTTTCCAAATTTTACAACGTAGTCGTTAAAAATTTTGCTGACTGCTACCTTGGCTGCACTCCTTCTTATCGTGTACAACTTTACGTTTTTGCTAAAAGCATCGACAGTAGATAAAATTTATTTGTAACCACCTCTTGAAGCCGGCAGAGGCCCATAGAAATCGATTGATAGGATTTCTCCAGGTTCTTTTGGAGCATAATATCGTATTTTTGCGTAACACGTTTGGTTTGCATATAATTCGTGACATTCATCTATGATATTATAGATAATGTTTCTGGTTAGGCAAAGTTTATTTCCTACTTTAGTTGTTAAATATATTAATTTTTCGTAGATCTCGAATTTTTTGTTTTGCCTTCTTTAATTTCTTTGAACCTTTGCTGTAGGATAGGATCTTCTTTTCACTCTTTGGAAAAATTATTCAATCGTTTTTGTAGCTCAGATGAGGGTCTTTTTGCTAATGCGTAAAGAAAGATTTTTCCGTCGTTCAAATCAAAGGGATATCCTGATTCATGGGATGGTATTCTGCTCAAAATACCCGCCACTACATTATTCCGTCCTTCAACATGTTGTATTTCAAACCAGTAATCTTGTATCGCCATGATCCAATGAATGAGCCTTCCGCTTACCAACTTGCAGGTTTTCAAGAAAGTGAGTGCTTTGTGGTCCGTTCGGATGATCAATTTGGCACCCAAAACATAGGATCTAAATTTTATTAGAGCTGGCGAATGATATTGATAAATGTTCCCCCTCTACGTTAGTTTGATAAAGTACGGCTCCTAATGCTACGTCACTGGCATCCGTTTTTAAATAAAAGGGTTTACTTAGATCAGGATAGGTGAGAATAACAAATTCGCAAAATAACCCTTTGACTTTTTTGAACGCATCCTCTTTTTCTAGGTCCCAAATCCTCCTGCTTCCTACTCTTAGCAAATCAAGAAGTGGTATTATTTCTTGAGCATGTTCGTCAGTAAATTTTGTATAGTAATTTATCAGCCCTAAGAAACGTCTCAATTCTTTCAAATTTCGCGGCGTTGTAAATTCATGAATTACTTTAATTTTTTGGGGATCAGGCTTTATTCCCAAAGGTGTTAAAATGTGTCCTAGGAATTTTAATTCAGGGCGAAAAAAATGAGATTTTTCGAAGTAAACCGTCACGTTGTGGTCTTGTAGGCGTTGAAAAAGAAGTTTAAAATGGTTTAGATGTTGAGATGTATTTTAAGATGTACATAGCATATCTGCAATGAATGTTATTATAAAATTTCCAATATCTCTTAAAAATAAATCTAATGCCCTTACAAGTGCCGCCGTACTTGTTTTTAATCTAAAAGGCGTGACCCTAAATTCATAACGTTTACCTTCGTGTAAAAGTGCCGTGTATTTCATTGACTTCTCGTGAAGTGGCACTTGCCAAAAGCTGCTAACTAAATCTTATGTTGACATAACTTTCGTGCCTTAACATCTTTGAAAAAGAACCTGTGTTGGTTCTGCGCATTCATAACCATTCGTCATTAGGTCGTTTAATTTCCTTGCATCTGAGCAGATTCGTGTCGATGCATCTTTTTTAGTGGTGATAACTAGAGGGTTAATATAAGCGCTGTCTGACCTCTGGATGATTCCTAACTCGAGCAAGATTTCTATTTCCCTATTCACCTTATCTCTAAGAAATATAGGTATGGGATAAGCTCGTATTAAAAACGGTCTTTTGTCTTCGATTTATACTTCGTG
>NC_046658.1:26680492-26696578 GCF_010883055.1 Belonocnema kinseyi
AAATTAAAATTCGAAAATTTTTTCTAAAGCCTCCAGGGGACTTCGTTTTCGCACGAAAAAATTTTATGTGCCCTTATTGCATCCGGACCCACAATTGTGAACAATGGCTCAACAAATTTAAGGGGGGTGGAGTGCGAGCTGTATTCTCATCAATTCGTCATCCACAGAGCAACATTGTGGAAAGAATCCATAGAGAATTGTCAAGATTTTTCAGAACTCTTATCAAAGAACGACACAAATCTTGGTGGATCTGGATAAGAATCATCGAAAACTGCATGAGTGAAACGCATCATGAAACGACAGAATTCAATCCTATTAAAATCCAGCTAAATAAAAAGCCAAAAAGAGAGTGGGAAAATTGGCTCAAACTGCCTCCATTAAACCCCAAAATTGGATATGAGAGGAAGATCCAAATGACCCATGAAAATATACTACGCAAAGCAAAAAAAAAGAACAGAGATATTTAATCGGACCTATAAAATTACTAAGTTAAAAGTTGGTGACATGGTTTTACTAAAAATGTTAAATAGATCCGACAAAGGGAATAAGATTTTGGCAAAATTTTTACAAATATATGATGAACTTTTCGAGATTAAAATGGAAGTAAAACCGGGCACGTACATCCTGTGGGATCCGGCAAACGAAGAGGACAAAGGGATGTACCATTCACAGGACTTAAATCGGTATACAAAAAAACAGAAGAGGATAACCTCCAAATTAGTTAGTTTATAAGAGCGTTAGCAAAGTAAGATAATAATGTAGAAAGATAAAATAATCCAAAAAAATTGAGAATTGCTCACGAATAAGAATAAGAACTACTATACTAAAAGAATTTTAAAAAAGAAAATAGAACGTAAGGCAATGAATCAAAATGGTGAATCATTTAGAAATTAGGAAATTGGATAATTAAGTTTGTTAAAAAAATAGGAAAAAGAAAAAGAGACATAACAGTTTGAATAAAAACAAAACAACAAAGAAAAAGAAAAAAAATTACTCAAAAATATACATTTAGACAATAGAAGAAAATTGATAAGAAAGAAAAATAAAAAGAATAATAAGTAGAAAAAAAATTAATTCTACCCTTGTCTAACTAAAAAAGAAAGAAAAAAACATCATAGAACTAAAAATAATTATTAAAAAATCAACAGTAAGAAAACAATTATAAATCTAGTAAGAAAACATGTGTATATAGAATAGAAAAATAAGAAAAACAAAAATATATTTGAAATTTCCTACGACAAACCTGTTATATGAAAGAAAACCACAATGGAAGAAAATAAATGCGAAAATTTGCAGTCTAGATTTGGCTCTCGATCAAACGAGATCTCGTGTCATAAATTTAAAAGCAAATAGTTGCGTGAAATTCAGAAAGAAGTGAATTGCAAAGACGAAAAGAAACGAAGACAATGAATAACCAATTACAGGTAATTAAAAGAGAGACTAACCATTGAAAAATTCTCAGATTCAAATAAATAAATTATAAATCCTGTAATAACTAAAAGCGTTGTCTTCTTGATAGAAAATGAAACAAATATAAAAAATGCTTTAAATAACCTTTGTCCCAAATATAATACAATAAAATAACAATAACCAATGAATTTTGCTACCAAACAAAAAAAAGAAACATCATGGGGAACAACTAACAATAACAAACTAATATAAAAGGCAATGTCAACATTGGGGTTTTTTTATTTTATGATTTTAGAAGCAAGAAACGGTAAAAAAATGGAACCCCCAAAAAGAAAGGAAATGAGCGATGTAGGAACGCAGGCCTACGAACGGATGCTAAAAGGAAGTCTGGTTTATCATAATCTCGTATAAAAAAATCCCAGCATGGCCGTAACAGCAATACACAACCGACCGAATGCTCAAAAACCAAAAATAAAAAGGTCCAACAAAATGCGCCAAACGAATAAATACGGGCAGGTTAAAAACCCCGGACAATTATACATCCCTAAAAAGAAAACAACATCAGCTGAAACCTCAGAAACCGGGATTTTTAAAAAACCATTGCTGTAGGAGGAAAATGAGGTAACCCTAGGAACCCGCACAGAAAAATTTTGCGAAGAGATAATGGCATACGTTAAAGAAATGAGTGACGAACTCAAAGAGGCCCACCGTCGAATGCGTGCCATCAGGGAGAGGCAGGAAATGGAAAATAAAGAAGAGCAAAAAAAGGAGGACGATGATGAACTATTGTATGGGAAATATATTAATAACTCGTTCTACCCATTTATTATGTTCCGCGAACTAAATAACAAGTACGATGTCAAAGACGTTGAAGACCCCGAATATTTCTAAAAAAAAAAGTGTAACCAACAACAAACTATTTTTCCCTCTTTGTGCATAAACAAAATCAGATTTTTGTTCGAATGAAAAAAAGGTTCTCCTGAATAAAAATGTTTTCTTTCTCGTGGCAGAAAAACAATCCTTCATTCAAAATAAACGAATGCCTTCAAGAATTTAATTTTCTATTCATTCGTTTAGGGGGGCACAGCTAACCCGCAATTTTTAAAAAATTTTGAAACTAACCTTTTTTTCATTATCTGCATCAATTTAGGGGGGCAAAAAGGTCCACATCATATATAACAGTTCACAACGTGTCACAGACTAGCTTATACAAAATAATTTCACAACTCATACATTTAATTTAAAACAGAAACTATTGGCATAAAACGGTAAATGCAAACGCATAAGCAAATTATTTTTATTAAACGAATGAATCTTTTAAAAATTTAAAACATTCCTTCATTTAGGGGGGTACTGAAATGGTTCAGTATATAAAATTAATTTATATTAGTAAAAATGATGCAAGGGCGGTTGAAACAGAGAATAATTACGCTCCTGCAATGACTTGCGAATTTCTGGGCGAATGGGTTATATAGGTATCATTTACCGCTGTGCGTAACAGGTGCCGATGCGTGTGCAACCAACTTAGGTAGAAGGGATGATCGAAGCCACGGCGTTGGGACCAGGCTGATAACCGAGGATCGAGGAGATTGTCAGTCGACACCAAGAATTAGCGAGAAGTAGCCGTTTGGTTTTCGACTCTCTCCTACGAGGAATTATTTCGAAGCTCACCGTGATTATAGATCACCACGAATCTAGGTAAGGAGGACAGGGATGGACTTAAGGGTGTTTTAAATATTATTGAACTAAAAAAAATCAATTATAAACTTTCATTCCATTTCCCTTAATTGCCAATTCGTCTCCGCTTTGATAGGCTGGAGCTATACTGGAAGGTTACCCGTTCATCCTTGCGCAGCCCATTCTTATGGGAACACAAGGATTCCAGTGTGCAAACCTTTGACTATTCCTGCAAAAACGGCGACTTGGTTCGGTTAAGGCGGAAGAGAACGCCCGTACACTCTGACAATTTTTGAAACTTACCCTGTATTGACAACTTGTTAATTGCAAGAACAAATGCAGCGAGGATAAACCAATTTATAAGAAATTATATTTGGAGTGCAATGGACATTAATGAGTTTTATTTCACAGAGTCATGAGCTTACGAATTAGTAAAATTCCCAAAATTGTTACATGACTTGTGTGAGGCAAAACGAGTAAATGGAATGAAAATTTATAATTTGAAATTTTGAAGAAAATTTTGAAAGCCTTTGAAAATTTTGGAAGATAAAACAAATGAGCGGATGCAAGCTCAAGCTTTGTTGCAATTTTCTTTAAAAAAAATTAATTTTTTAATATCGAAAGTTAATTATTCGAATTTTTGTTAAAAATGTAACCCTTATAAGTTTATGATTTAATTTTTTGTTTGTAAATTAACGTATTCTTTTTTGAAATTCGTTTTTTTGGTTATAACGTTAATCTTGGTCTTTAAGAACTTATCATTTTGGTTGAGGATGCAACTATTTTATCAAAAAATTGTCATTTTTAATTTGATAAAAATAGTTGATGATTGGTTTTTTTTAGGTGTTGAAAACTTGTTTTTATAACTGAAAATTTAATGATTCCACTTTTCAAAAATTTTCTGTTTCGTTAAGAATAAATAATTTTGTTAAAAAATTAGACTATTTATTTCAAATTAACTATTTATTTTAGAAATTCTTTTGTTTTAAGGAAAAATAATTTTTGTTTATCTTAAAAGTTTCATTACACTTATGGTTGAAAATGTGTCGCTTATAAGTTAAAAATTCAACTATTTAAAAGTAAATGATCTTTTTTGTTAAAAATTCATATTTTTGGTTAAAAATTAAACTATTCTTGAAAATATAACTATCTTGTTTTTGATAATTGGTTTTTTTATTCGAAAAAGTTCATTATTCCACTTTTGGTTAAAAACGTATCCCTTCCAAGTTTATCACACAACTACTTGGCCAATTAATATTTTTGTTCAGAATTTATATTTCTGACTTAAAATTAAACTATTTATTTGAAACTATTCTTTTGGGAATTCGTTCGTTTTTACGAAAAATAATTTTTCTTTATCTGTAAAGTTTATTGTTTCACTTTCGGTTGAAAATGTCTACCTTATAAGTTTATGATACAACTATTTAATCATAAATTAGGTTTCTTGTTGCAAATTACTCTTTTTGGTCATTAAATTAATATTTATTTTGAAAATTTCTTGATTTTGGTTAGTAATTTAAGTATTTGGTTAAAAATTCGTCATTTTTATTCGATTTTTTGTTGCTTTTTTATCCTTATCCCTGGTGGACCGAAGAAACCGAATGGAGCCTCTAAAAAGTACCTGTAAAGACCCCATTGGGTTCCTTTTTAAAAAACTCGAAAAAACAACCAAATTAACTTTTAATTTATTGAAATTCGGATTCTACGTTAAATTTTCTATACAAGGTCACGGAATAATCGCAATAGTTTTTTTTTTGCAACGGTAAAAAGTTAAAAAATATATAAGACTATAACACATGTTGACTCCTACACTTCGAAAGCATCGTCTGTAAGTAGCAGTCAATAGGCGTTATATGTCTTAAATTTTTTTAAGGTTTTTCCGTTGCAAAAAACTATTGCGATTATTCCGTGATGTATTAAGTGTGTGGTTGTTAATGAAATAAACATTGATATTGTATTATTTTAAAGAAACCCTGAGACGTTCCGAAAGACCTTCAATATATGGCAACCACACCTTAAGTTCTGTTTTATTGTAATTTTCATCTCATTTTTTATTTTTAGAGGAATTGTTATAAATTTAATGGATTCTTTCTTTGACAATTTTAGTTATTAATTGATTTGAAAATAAAATAAATAAAATGATTTGAGTCGTATGTAATTCAAATAACGTCCTCACAAAGAAATTTTTGTATGCCAATATATTCTTAAATTACTTCCAGGAATATTAATAATCAATCTAGATAAGCAATATATTTATTAACTTCTTTTTCAATAGTGAATTTAATTGAATTTTCCATACTGTTCAAAGTGTTAAGAAATTCATATATTTTGTCAGTAGGAATGGTAGCTAGGTTCACAGTGTGGATGATATTCAAATCACTGAATATATATAATTTTTCCATTTTTGGTTGAAAATGTATCCCCTATACGTTTATGACTCAAATATTTGGTCGTAAATTAAAATTTTTTTAACATTGGTCTTTTTGGTGAATTTTTTCAGCTCAAAAGTTTCATTCGGCTTTTTAAAATTCAACAATTTGTTTGGAAATTTTCTTCGTGGAACCTTAATTTTTTATTTGAAAAGATAATTATTCAAGTCGTGGTAGAAAATGTATCCCTCCTAAGTTTATGATTCAACTATTTTGTAGAAAATTCATGTATTATATTACAAATTTGTCCACTTCATTTTAACATTAATCTTGTTTGTTGAAAATGCATCATCTTTGTTAAGGATTTAATGATTTTCTCAACAATTCGTCATTTTTCATTGGATGCAACTGGTTGATAATTCTTTTTTTTTTAATTAGTTTTTAAGCTGAAAGTTTAACGATTCCCTTTTTTGTTGCAAAAATTATCTTTTTAAATTAAAAATTCAACTATTTGGTAGTAAATTTACATTTTCCTTAAGAATTTATATTTTTTGTTGCAAATGAAACTATTTATCTAAAATGTAACTATTTCTTTAGAATTTCGTTTATTTTTGTGGAATTTAAGTTTCTGTTTATCTGAAAAGTTAAGTATTCTATTTTTGGAGGAAAAATTATTTTTTTTTAGTTGAAAATTTATGTATTTTGTTGAAATTTTTTCTGTTTGTTTAAAATTTATCTTGTTTGGTAGAATAGTAATTTTTTAAGGTTAAAAATTAATTTCTCTTAGCTAAAAATAATCTTTTGGTACAAAATTCGTCTTTTCGGCTTCAAAATTTTACTTTTCGGTTCAAAATGCAACTACTTAATTTGTTGTGCCGGTAGCATTTGGTTATTTAATGTCTCGATAAGAAATAAAATTGTATTCCCGTATCTCAGCGGTGTCACGCGTTACAAAACCTTTGCGAACCCACTTCTATGTGACAATTTAAAACGTTAGAGCGAACCCTTAGAATGTCACGTCACATGTGGACGATCCGTCGTAAATCTCCGGTGTATATTATTCTCAACAAAAGTCATTTTGTTAATTTTTTATTCAGCGAACAGTTAAGTAACAATAAGCAATATGTTGCTCAAATAAGTTTTGAATTTTTTAAAAGTTATTCTCTGAATTTTTTACTTTTGGTGAAGAGTACGTATTGAGATCCTAGAAAAATATGATTAAGTCAGAATTAATTGACATGGAGTTAATTAAAAAAATTCAGAAGACCTAGTAGTCGAAATGAGATTTACAGTAAATTTTTAAAAATTGGAATTTGGTATTTAATAAGATACATTTTTTCACTTGTGATTTTTAATTAGTGTCTTCTTTTTTTGGCCTTTTTAGGCTTAGAAATACACCACAAAAAAATTTACAAGATCCAGGAGTCGAAATTGAAATTGCAGTAGTTTTTCAAAATTTTAAATTTGGTATTTAATATTCTTCTTCGCTTGCAATTTTATTATTTTCTTCAGCATGTCTAGAATTTGTAAGTATACATTTCAAAGAAGGTTCTCAAAGCACCTACGGCTTTGATAATTATTCTCATTACGATACTCGCGCTTCGCTCTCGATAATTCGTGTCCACTTGAAAAACTTCATCAAGATAATTTGTAAATCTTGTTAAAATCTACTAAAAATAACGTTTTAAACTTATGGATCACTTAAAAAATCAAAAATGCATATTTTTTTAAATGATCCAGCTTATGGAAATCTTTTCTAATTATAAAATTTCATGATAATAGTTTCGAAAAAAAAAATTTTACATTTAGTATAATGTGGATTGATATTTCTTAACCTATTAAAAAATTTTTTTTCCTTTTTTAAAAAAGATTCAAAATGTTAAAAAACATATAACTTTTTGAAGTTTTGAATGCTCTAAATTTTTAAATTTTGGTTGAAAATATCTGCTTAACGAACTTATCCTTTATTTTGGGAACCTTAAGAAGTGCATCAAAGGCTGACTTTATTGGAAAAATCCTCCAAAAGTTAGCGTGGCTACAGCATTCAGGTAACCATACATACAGACAGGCAGGCACAGGCGCGGATCCAGGGGGGGCGCGGCAGCTTGCCCCCCCCCCTCCCCTGTCCAGACTCGAATTTTTCAAATAAGATAATAAAGTTTATTATGTATAATACTGGAGAACGAATGTTCGCCTTGAATACGTTGATAGAGAAAACGTCGATACTCAGCGTGTATTTTTCAAATGTAGCGCCCATTTTATATTATGTAGTTACGTACAGATACTCTGGTAACGTATATCAATGTTACAATGTATTCCCAACACTGGTGCTGTCACTCTTGCGTCGTATCCACATTCGGCAAGAGAGCCAGACAGCCAATGTAGATTCCCAACCATGTAATTCTCGCACCCAATCGGGGTTTAAAATTCTCTCATGGATGTATGAGACATCATTTTATTGTGAATAACCATTTAAGTTGAACAGGGAGCGAACTCAGCTGATGGCGATATTTACGACGTTACGTTTTACAACAATCAATAATGGTAAATATTTTAGTTCTGTATTCTGTCTATGTTAAGGCTATTTTAGTTTTTTGAAGATAATTTGTTTCAAAGATTCTTAATTCTTGGCTTCGTTAAAAAAAGAAAGTGTATGCCGTTATGACACTAAAAGTTCAAGCTGATACCAAGAACTGAAGAAATGCGATAATCAACTAGCGATTGCATACATTAAAAAAAAGACTTAAAAATCGGAAAATTGTGCTTTTAAAAAATGTAAAAATGTCAGAATTATTTAACTATATATTATTTTAATTGATTCTTTAATGAAAAATTGTTAAGCTAACAAACATGAAATATGTATTATCATTCGAGAAGAAAGAAATTAGGAAATGACCGGGAATTATTTAAGACCGGGAAGTGATCGTGAATTTTTTCTTTGATCGGGAATTTTACAAGTTTTTAGAAGAAAAATCTATCCAATCACCTGAATATCAAGAATTTTATATCACAATATATATGATACAATTTAAAATAAGTTTGATTTCAACTTTTTTTAAATGCGAAGTGTAATTGTTAATTTTTCAATAATGAAATCATTAAGTTTACAATGTCTAATTGTAAAATTTTTTACCATGACAATTTTTAATTTTAGATTTTCATTTTTTAGGATACATTTTCCATTTAAAGAATTTTAAAGTGCAGTTTTGATGGCTTACTTAACAAAAGATTAAAAGCTTTGGCGATTGAAATTTTTTGACATAAAACGTTTTAAGTTGATCAACTGTAAATATAAATTCATTAATTATTTTAAAAATTGACCTGTAGTTCGTGTATTCGAAATTGAACAATAATTGAATAATTTTATGGGGCGATTCTAAAACAGTTAAAATTAAACAATTTACAGATTTTGACGTTAAAAATTGATCTATTTTAATTTAAAAGCCTTAGTCAACGTAAAACGTAAACTTCCAATTGTAACTTTATAAACATTCTGTTATTTCAGTATACGATATAACATTTTTAACCTTTTCAATTTAAACATTTTTAATTAAGAAAAAGAGCAATTTTTTAATAGTCAGCAGTGTTTGAATGTTTCTTTAAAATTGAATATTAAAAACTAAACAATTCGAAACTAAATTGATTGAAACAGAATGCCTTGCGTTAAAATTTCGGTGAACTAAACTCAAACTTAGAACGTCACAATGTTAATTGTATTGTTCTGTTAAAAAAAATTTTTATTTATGAGTAAAAATTTTGAATTTTGATGGGTGGATAACAAATATGAATGTATTCATTTAGACAAATGCGAGTAAGTTGAGGAATTAATTCTAATTTTGTTTATTAAATTGTGAACCTTTTAAGGATTATGAAAGTTTTAATATAGTAAAAAATTGTCTTAAGATTCTTGGTAAAATTCAAAATGATTTTTTTTATTTCGAAAAATTAATTTCAGCAGAATATTATGAATATTTCAAAACAATAGAAAATTTTAATAAATAACAATTTAATAGTTATTAATTTAAAAAAATTGTTATAAGTTTAAGAGATATTTAGAAGTTTCGAACAAGTTCAAAAATAAGTTGAAATTTTAAAGGATGTTAACAAATTTAAAACAAAATTTAGATTTTTTAAGATTTCAAACAAAAAATTTAGGTGCTTTTCAAGCGTTTTGAAAGATTTCAAAATATAAAAAAAAAATTATTTAGATTCCTTACAAAATTGACAATAATTTTTTATTTTCATAAATTAATTTCAAGAGAATATTTAAAAAGATTTTTAAAAATTTCCAAAACTATAAAAATAATAATGTAAAGATTTCAAAACATTTAAATGAAAATGTATATTTTTAAAGATTTAAATACAAAATTTGGTAGGATCTTAGGTATTTTAAAAGATTTCGAGATCATGAATTTTTTTTGGAGGTACCTGGAAATATTTAAAGTGATTTCTTAGTAAGAAAATATACTTTTATAAAATGTTTTAAAAGATAAAAGAAATTCTATGTATAAATAACAATTAAACAATTATTCATTTGCAACGACGCAAAATTAAAATAATTTAACTTCTAATTTAAAAAGTGTTCGATAGAAAATTTTAATATTTTTAACTTAAAATTGCTTGAAATGATATAATTTTTGAAAAATCATAAACTTGTTGATTTATTCTTCAATTTAAGACATTGCAAATGATAGCACTCATTTATAAATAATAAAAGTTTTGATTCGTTAAAACAATTTTCTCATACAAATAATTTTTTAAGAACAAGAAAAAATCTGCCTCAGCCCGGATTGGAATCAGGCGAAAAATAACTTTAAAATTATTATTAACCTCCCCCTTGAGAGTGGATGGTAATTATTGCGTGCCCCCCCCCCCCTCCGAAGCCCTTCTCTGGATCCGCGCCTGGACAGGCACCGATAAAATTTTATGATTTTCGGATTTTGTTAAGTACCGATACGTAAAGATGAGTTAAAAACCAAAGATCGAAAATTTGGACGATTACATTACACTCTCATGAATGAGAATGTAAAAAATTAATGAAAAATTACTTTAATTCTTATTTCGACTCCTAGGTCTTTTGTCTTTTTTTGTTTCGTATTTTTAAGCCTGAAAAAAATATTTATTCATTCAAAAAGCCCCCCCATGTGGAAAATTGTCATGGCGCTGTACTGTTTCTGTGCAGTTCGCCTTGAGTCTATATTGGCGCGGCACAGACTGACTGTACAGAGGCTAGACTGGGATGTAACGTTTGGGTCAACTAGTTCCTAGATATTATAGCCATGTAGATGCTGTATAACGTGCCTAGACATATCTAGTTAACCTACATAAAATCTAGATTCAACATTAAATATTGTTTTCTTAATTATTTAAAAAATTGGTATACATACATATTTAAATGACTCATATTTGTTTTTCTGTATTTGTTCGACTTCCTTTACACTCGAATCATCTTCGAAAACTATTTGTACCTTGTTTAAATCAATCTTTGTTTTGTTTTTCGCTCTTAAAGCGCGATGGCCATCCCAGTTGACAGCGTTTGTGATTACAGGTCCCAAAACTTTGAGAAATTCTTTTTCTGTTGAATTTTTCCCGTAATTTTTGAACCTCTTAGTTATTTTCTCTGAAATGTAAAAGAGTTGTTAAATTTTGAAGAGAGACGGATAATTGTAGAAGAATAGCTCAGAAAAATATTCTAAGTATCATATCAAGCATTTACTTATAAAATTCCGTGTCCTTAAAAATTAAATCTTTCTGCTCCGTTTTTTTCGCAGCATTATAGAGAATTATTACCTGTTGTGCGATATAATTCTTGAGAATATTCAAAAGCGTACGGGGTGATGAGCCATTCCTACCCATCAAATCATTTAAGGTTTGTGTGTGCAAAAAAGGAGTGTATGAAGTATTTGTACAATGTGGTCCATAAATCCGTAATTTCATATACTTACAAATTCGTATCTCAACGTTGAATTCGATTTCAGAAGATTTTCGAATGTCTGAAAATCCTCTGACTTCCTAAAGGGCAATGGCAAGTCGTATTTTTCAGAAAAACTGCGTGGAAGGTCAAGGTTAATACCACTGGCAATTAACATTGCTTCAATTCCACGTAGTTTTCGCTAAGTTTCTTTATTATCCAAATAAATAACGTGCAATGCCTTCATTATCTTCATGAAGATTAGTGCAGGATTTTCTCTAAAGGATTTTAAGTGCACATATTCTAACACTAATTGTTATTCAACACCGAATTAAAAAAACAAAGAATTATGTTAATAACAAGACTTTTATACCTATGGCTTCAGTTGCCATTCCTTCTCCAAATATATCGAGACCTTCGTTCCTGTTTGGTTGTTTCATATATATATTTGATTCTTTAACACTGTGTTTCTTATATCCTGCAAATAAAAATAAGTTTTAATATTACTGAACTTCAATAGAAAAAATTTATAATTAAATAAGTCCTGCAGAAAATAGAATTACCTGATATTTTTGATTCAGTACGTATAGGAAAAGGTTTTCGCTTTTTCGTAGATGGTTCCATGATATTGTTAAGTGGTGACGACGTTTCATGAGTTTCATCGGTTGACGAAAAAAGTAATAAACATTAGTTACAATATTAGATGTAGAAAGAATTTAATTCATTATTTTTTATAACTGATGAAAATTTTTATTCTTACCAATTTTTGCGATTTCTGGAAGGATTGTTGACGATAGTTTCCTGCTGACATTTCTTTTCTGCGATGAAATAGATTCATCGCTGTTTGAAAATCTGCCAGAACCTATAAAAACAAGAACAATGATGTCACAAATATCTTGAATAAATTAAATATTAAGCAAAATATTTTGTATGACCTACGAGAACTGTTTTTAATAGCAAATTATGTACTTTAAACAGCGTGCGTAATTTTTTTCGTTTTCGCACAGGAACATAAAAAGTTCAAATCCTATTCCTCTCAATCGACTTAGTGAAATTTAACGAATATAAATGTCTTAAAAAATGCACCAAAGAAATCTGTTCAAATGTGTGGATTTAAATCATTTTAACCTCTGAGAGGCAGAGTTGAATTGGTTAGAATTAAAATTTCAGAGCCTACATTTTGCATGAAGGAATTAAAACAACTTATTGCACATATTTTGTAAACTAATTAGAGGGAATTAAATAAAATCAAAATATGACCACTTCTGAGGAATAAAAAATATGTCTGTAAGGTGTGTTAGAAGAATTAAATATAGTGAAAACACGTTCTCTTTGGGAGAATAGGAAACCGTGTGACGATCGCTATGGAAATAGAAGTGAATAAGTTTAGGGGGTATCTTATTCTTATTGTGCAATTTTAGGCAGATGAAAAAATCACGCAATCAAAATAATAGAATAATCTTCACTTTTGGGCTGAATTTTCTTTTTATTGCGCGATTTTTCCATCTGTTTAAATTTCCACGATAAGAATAAGATACCTGCTAAACTTATTCACTTCTATTTCCATAGCGACCGCCACAAAGTTTTCTATTCTCCCAAAGAGAACGAGAGAACGTGTTTTCAATATATGTAATTCCTTCTAATTATACCGGTAATGCACTTCACAGATGTATTTTTTATTCTTTAGAACTAGTCATATTTTGATTTGATTTTATTCCTTCTAATAAGTTCACAAAATATGTGTAATAAGTTATTTTAATTCCTTCATGCGGAATGTAAATTCTTAAATTTTAATTCTCACCAATTCAACTCTGCCTCTCTAGAGTTAAAATTATTCAAATTCACACATGTGCATAGATTTCATTGTTGCATTTTTTAAGACGTTTAAATAAATGATTAAAATATAAATAAATATAAATTTGAATATTTTTCGAATTTATAAGTTATAAAAAGATTTAATAATGAAAAATAGGTTAAATGAATGGTTTCGTTAAATTGTACTAAGTCGATTAAGAGGAATAGGATTTGTACTTTTTCTGTTACCCTCGGGGGATTTTTAGACGGAGGAAAAATCGCGTATTCATACGAATACAAATTCTTAATTTTTCTGAATTCAACGCTTCACAGAAAAACGCTGGTGTTAAATTTGTTGCAGCTCAAATTTCATTGGGCTCCCAATGATCATTTGAGAGAGTTTTCAAGTCTCAGATGTATTCCTCTGAACGTAGGTGCCCATGTGGGCATCTAGGGAAAGGGCGTACCAGTCACTTAGAATAATATTATAACTTCCTAATGCAACTTCCAAAAGTTAGGTTAATCATGCCCGTCGACATTTAAACTAAAGCCGGGATGTATAGAAAAAGTCATAACCGTCTACATATACAATAAGGTATTTTCACTTCAATCGATAGCTCACTTCACTTTGTTAAATACTAAAGGCATAACAATTGACCAAATGCATGGGAATCGATTAATTTTTGCTCTATTTTTCTAATATCTTCGTAGAAAGTAATTTTTCTGTATAAGTGCAATTGAAAAATAGTTTTTCTTTTTTAGGGACTATTCAATGCAATAATAAAATGATAATAATTTTCATTCATGTGTGCGTTAGGGTTGAGCGCTGGTTGCCTACCCTTTGAAGCGCGATTCAAAATTACATTGAAAAACAATTCTTGTAATTTAAATAAATAATTATTAAAATATACACAAGAATGTATACAAATTGTGTAACTTTTGAATTCAAACAAAAAAAAATTTATAACACATATATTTGATGAATAACAGTTTATTTTTATTGAATTTGAAAGACTGACTAATATTTTTCAAAATATTTAATTTGAAAAGAAATTTCTTGGAAAAGTGATTGAAAATAATTAATCATACTTTTTCAATCGAAAAGAACAATATTCTCAGCTGAAATTATTTTTAGAAAAATTCAAATATTATCATTATTAAATGTTACAATTAACTTCTATACATCAAGCTGCAGAAACAGTATATGGTTTTTCAACAAATATATCTATTACAAAATGTTTTGTGAGCTATAAGTCAGTTTCTGGAGTTCAATGAAAATAAACTATTATTTATAAAATATGTGTTATACACTTTTTTATTGTCTAAAATCAAAATTTACAGAATTTGAATACATTCTTGTATTTAAATTACAAGAATTTTTTTTCAATTTAATTTTGAATCGCGCGCCAAGTGTGGCCAACCAGCGTTCAGCCCAAACGCAAGCGCAGTAGCTCAGGGTGCCAACATTGGCATCATTGGTCCACAGTACAAACCGGAAAAATAAATCAAATCAGCTTGCAGGAAAAAGTTGGGATATGTAAGCCTCAAATAGGTATTTTCACTTCAACCATCAGTTAACTTTACTTTGTTAAAAGCTGAGGGGGAAAAAATGGATCAAATGCATGGAACAAAACTTTATTTCTGTAATATATTTGTAATTAATAATCATAATTATTATTTTATTATTTCAATAAATAGTAATTAAAAAATAAGAACTATTTTTTAATACATTTTTATAGAAAAAATTACCTTTTACGAAGATATTAGCAAAATAGGGAAAAAATGAACTGAATCCCATACACATGGTCCCTTATTTTCCTCTCAGAAATCTACGAAGTGAAGTTAGCTGTTTATTGAAGTGAAAATACCTAATAGGCTTTTATCTTATCAGTTTAAATGTTCCCGCCGCTATATTTGAAACATTGCAATGTTTCACGAAACTCCCAACGTTTCATGAAACTTTTGATCAGGCTAAAGTTTCATGCAAATTTACATCTCTACTCATCGCGAAAAACAAATTTCTGTTTTTATTATACAATTGTATTTACCTTATCTTTCATATATGACACTAGCCACTGCAAGATTAGATATTTAAGATACATTTAAACTTCCGCAGAAAATCTAGTGGAAATTTGTTCGAACCACCATGCATCAATTTCGATGCAGACGGTCACGACTTAGTTTGTACATCCCGGCTTTGGTGGTTTGAATGTCATATAGTAGGTTTTGACTAACCTAACATTTGGATATTATATCACGCCAAGTACTATTTTTATTGCAAGACTATTTAGTCGCTGGTAAATGGGAGGAAATTAAAAGTTAGGTAATTATTATTATAACTTACCTGCTTATTAACATCTGTTTCACTCAAATAACGACCGACAAAATCATCTTGACAGGTGACTTACAGTTTGTAGACGACACTTCACGTTGCACTGGATGAGAAAAAACAGTGTCTAAATGATGCTTTTCCCCTAGAATCTCCGAATGAACCTGTGTGGTTCAAATTTGTTGCAACTCTATTGAACACCGATTTCGGTGTACATTGGAGGATCGGAGATTTTCTGTCTTGTTACCCGGATTAGCGGGTTATATAACAGAAGAAAATCATTTTTAATGAATTTCAATTTCACTAATGCCATTCAATATTCTTACAATTACTTAAAAGGTTTTCTTCGTCGATGTCGAAATTTCCCAAGGGTTTCGATACAGTAAAAATGTCTTCTTCCTTTTGTGAACTCACCTGCAGGATTGGAGCTCGGTACCACTGTTTGGTAATTTCTGCCTTTTATGCTCCTGTATTTTCGGTATCAATTGTGTAAGCATATTCCTGTGCTTTCAGGTTATTAAGCCTGACTTTCGCTTCGTCCAAGGTTTCTATAACCAAATTTTTATAAAATAGTTTAGCCTTTGTCAGATGTTAAA